>NC_134582.1:10948750-11287500 GCF_037038515.1 Microtus pennsylvanicus
ACCTGGCCCTCCAGGACCCTCCCAGCTTTGCCCACAGGCGGGTCCTTGAATGGGGGGAGGGGGAGAACTGGGTATTATCTTCCCCAGGGAATCCACTTCCTTTCTGGGATATTTGAACAGGGCTCTCCTTCTTCTATGAGGAAGGGTTTGCAGTGATCTCTCTATTTCATCCCTATCCTTGCCCGAGTTCCGCGGACAGGGCTAGCTGAGCCATGCCGCCCTCTGCTGGTAGGATTCAGGCAGTGCACTGGCTGCAGTCTCCCAGGTCCTGATCCCGACCCCTGCACCTCCACAATCCCCCACATCTAAACCGCTGTCCCTGAACTCAAGCCCCTTCCTCCGCCCGCCCCTCAAATCTTCAGAAAGAGACAGCAGTCTGGAAAGGGAGGGAGGGAGGCAGGCCGAAGCCTGGGGGAGGGGCTGGGATTTGAGTTAATGAGCTCTGTATTTTCCTTTCCCTATAATCCACGGTATTTGATGCAGCAGCCAATTTAACTTAGCAGGGGGATAATTTGTCATGAGGTTGTTAGGATTTGGAGGGAGGCCACATAGGATGAGGAAGAGTAGGAAAGGCAAAGCGGGCTGGGCAGAAGAGGGGACGCTCTCTGGTGTATCCGAGAAATTGTCCCGGGTGCTGTCCTTCATCTGGGGCCCACAGTAAGGAGTATGAACAGAGCCGAGGGTTGATGATAAACAGTACAGAGGAGGAGGGGAACCCACGCAGAGGAGAGACCCACGCCAAGGGGAAGGAGCCCCCTCCCTGGAGGACAGAGTGCGTGGGTCTCAGAGCCTGAGGCTGGTGTTCCTGCACACTGACTGGATCTGAGTGAACCACAGATTGATGGCTGGGTTCGAACGGCTTGATCCATGGACCAGTGTGGGAATTCCACCCAAATTCCCATGCATCCCAGAATAAAACAGCAACCAAGCACTCTGGCCTCACGTCTGCTTGCCTTGTGTTCAGAAATCAGAGGGTCAAGGTCAGAAGGTCCTGAGTGAGAAAGTCTGGAGAACATATGTTCTGGTTTGCCCGACAGCCATCCCAAGGCTAGCCTGCTGTCTCAGGGAAATTCTTAATAATACACTTTCACACACTAGAACATTCTGGCATGGGCAACAAATGCGATTATCCTACAGAAGGGGAGCTCAGTCTGAGATGAAGCCACTGCCCACAGATAATCCATGGCCTCTGTCAGGGTCTCCTAACAGCCTGTGTGGTTTGGTTTGGTGTGGTTTGGTGTGGTTTGGTGTGGTTTGGTTGTTTGTCTCCTTTTCTTTTCTTTTTGTTTTGTTTTGTTTCTTGCCAAGTTAAACTAGCACCAAGCGCCAAGGTCTGACACCTAACTAAGATCCTCCTATGGGGACCTCCTCCTCCAGGAAGCTCTCCCTGACCAGGACAGACACCATCCATGGGTACCCATCTATAATTGATTCCTCCTGGTGAGGGACATCCCCATCATTCACATGACTCTGAACTTGTGTTCACCACCAGGACTTGGCCAGGCCAGTAGGACCGTGTGCTGAGATGTTGATGGGAGGAGATGGTGGCAGAGGGTAGACAGTGCGATGGGGAGCCAACCACAGCCCCGCTCCCACCCAACACCCGAACCTCAACAATGGAGGGGTGCCACCAGAAATAATAGGACTGGCATCTGCGTGTGGCTGGCCATTTACACACTGTGGCCCTGGGAAGGAAGAGAGGCGGGTGCCCCCCACCAGGAGCCTGAAAGTGCATTGCTGTGAACTGGCCCTGTCTCCATTGGCTCCTGAAAAGGTGTGTTGCTGTGAACTGGCCCTGTCTCCACTGGCTTCTTCTCCACTCTTGGATCCCATTTTTCTGACTGCCAGGGGCTCTGGGAAGCCATGTCAGGCACCAGTGAAATCAGTAAGTGCTCCTCTCTCCCCTCTCTTCCCAGAAGCTGTGAGTATTTCCTTCACCAACTTCTTAATGGACTGCCTCCACGCCACTGTAATGAGCCAAGGGCTGGGTAGCAGTCACTGTCCACTCGCTGGGGTGTAGCGCCATCTAGTGGCCATCCTCGGCATGGCAGTGCAACTGATAAAATTTCAGGGTAAAGTTTCAATAAATAACAACCATATATGAGGTACTATGCCAAGTCATTGGGAGTACACAGAGTATCACACACACAAAAAAACTTATTACATGCTTCTTTCACCTGAAAGCACTTGCTGCCCAGTGGGAAATTGAACCTACCACAGTGCAACAGAAATAATGCAACATGCCAGGTGGTGGTGGTGCATGCTTTAATCCCAGCACTCAGGAGGCAGAGGCAGACCTCTGTGAGTTCAAGACCAGCCTGGTCTACAGAACTAGTTCCAGGATAGCCAAAAAAAACTGTCTCGAAAAAACAAAATAGAAAGAAAAAACAGGAAGGAAGGAAGGAAGGAAGGAAGGAAGGAAGGAAGGAAGAAAAGAAAAGAAAAGAAAAGAAAAGAAAAGAAAAGAAAAGAAAAGAAAAGAAAAGAAAAGAAAAAGTAGCACAATGCTCCTCTCAGGCACAGTTCCAAGCAACACCTCCAGGCTTCAAATTCTGGCTCTGCCACTTACAAGTTGTGAGGTCCTAGGTCCATTATCCATCCCCTGTGAGCCAAGATGCCTCTCTTGTAACATGGGAATAATTAAAATGTCTTTCTCAAAGGAAGGTCGTGAGGAACTCATTAGAAGTACTGAACACACAGCACAGTGTTTGGCAGGCAAGAATGGTTTCTAAATGCATATTATTATCATTGTTGTTTGAATGATAAAATATTGATTCAGGTTAACGGCTATAAAAATTCAGGAAAAGGCCAGCCTTAATGGGAATTACAATAAAGAAGGTAATCCCTGGGGAAAAGCAGGTTGTGTGACTAACCATGCAGTCAATGACCCTCGTTGGGCCTCCTCTGTAAATAAAACAAAGTACTTAAATACAGGGACCTGGGCCAGATAATCCTCTGGGTTAGGTTTTTAAGTAATAAATACACATGAGTAACTGTAACGTGCAAGGCTGTGAGGGTTTGCAGCATGGTTGCTGATATCAAGACTCTAATCTGGCTCACATCACAGAGAAAAGATGGTGGGCTTCTCACCCATTCAGTCTGCAGTTGTCACCCAGACACAGAGCAAGCAAGATGAGAATGCCTCACTGATAAAGGCACCAAGCCACATGGCTAATATAGACAAGAATAATGAGCTAATTTAAGATATAAGAACTAATTAATAAGAAGCCTGAGCAACTAGGACAATCAGCTTATGATTAATGTAGACCTCTGTGTTTTTCTTTGGGACTGAAAGGCTGTAGAACCAGGGGAACAGAAATCTCAGTCAACACAGAAGGCCAAGGGTATGGTTAGTGCTAGACACTTGTCTTAGTATCCGTGAGAGTCAGTTTTACTTCCAGCCACCTCCACCCAAAAGAAACTTCCAGGATCCTGTGGTAGTTTGAATGAGAACAACCAGTTATTGGAAATATTTGGGAAGGATTAGGAGGTGTGGCCTTGGAGGAGGTGAGTCACTAGGGGTGGGCTTTGAGGTTTCAAAAGACTCATAACCATCTATAGTGGGATCTGCTGCCCTCTTCTGGCTGAGAAGGGAAGCCAGGCTCCTAGACACCCAGGGAGGGTGAAAGCATCTGTAAGTTACAAGCTGAGATGAAGCAAGACAACAATTCCTAATACAGCCTTATGGTTCAGCTGGGAGCAGTTCTGAGCAAAAGACATTACAGCCGGGGTCCAAAATAAGCCATTGGAGATCCTGTCCAGCCTGTTAGAGATGTGTAGGCCTCACCCAGTAAATTTATGATGAAAATCAAGGAGCTACTGAAACACATGGCAGGACCACCTAGCAATAAGACCCATAGTGATCTAAGGAGATCCAGGTCAAACTCATATTCATTCATGGTGAACAATCTATGTGACAAAGCTACATGGTGGTCATTGTCACGTCTCAAACTCACTGCGAGATGTTGCTTCAACTGCACACAACCAGGTTGTGAATTCCTAGTGAATCCATTCATGAGTGCGCCAAGATTCCTGTGAACCGTCAATTGTCACATTTTAGCTCTTGACAAAAACACTTTCCAAATTAGTCACAAACAGTTCTGCCTCTTATGTGTTTTGTTGTTTTCTTACGGAGCATCTCACTGTATAGCCCCAGGCTAACACTGAACTGCTTGGCCTTCCCAGTGCTGGGAGTATAGCCGTACACCACCATGCCTGGCTCTGCATCCTCTGGAGAGGAAGACATTGAATAGCATGCAGACTCCTCTCCACCTTGAGAGCAATCCTAACAGTGTCACGTCAGGTAACTCACAACCACCTCCCATCCAGCTTCAGAGCATCCAGTACCCTCTTCTGGCAGCCTCGGGCAGCTGCACACACACGGTGCACATACAGACACCCAGGCACACACAGACATATACATCAATGCTATTTATTTCTAACAGATAATTGCAGTCATAATTAACTACAACCAAGCGGTGAACATCAAGAAACGTGCTCTGTGGATATAAAATGAGGGGGGGGGGTCTTAAAGAGAAGAGGAAAAAAAAACAAGTTTTTCTTGATAGCAGGATGTTTAAGCTGAGCCTGAAAGAGAGTGGGAGAAAGTAAGGTGGGGAAGAAAAGAAATAGGAAATTCCCAAGGAACAGGTAAGAAAATACATGGCTGGTGACAGCCAATGTGGCTGGCATAGGGACTCCACAAGCAGTGGTCACTGGTCTGCCCTATGTTTTAAGAGACAGCTCAAAGCTACAGAGCAGGTACATTTACAGAGACAGGTTTGTGCCAGTGCTGGCAGTTGGGCTGGGGATAGGTAGTCACTACCGCTAGTGGTCATGCTAGAGGGAGCGAGATTTCATATCAGGGTGATGGAGATGTTTTAAAACGAATTGCAGTGACTCTGTGAACAGAGTAAATACACTAAATCGTACACTTTAACTTTATGGTAGGTGTCTTCGGGTTTCTATTGCTGCGAAGAGACACCATGACCATGGCAACCCATAAATTAAAACATTTAATTGGGGGTGGCTCACAGTTTTAGAGGGTTTAGACCATTGTCGTCATGAAGGAACATGGCAGCATGCAGGCTGACATGGTGCTGGAGAAGGAGCTGAGAGTTCTGCACCTTGATCCTCCACAGCAGCAGGAAGTGAACTGAGACACACTTCCTCCACCAAAGCCACACCTTCTGGTAGTGCCACTCCCTATGAATTTTTGGGCACCAGTTACATTCAGACTCCATAGTATGCAAATTGTTTTCCCGTAAAGCAACTTTTAGAAAGTGTCAAATTTCATTTACTTAATCTGGCAGGGACTAGGCCTTGGTTTTCTTTATCCTTCGTGGTTTCTATTCTTTTCTATATCTTACCCCCACTTGTCTGTCTGGATTTTCTTCCCTCTAACCTGTCTCTCTGCAGCCTCTGTCCTCTCCTGCCCCAACCCCATTCTCCCTTTCTCCTCACTCCTTCCCACTCCCCTCCTCCTCCTTCTCTTCCTCTTTCTCCTGCCTCTGGGACCCTCCTCAAGTTAGCAGAAATCTCAGGCCTCAGGTGGAGGACATGTGTGTGCTCCAGCCAACTGTGCAATGAGGAGCCTCCACATTGTCCTCAGTCTTGGATCTACCCCAGCTGTTAAGAAAAAGAGGTTATATTATCCCTCCATGTTCTTCAGGAAATGCAGATTCTCAAGGCCTTAGCTATCTCTGCTGCTTAACGAACATCCTGTAAATTAGTGGCTAAGACAAAGCTGGTTTTCTCACAGCCTTTGTAGATGAGGAACATGTGTGTAAGTTAGCGGGTTTGTGTGTGTGCGCACGTGTGCGCGCATGTGTGTCGGAGCCTGTCTCAGACTGACTGTGTTGTCTGGGTATCTCACCATCCCAAGGTGCGCTGGGAAGGGCTCTCTCTCAAGCAGTCACATGTTGTCACTAATTGGTTTCCTTTCCCTGGGGACTGCTGAGTTCTAGCTTTCAGCTGTGGTCACTTGGGTCTCTCTCTCTCTCTCTCTCTCTCTCTCTCTCTCTCTCTCTCTCTCTCTCTCTCTCTCTCACACCCCCCCCCCCCGCAGCCTACAAGACAGCAGTGAAGGGAGCAGCACTCAGGCAGGCATAGGGATGTCTTAGCTTAGGGCCCCATTCGGTTTGGGCTGGAGCACTCGGCAGCCCAGTGTCTTCGCCGGCCCGTACTACATACACCTTCCCCCTTCAAACAATGCACTTGGCAACTCCAGAACTCCCTCAAACCAAGCTACACCAATCTTTAAACAATGGTATGAGTTTCCCCATCTATAGTAACGATCAAACTTAGACAATTTATATTAAATATACTTCCAACGTATCTGGGTATGAGGAACAGAAGGGCTAGCCCAGTCTGAACAGGTTTTGGCTGAGTGTATAGTAGGGCAAAATTTTGTCTTCTAGTAACCTTTCAGGTTGTCTTCCCTGTGTCAGTATGCCTGTGTATATTAATTAGTGCATTTAATTAAAATCAAATGCATTGTGAGAAGGGAAAAATGTATATATGACCCAAACTGTCAACCAAAATAGAGACCAGTCTAAACCGTACTCCTTAGTGACCGTCTCTTGACCCCATAAAAGGAAGTCCCAGATGATAACTGGGACCCTTAGGTACTCTCCTGTTGATGCTGACCGTGTCTCCTTCTACAGCCCCCACTCTTGCTTTGATCTAAATAAGGCTATCTTGCCTCTTCAGCAAATCTGTGAGTCCCTATTTTCAATCACTGGGATAAGAGGCCAAGAACCCGGAAACATGCAGCCCGGACCCCAGCTACCGGTAACAGTATCAAAACCAAAGGCCCAAACTCTGCTAAAGGGACCGAAGACATTGCATCACGCATGTGCCTTCCGTTCACTGGAAGCAGATGGTGAAGAGCAACCCCGCGCAGGAAAAGGATTCTACAGGATGAGAACAGCACCCGCTACAGAAGAAGCCCTCCTGCTGAATGACTGTTGTTGTCATCTCAAACCAGAGGTTTGCGGACGGCTTGTACGGTGTGGTATTAGATAAACAGAAAATAGCAGAGTCAGGGAAGAAAACTGTATCTGTAGAATTATTTTCTATGTGCCTTGATAATTTTACAAACAATAAAGCAGAGGCTTGGCAACATTCTGGAAGTCACCACAGCTGAGCAGGACAGGGCAAGACTCCGTGACCCCTGACCTTTTCACTTTCTACTCTGCTTCCTGAGCTCTGGAAAAACAAAATTGCAAACTTTTTGAATATCGGAGACTGTTTATTTCAGTGTACGTGTGACCGCTTGCATGTGTTCGTGTGCACCACATGTGCGCTGGTTCTTCAGGAAGTACCCTGGAACTGGAGGAGTTACAGACCATTGTGAGCCACCCTGTGGGTGCTGGGAACTGAACCTAGGTCCTCTGTAAAAGCAGCGAGTGCTCCTGACCACAGAGCCATCCCTCCAGCTCCACAAATAGTGTTTTAAAGATGACTTCATTTCCCATCCCTATATTTAAGCATCCAGAGGCTATTTCAAGGTGCTCTCCCCACACACAGCCCTGCAGCTCTGAGTGATGAAAGACTTTCCCCCTAATGCAATTCTGTATTTTTTTTTATTAAGCTGGCAGGACCAGTGGACCAGGCTTAGTTGGATTTTCCTCCGTAAAAACAAGCTTTTGGGAATACTATCGCTTGCCGGTGGTGAGGACGTAGATTCCAGGAGGCTGGTTTCAAATGCTAAAATAAGAACATGAAGCAGCCATCTGCTGGAATAGACGGGAATCTAAGAGCCAACTGCTCCTGCAGCTGCTTCAAGCCCACCCACCCCGGCAGAGGTAACTCAGGCTGGACACACACACACTTGTCTGTATAAATAACCAGGCTAGCTAAGGATAAAACAATTATATTTTATTTATTATAAGGGGAAAACTCATGAAACAGGAAACGAGAAATCCAAACACAGCAATGTCCTGCGGGAAAGGGAGCAGAGAGGGTGCAGAGAGAGCGCACACGGAGGTGCACACCTTTTTACTCTGGGACCCAGTAAAGCCAGCAGAGAGGACACACAGGGAGGTGCACACCGTTTTACCCTGGGTCCCAGCGAAGCCACCCTTTAACTAAGACCCACCTCTTAAAGATGGTTGGCTAACAAGGTTCCCCATCACTTGTCCTTATTGATTCAAAGATGCTGATTTTCACAAGTTCTGCGTATGGAACTTAAAAATGTGTACTGTACCTGTGATTATCTTTTAAAATATCTCCCTAGAAACTGATCTTGGGCGAAAGATTCCAGAGGGAACTGAGGCTCGGGTCAAGATAGAACCCATGGCTGGTGTGCAGGCTGATTCTGTGCTGCTCAAAATGAGCCTCGCCCTGGGCACTCAGAAAGAACAGACAGACAACGGTTTAGAAGTGTCTGCCATTGGCCTGCAGACAACTCAAAGCACTCCTGGGTACTCAGAAAGAACAGACAGACAACGGTTTAGAAGTGTCTGCCATTGGCCTGCAGACAACCCAAAACCACTTCTGGACACTCATAGATTGAAGGATCTTCTAAAAGGATGGATCACACCACAGCATGGCCCCATGTTTGTACAGTCTGGGTGAAAATGGTGGCAATAGTAATGGGGACAGTGGCCACTTTATTTAAAAATGTTTTCATATCATATATTTTGATCATATTTTCTCCTCTCCTAACTCCTCCCAAATCATGCCCACCTCCCTACCAATCCTACGTCATGTTCTTCTTCAAAAAAATGGAAAATCCAAACAAACCAATAAGACTAAAAATATCAAACAGAAAAGCTCTCTCTCTCTCTCTCTCTCTCTCTCTCTCTCTCTCTCTCTCTCGATTACTCCTTGACATGGGACCAGCCTTGGAGTGTCACGGTTGACACACCCAGCGAGACTCCATTGGAGAAGATTGTCCCTTCCCCAGCAGGTAGCAATTCCAAATAGCTTCTTCATTAGTGCTGGGCCTGCGTCTGCTTCCCCTTGTCTGACTTGAACCTGTGTAGCCCTTGTTTGTGCATGCTGTCACAGTGGCTGTGAGTTCACACATGCATCAGCTCTGTTGTGCCTGGAAGACGCTGTTTACTTGGAGTCACCCACCCATCCCCTCCGGCTCTCTACTCTTTCCTTCTCTTCTGCACAGGTTGCTGGGCCTTGAAGGGAGGAATTTGATAGCGATATCACATTTAGGGCTGAGTTCAAAGTCTCTCATTCTCAGCACATTGTCCAGGAATAGCAACTCCTTAATTGGGCTGGATAATATATTTCAATTTAATTATTAATGTGATTGAAATTAGATCTACCATTTCATCATTTGCCCTCCATTCTGCTTTTGGTGTTCTGGTTTGATCAAGTTTGGGTGATTCGGTGCCTCCGTTTTTACTTTCCCACTTTGCACTGTTTGAAGACATTTTAGAATCCCATTCTACTGTGTCTGTTCCCTTTTCAACTTCAACTATTTGCGTTACTTTTAGAGGCTGCTCCAGGGATTACAGAAGATACTCTTGTTTCTCTGGGAGTTAATAGCACACACTTTGTATGTAACAGACATTTCACAACCCTGCAGCTGCATCTACTCCCTTCTTCTAATGCACGCACAGCATTCTTCACGCCATTGTGGTTGTGTGTTCAACATATCATGCCATGTGTTACATGTATTAGATGCTCTAATAAATGCAGCTACTTTTTTGTAAATAGCCATGTGTTATTAGAGGGGAAACTGAATTTTATTTACTTATCCAAATGTTTGCCCTCGGTGGTCTTCTCTTCGGAAGGTCTGGGCTCTCCTCTTGTATAGTTTTCCTACAGTCTGAAGACCTTTCCCTCCCATATAAGTCTATTGAAAATGTTCCGTGTATGGCTCTGGTACAACTATACATATGCATGCAATCTATGTATGTGTATGCATATATATCATATGTATGTAGTCTATGTATTGCATGCATGTATACCATATGCATGCAGTCTATGTATGTGCATGCATGTATACCATATGCATGCAGTGTTGCATGTGCATATATGTATACAATATGCATGCAGTGTTGCATGTGCATGTATGTATACCATATGCATGCAGTCTATGTATGTGCATGCATATATACCATTGTTGTCATTTAAATATGAAATATTCCCCATAGCCCATGTTGTCAGAACTTCTTTACCAGATGAGTGGCATTGGAGAACTGATTGTATCCTCGGGATACTACCTAATTAATGAATTAAGTCCTTAGTGGAGCCATAATATGATGGTTATAGAGAGGTGGAAGATGGGGCCTGGTTGACTAAAGCAGGTCACTGGATGTGTCCTTGAGGCTATATCTTACCCTGATATTTTCCTACATTTCTCTCTCTGGTTCCTATCTGTCATGCAGTAAACAGAACCAGACAGCAAGGTTCTGCTCAAGCATGCAAGTTCAGGTCACCCTCCAAAACCACACAAAAGTCTTTAAGTTGTCTGTATGAGACATCTGGGCCACAGAAACAACAAAATTGCCTGCTAGTCACACATGCTCAGACATGTGTGCACACACTTTCCTTTCTGAAGGGTGTATTTTCTGGGTGTAGAGTCCTGTGCTCACAGTTGTATATGTTTGAGGTTTTAGCAAATTAAATATGTTTCCCAGTATTTTGGCCTCCATGCTTCCTCATAAGATGTCTCTGGACATGAAATTATTATTTCCCAGCATGCCAACCTCACTGCAATGGTTTCTCTGGTTGCTTATACATTTTTCTCTTCACCTTGGGTCTTTGGGGATTGACGTATATATGTGTATGGACTTGGGGTATTCTCTTGTGAATTTATCTTGCTTCGGATCCACAACATTTGTTTATTTGGGGAAGGCATGCACATGGCGTGGTGGGTGTGTGGAGGTCGGAGGACAACTTCTGAGAGCTGGTTCTCTCCTTCCAGCAGGACTGACTCCCATTCAACCAGGCTTGACGCAGTGCCTTTGCCCTCGGGGCCATCTTACTGTCCCAGCATTCTTTACTATATACATTCAGGTCTTTCATCAAGTTTGGAAAGACTTGAGTTATTGTTTCTTCAAATGCTTTTCCATCTAGTTCTTTTCTCTCCATCCTCTGAGACTCTCATGTATATTAGACCTTTTGCTATTTTCCTGAATGTTCTGGAACTTTGTTTAGTTTTTTTAATCTTCTCCTCCTCCTCCTCCTCCTCCTCCTCCTCCTCCTCCTCCTCTTCTTCTTCTTCTTCTTCTTCTCATCATCATCATTTTCACTTTACATGTAATGATTCTTTTTTTTTTCAGCCATCTCCATATCGCTATTAGACCCACACTGCCATTAAGACAATGAATTTTCAGCTGGACATGGAGCCTCCTGCAGTGGCAGATGGATCTCTGTGAGTTTAAGGCCATCCTGATCTATACAATGAGTTTCATGCCAGCCAGGACAAGTTAATGAGACTCTATCTCAAAAGAAAAAGCAAATTAATTTTTAGTTAAGATAAGCCATTTTTCAGTTCTAGAAACCTCATATCATTATTTTGAATATTTCTTTTATCTATTGAGATTCTTGTTTATATTTTCAATCATATACAGACTTTTCTTATTCTTGACATCATTGATTATGGTCTTAAAAGTGGCTTCAGAGCTGGGGAGACAGCTTAGTCAGAAAGAAGTTTGTATAGCAAGCATGAAGACCTCAGATCACCAGACTCTACATAAAAAGCTGGGTGCGGTGGTGTGTGCTTGTATTCCCAATTGGAGAGGTGAAAGGCAAGGGTTTGCTACTCAACCAGCCTAACAAACTTGCTGGATTCCAGTAAGCGGTGGTGTGTGTGTGTGTGTGTGTGTGTGTCTGTGCGCGCGTGCACACACATATATGAGCATGCCAAAGGATATATACCACTCTGAAAGTGTTCCTAGAAAAGTTGTATTGAATTATACCCACAAGAATGAAATAAATGACTATTAGTCCATTCTGATACAAATAAATAATTGATTAGATAAAAGAAGGGTTAGGAATTATTAGAAGGGAAATGTCAAAGAATAATTATGTTGTATAATTATATACTCTGAATTGAAATTTTTCCACCCTGGCAGGGGCTCGTTAAGACTCCAGAAGTTTCCAATTGAATCATTCTATCCTAGAAGGGGAGCACCTTAAGACTAAGGAGGTAAACAACTTACAAATCTCAGGAAGCCCCTGAAACTTAGAAGATTCACAAGACCCTTCAATGCCAAGATTGATACGCAGTAAAGGCTCTGGGAGCAAGGACTCTCTCCATCATGCCCATCTGTCTACAAGTCAGCTTTCTGATAATGCGGCTGCCTTTGTGTCATCCATACTCTTTTACCCATAATTCCATAAGTACCCCCAATAAACTTATCGGTAAACCAAACTGGACTCCAGTAGAATCTGTGGGGTTTGGGTTTGGTTTGGTTTTGAGTTTTTGTTTGTTTGGCTGGTTGGTTGCTTTGCTTTACTTTTGGGTCTGTTGATGTCCTATCTGGGATAAGCAGATATCTGTTCACATTTCCCAGCAAAAGTCACCCACCAGGGTTCCTTGGACTTCCCACAGGACAGGGAACCCTGATTGCTTTTCGGGCTGAGGGGGGGGGGACTTAATTGGGGGAGGGGGAGGGAAATGGGAGGCGGTGGCGGGGAAGAGACAGAAATCTTTAATAAATAAATAAATTTAAAAAAAAGTCACCCACCAGTATACCCCTGAGATAGCATTCCCTGTAAAACTGTGCTGAATTATAATCCCAAAGAACAAAATAAACATCAAGTAGCCCACACAAAAAAAAATCAAATGATTGAGCAAATAACTGGGAAAGAGAGCTCGCTTCTCTAGAACGCCAACTAATAAATGTAGAGCAAATGAAGGGACTAGGTCACCACTACATCATCACAATAGCAATCACTGTGGGTGGAATCCAGCAATAAATGCTAAAATTAGTGGACAAAGGCTTGAGGGAAAACAGGAAGTAGTTTCAAAGTATCCTCCTCAAAATATTTACTAATTTCCATGGCCACATTCACAAACTCTGACACGTCTCTTCGAGAGGTAGATTTTAATTACCCTCCTAATGTGTGTTGGACTCTGGGAACCTGTTGTAACAAATAGCATAAAAAGGTAAATATATTGATGGTATAGTGGAGAAACTTAGCTGACACCATCTTCAGCAAGTGACAGAAGATAAAAATCACTGGAAGTAAGATATAATGACATCATGGGCTCTTTGATGAGAATAACATCTCACCTCTCTACTCCTCTCCCCAAAGCCTATAATCTCGGTCTAATCACGGGGAGGCATCAGACAAACCCAAATTGAAGATCATCCTACAAAATATACAAACGAGATGTGATGGTTAATTGCGATGGTCAACATGGCTAGACGTAGGCACAGCAATGAGACATACCTCTGGGCGTGTCTGTGAAGCACTGCAGGAGAGGTGACGGGAAGAGAAGACAGGAAAGGGGCCAGAGGACATCGCAGCTGGAAAGGACTGAGGAAAACACGAGGATCAGTGCAGGAAAAACAGAAGGGAATTCATGAAAACACTTACAGTTTTCTAGCTACTAGCTACTTTTCTTCCAGCTGGCCGTTAGCAATCAAAGCAGTTGGGCGGGGCACAAGAAGTAGCCCCTCTTAAAGGGGCTTTCCTTGCTTTCCTAATCAGTCTAAGATCCCCTGACCCTCCTTGGGGGATCCCAGTACAAAAACTGGAAAATACAAACGAAGTCTTTGCCATTGTTAACCCATATGGGATTGTATTGGTTAGATTATTAGCTACATTCATCTCTCTTCAGATGGTGGAGCCATGGTACTATAGGTTACTGGTGTTCAGAGGAGCCAGGTGAAGGCTGTAGACAAATACCCTGCGCTCTACAACCACTCCTTTATAATTAGGAACTGTTCCAGAGGGAAAGGCTGTTGTTCTCATCCTCCCATCAAGCGTGGAGAAGAGGGATCATTTCTTGGCCCCCTCACCAATGATAGGGGTTGTTAGCTTTGGAACCTTTGCTAGTTTGATGGGTAAAATTTATCTGACACCTAATTCATCATTGTGGGAGGTCCTAAGCATTTTTCATGTGCACTGTATCTATTTTCCGTGTGTGTGTGTGTGTGTGTGTGTGTGTGTGTGTGTGTGTGTGTGGTGTGTGTGTGTTGCCTACTCAATATATTATCCTTTGTTTCTTCGGCATCCCTATTCAAAAATCATTTTTCTGCTCATTCTACAGCTGTAAAATCTGAGGCTCAGGAGAGTAAGAAATTAACTTCCAAACTCCCCAGCAGCAAGTAGTTCAGAGAGCTTGAGCCAAGATCCACTCAACTTCAAGGCCCATGACCTTCCAGTATCTTGGATAAGTTGGGACTTGGCTATGTATCTTAACCCCCTGCTTCCCGTTGCCTTCTGGGATGAAGATTAATTAAATGCTAAGGGTTTCTGAGGCAGTCTAGTGGGTTTGGCTTAAAATGAGGAAGGAAACTGACAGATGTGATTAGTTACCAGCCGAGGACTAAAACTATTCTAGTCTATCTAGAATCTAACACCTATTGGCTCCCAGGTATGGGATCCATGGCAGGCAGTGATCTAGGCCATGGAGGCCATGTGCCTGTCCAACGTGCTCAGTGGTGTAGAGTCTAAGCTGAGATATTCCCAACTTCCCACTGCCTCATCGGGCAGCTGTAGGACAGTGTCCTTTATTTTGTTTCTCTACAATTTCAGGACAAGTGTTGGTCTGACAGTTCTCACAAAGCCCTTCATTAAACTCTAATTGTACAAAAACAGATACCACAGTGGCTGGAGAGACGGCTCTGTGATTAAGAGCGTTGGCTGCTCTTCCAGTTTCAATTGCTAGCACCCACGTGGCAGCTCACAACTGGCTGTAACTCCAATTCCAGGGTATCTGGTGCCCTCTTTTGGCCTCCTTGGGTACCAGACACACACTGGTGCACAGGCAACAAACACATCCCTACACATAGAATAAAATTTTTAAAAATGAGTTTTAAAAAAGATTTTACAAAAGAAAATAGATGCTACAGCTTCCTTCTTTTCACGGTCATCTGATACCTCCTTCTTTGCAATCAAAATTCAAAGTCACATGACACGGGAGAGTTTCCATCTTCAATTTTTGGCCCTTGCCACCTTCTGTGGCAATTGTTCTTGCGTTGACATGTTGAGCACAGCGTTTGTATATGTCTTATGCCGAACATGACTCATCTTCCCACTAAGACATGAGACTCTCTGCTCATCAAAACAGTTGTTTCACTCCAAATATTTAGCAGGTTACTCCCAGCACCGCCTTATTAGTGCCTTTAAGTCACACTAGCAAGAATCACTGCCGCCAGCATTTGTTGCACACCTAATGGATACCAGACACTACTCAGGGCTCTCCACACTTTGTCACGTAACATCTTCAGCTCCATATTGCGAACAGGACGCTGAAGACAGACAGGTACGCACATTTGCCCAGCCTTGCACAACCAGAAATTGGAAGAGCCAGAGAGTCTGACTTCAGAGCCACACACTCTATGACGCTTGATCTGTACGGATCTTTATTGAATCACCCATTTGAGAAATTAGGAAAACCCATTCTAAGAATAATGTGAATCATCAAAATCAAGAGCCTTAAATGTCAGAGGAAGCAGTATTGAGAAGAAATTCTCTGATGCAGAACAGTCTATAGCCTTGTCTCCCAGACTTTTGTCACCCGCCAGTCTACCTCCTTAGCATTGCTACATTGTTTCAGATAGAACCTGTTCTCTTAGTCACTTCATACCTTTTCAATTGACTTAATTGTTTCTGCCCAAGCAAGTTACTTAAAAAGGAAAGTGACCTCGTGTCACTATTGTAAATGGAAAGGCAGTATCACTGACTTTAAGCAAATGGTAACCTAAAAATAAATACTATGGAAATGAAACAATGCCAAAAAATTATAGTCAGATGCCCTTGCCTGCCAAAGCATTGAGGCTTGCTAAATCCAAGTGTTTCTCTCTCTCTCTCTCTGCTAAAATGGGAGATTTAGCAAGACTTAAGAGAGGTATTTTTGACGGAGTTATCAAAGATAATCAGAAGTGAAAGAAAAAGAAGAAAACAGTCCCTGTGGATTTAGGGTTTGGGGTCAGAAACGCCCATGCCCTAATTCATCATTGAAGGGCAGGAACTCAAGGCAAGAGCCTGGAGGTGGGAGTTGCTGCATAAGCCATGGAGGTGAGCTGCTTACTGGCTTGCTCTTCACGACTTGCTGAACCTGCTTTCTTATAGAATCCAGGACTGCCGGCCCAGGGATGACACCACCCACAATGGGTTAGGTCTCCCCACCTCAATCATTAGTCAAGAAAATGTTCTACAGACTTGTCTAGAGGCTAATCTGATGGAGGCAGTTCTCTTTTTCCACATGACTCTCTCTTTGATCAAGTTGACATAAAACTAGTCAGCACAACAAATACAAGGAGAAAAGGTGGCAAGGATTACCAGAGAAGAGGGAAACAGCAAGAAAGTGATCTCTGGAAGGTTTCCTGGCGGGCCATGATCACCTTGGACCTATTACATAGGTCTACTCAAGCCTGGGTCTTTAGTAGTCTCCAGCTCCTGCCTCCAAAGTTAGCCCCATGGCAGCTCTGGAAACTGCTCCTTTAGAGCTAAGGAGAACAATTCTCTTTCTTACTGCAGGTGTGTTTTGTTCTTCTGTCCCGTAAGGGCTGCCATCTGGGATCCATGGTTTACAAGCTCTCCAGTGAGGGGGCTATTGTACAATAGTATCCTTAAGGAGGAGAGCAATGCTTATGGGGCTCGCTTTTCTGCCTTGTTCTAACAAGCCACCCTCTGTGCCTCTTCCTTGTGGAACCTCATACCACAACACAAGAACCTCTGGCCACAGCTGGAAGAACTCACAGCCCTGGACTCTGGGTGATTGTGCCTATAACTATCCCGATGCTGCAGGAATTTCACACAGGAAGGGGTACCACATCATCGCAAAGGCAAAGGCCAGCTTCATCCAGCAAAGATGGCCCTGACAACCGTCAGCAAGTTAGAATTGAAAACTCCCAGGTCAAGTGACCTTGAATGATAGTCTGCAGCAAGATGACACCAGGTTGTGCTACTTTAGAAAGAATTACCTAAACATTTCTTCTCCCAATATTATGGTTCCCACTTTAATAATAATAATAAAAAGTAATTTTAGTTTTTTAATTCATAATTTCTTTTTATGTCCATTTTATGTCCATGAGAGTTTTGTCTGCATGTGTGTCTCCGTGAAAACATTGGATTCCCTGGAACTGGAGTTACAGACAGTTGTGAGCTGCCAGGTCGGTGCCGGGAATTGAACCTGGTTCCTCTGGAAGAACGGCTCTGAGCCATCTATCTAGTCCCCAAGTATCTTTATAATGCAGGTAAGTTCCAGGTACTGCCTTGACAACTCAGAGATGAGTCACAGATGGTGGGTACCTCCTACCTAGATCATGGTTTGGTGCAAACGTCCCCCGTACCTTTTTATGTATGGGTCTAGGTTGCCAGATAAGCTTCGGGGAAGCGATTGGATGCTGAGGTCTTGACCTATATGTGGACAGATTTACTGATGAGCATGACTAAAGGTTACAGTAAAGAGTTAGAGGGTGCTACGGGAAGGGTGCAGGTCACTGGGAACATGTCCTGGGGCTATACGGTGCCTTCACCCCTTCCTGTGTACCCTTTCTCTGCTTCTAAGCTGCTGAGTTTTCATATGCTATTCCCATCCAGACAGACCAACACCCCTGAAACCATGAGCTAGCCAAATAATTCTCTTTACGTTGTTTTCTGGGCGTTCTGGCCACAGTGATGCAAAAGTACCTACTTTAGTCACTGAGATGGGGGCGGTATAGACTTCTGGAGCAGGAGGCAGGAGAGAGACCTGGACAAGGAACTGCACTTCTTTTTTTAAACCAAAACATCTTTTTAAAAGTTCCCATTTTGGCCAGGCAGGGGTAGTACATGCCCTTAATCCCAGCACTTGGGAGACAGAGGCACGTGAGTTGGAGGCCAGCCTGGTCTACAGAGTGAGTTCTAGGACAGCCAGGGCTACACAGAGAAACCCTGTCTCAAAAAGCAAAAAAAAAAAAAAGTTCAATTTTGAACCCCTCCTTTTAAGAAGTTCTTTATCAGCTAACTTGTACAAGTTTAGGATCCGTGTGTTTCTTTTCACCTAAGACACAGACCTGCTGATTAGAGAGGATAGTGAGTCTGACCTGAGAGATACCAGCATTCAAGAAGCCTGCTCAGACACATGAGAAAGGAACCTGCCTACAGACAGGGTTTCTGTTTTTACATTTTAATTGATTTGTTGTATGGGCATGTCTGCCATGATTCACATACGGAGTTCAGAAATCAACCGGTGTGAGCTGGTTCTTTCCCTCCACCAAGTGGGTTCAAGAGACCCAACTTGGGTCATCGGCATGGGCAGCAAGTGACTTTAACCACTTGAACTATCTTGCCAGGCCTAGCTGTGGGTGGAGCCACCCTACCCTGGGTATCTGTTACCATCTCTGCTGACCTCTGGTCTTCTTCAGGGTTGGAAAGGGCTAATCACCACCCCGCCCCTACTTACTAGTCTCCTCTGTGCTGCTGAGAATGCTGAACACAGATGGTACCCAGCTTGCCAAGACCACACATATAGCTAGAGAGATGGAGACAGGACCTCCTAATGCTTGTCCCTATCCTTTCCATGACTACACACTTCCCATTGCTCAGCTTCCAAATTTCAGTCATAGTTGGATGCTGTAGTAAGGGTGCAGCTGGACTCCAGGACGAGGAACAGTTCTCAGAGGCATTCAGGACCATACACCCACAGAAGAAGGAACCCAGGATCAGAAGGCCACAGCCATGCCATAGGTTCCATAAATTAAGCCGCTAAACATGCCCAACTTGCTCTAATTACCCAGAAGGCTGGCAGAGTCTGAAGGCTGCAGGCTTCATGGTGGGGTCATGGTGTGAGTCTAGCTTGTTATACGATCTCTGAGGAGCGATAAGAGAGGCGCGTTGCTTTTCCCAAACGCCATCTAGATGAAGTTCAGGATTAGACCACCCAGAAAGCGCCTGTGCTGTGCCACACTTCATAGAACACACGCAACATCTGCTGTTCCCAGCTGTGAGGGGATGCTGCTGACACAGAGGACATATCCAAGCCTGCGGTGTGGGCGGAGAAGCCAGGTGTTGGCTTGTGTTCTCGGGATCTGTATGTCCGCAGCTCTCAGAGGCTCAGGTCCTCAGCCTCTCATTCATAAAGTGCTAGTTTGGACTGTGTTTGTCTGCTGGGGTCACCACAGCAAAACATAAAGCCTGGGAACCTTAAGTGGCAAAAACATATAGTCTCAGTAATGAAGGCTGGGAGTCCAAGACAAGTGTCAGCAGAGTGAGGACCTCTCTCTCTCTCTCTCTCTCTCTCTCTCTCTCTCTCTCTCTCTCTCTCATATTTCTGGAGGTTTACTGGTAATCTCGACACTCCTGGTTGGTGTACCTACCACCATATCTATGCCTCCAGCAACACATCCTGTGTCTGGGTCCCAATTCCCCTTTTGTGTAAAGACACTGGTCACATTGGCTTGAAGGACACCGAATGACCCCGTGTTAACTAATTTTACTTTCAGTGACCTCGTGTGCAAAGGGCACCTCACAGACTAAGGTGGAGCAGGTGAAGCCACCACACCCTCTGCATTTCTTGCCATCTCTTCTGGTCTCCAGCCTCCTTCCAGGTTAGAAGGAGATAGTCTCCTTCTCCAGTTTCCTCATTACTGCCCTTGACAGATGTGGCCCCTCTACCTAGATGTGGCCCTCTCTGTCCAGATGTGACCCCCTCTACCCAGATGCAGCCCCTCTATCCAGATGTGGCCCTCTTTGTCCAGATGTGACCCCCTCTTCCCAGATGCGGCCCCTCTATCTAGATGTGGCCCTCTCTGTCCAGATGTGACTCATCTACCCAGATGCAGCCCCTCTATCCAGATGTGGGTTTTCTATCCAGATGCGGGTTCTCTATCCAGATGTGGCTCCTCTATTTGGACTTTCCAGACTTGGGGACCACAAGCTGAATTCTGTGTTTTAAAGTCTAGAGGATGGAAAGTTAGTTCTGCTGCCAAAGGCTCTAGCTGCTCTTCCAGAGGACGGTGGCTCTGATTCCCAGCACTCACATCAGGTGTCTTACAACCAAACTCCAGTTCCAGGGGATCTGCCACACCCTTCTGGGCTCTGCAGCCACTGCACACATGTGGTACAGACATAAAACATAAAAGTAAAATTACAGGGGGCTGGAGAGATGGCTCAGTGGTTAAGAGCATTGCCTTCTCTTCCAAAGGTCCTGAGTTCAATTCCCAGCAACCACATGGTGGCTCACAACCATCTGTAATGAGGTCTGGTGCCCTCTTCTGGCCTGTAGACATACACACAGATAGAATATTGTATACAAATAAATAAATAAATATTTTTTTAAAAAAAAGTAAAATTACAAGGTACACAGGTGGGAGCAAAACATAAAATAAAATTAAAATTTTATCCAATATGATATTTTATCAAAGCAATAAAAAATATGCCGAGAGTATCCATGCACCTTTTATAACCACCTTTTATTGCATGTTTAAAACTTTATATAGTGCCACCCAACTGACTACTCCCTCCGTAGTCTCTTTCTACTCCACAACTGATCTCTGAGACACATTCATGCCGGTACATACGTCTACAGTTCTGAGACATTCATGTCGGTACATACGTCTACAGTTCTGAGACATCTTTATGCCGGTACAATACGTCTATAGTTCATTCATTTTAGATGCTGAATAAATGGGCAGCTAAAACAACTTCTCTTTTTTCCTTTTGTTTCGTTGTTGTAGCTGGCCTTGCAAAAAGATTCTTTTCCTATCAGGTTTCTTGTTCTCCTCTACAACACAGACTCGGGAGTGAACCCGGAACGAGGAGAACATCCTCAGTTCTTCTGGCTGCTCCTAACCACCTCTCAAAAGCGGCTTCTATGGCTCTGCCTCCTACCAGTGTACCTGTGAACTCCACCCCACCCCATTAGAGCTGGTTTTATCAGACCATGTACAATTGTGCCAAGCTAATGGGTATGAAATGGGATGTTGATGGGATTTTAATTTGCATTTTTCATTTTCAGCAGGGAAAGTTAAGCCTTCTTTCTTGGCTTTATTTAAATGGTCTAATCCTTAGATATCTCTCCTGGTGATTCAGGGGAAGAACAGATTAGCTTTAAATTGAATTCTGGCTCCCAGTAACTAAGTCCTCCAACTCTCCTCATCCATGGGAAAGAAATCCGGTTACCTGAATTGTCTGTACCAGTTGACCTGGTGGAGGGTGAAGGATATAGCAAGGAAAGGGGCTAATTCTACCCTACTCCACCAGGACGGCTGAAGGCAGACAGTGCCCCTGGTGGTAAGCTATAGTATGGCAAGTACCGTAAAGTTTTAGAGCATTAATCGCATTAATCTTAGCCAGGCTCAGTGGCACAGAGCAATAATCCCAGGAATTTGGGAGGCTGAGGCAAGAGAAGTACAAATTCAAAGCCAGCCTGGAATACATAGAAAAACCCTGTAAACAGATGGGGAGGGAGGGAGATGGGAAGGGAGGGTGGGTGAGAGAGAAAAAGAGAGAGGGGGAAAGAGGATGAATATATTGGTTTCAGTATTTTAACTTACCTCCTGCTAAAGTCTGCAATGTCTGTCTAGCTGACCCTTCCCAAGATGGCTTTACCTAGAGACGCACAGAGTCACTCTGTGAAGCCTAAAAATAACACAGCCTTGAAACTGTGGGGTGCTCCTGACCCCATGGCTCCCACTCAGAGCTTCCACTTCAGCTAACCTGACCTTTGAACCAGGCCCCTTTCGTTGGGGCTGACAAACATCATCTTATTTTTTTTTTAATATTTTCTTTTAAATCCTCATTTAATAGAAGAAGTAGGGGCCAGGGAGATGAGGATAGTGAGGACCACTCAGCCTCCAGAAAGGCAGCTGTTTGGCTCCTAGGTCAGACCGCAGTGAGCTGGATATGGGGCATCAAGAGTGTCCACTCACCTGAGGGCACGCAGCATGTTCTTGCTGGTCTTCTCCCTGCATAGAGCCTCGTTAGTGGGCAGACGGGGGGGGGGGGGTGGCAGGAAGTCTCCTCATCCTGCAAACACACAGGACTTTCTCAGAGAGAAAAAGACGAAAGGATGACATCTGCCAGAGCACCCTGGGGCCTGCCAAGGCGGGCCCTGCTTAGCTGTGCTCAGGCCAGGACAGAATTTGGCTTTAACCAAACCCTAAGTGGAGAGCCAAAGCAAACAATAGCAGGACCCCTGCCCCGCCCAGGTCCTTACCACAGTACCTGGTGACTGGGACGTCCCCTGGGAGCTGTCTTTGCAGGAAATGGCCTCAGAGCACAAAGGAAGAGCCTGTGTGTGACCAGTGTCAGGAAGGCTCTGGTCTCCAGGAAGGAAAAACAGAGCCAGGACTAAAATCACAACACTTGGCAACAGGGAGTCTCCAGGGCACGGGGCACCTGATGAGTGACATGCAGGAAGCATGCAGGGGAGGGGGTGGATGCTTGGCTGGATCCGGTCCCATCCACGTTTCCCTGGCCATGCTGGGTGGGACACTTTCTCCAGTCTGGAAGCAGGAACAAAGATGGAGCTGGAGCCAACAGTCCTCTCTTCTTCTGCAAGACAAGATCCTGTGGTTGATTCGCTGATGGGTTCCATCACAGCCCCAGGACAGAATCACTTCGATATCATTGCCTGGGGCTAGCTTTAAAAACTATTTTTATATACGTATGTTGTATTTACATCATCTCCCTCTCCTCCCCAGCTCCTCCCACATCTCTCAAGCTTCTCAAGTCCATGGCCCCTTTGTCTTTAAGTATTATCATTACATATGTAATCAAAGAAATATGCTAACACAACCTGCTGCACCCATTTAGTGTTGCTTAAATGTACACTGTTTCTTTAGGGCTGACCACTTGGATAATGAATTAGGGCCTCATCTCTGGAGACAACTGATTCTCCCTCCCTCGGCAGTCTTTAATTGCCTGGAGCACTTCACTTAGGGGTGAGGCTGCACGGCTAGCATCTTTTAAAACTTCTGTTTTAGAGTTCGTACCATAAGAATAGCAGCTGCCTTTGCAGACAGCCACAGATACTGTAATGGCCCAGTGAAACATCGCGTTCAACCGCAAGTCCTGCACACTTGCCCAGTGCTCTCACAAATGTCAGCTGAAGCCACACGGCTCGCACAGTCTTGAGAGGATGATGATGCAGCCGTGTAGGGACCCAGCACTCCCAGGGCAGATGCTCAGAGCTGGAGAGGGGTGAGCCCAGAATAGGATCACTGTCCTTCCTACCTTGGTCCCACCTGCAGGTACTGAGCACCGGTCTCTTGCTGAGCACCGTGATGGAGGAACGCTAAGCGACAGAGCAAAGTTTCCACCTCCGATGTCGTGATGACAGTGCTGTGGGAGGAAGCGTCTAGACAGTGAAGAGACTGAGCGAAAGAAAGAGGTACTGACAGAGATCAGACCAAATGAGCATGCCTGATAGGCTTCCTGGGGGGAGAGGAGCCCTATACAGGTGACCAAAGAAAGAAGATGAGCTGAGTCTCAGGTGGGCCCTGTTGCCTCTTATCAGGGAGGAGTTGGAGTAAGAAGCAAGCAAGGCTTTGGAAATCAGCCCCTCCCTCTATACCCCTACCCCATCCCACCCCACCCCATTGGGAAACACTTGTTTAGCCAAGACTCCCATCTCCTCAACACTGAGGACCTTCCTTGCCCACTTTCCCACGGCCTTCCCTCCAGCATCAGCCCTTCTAAGGCCTGAATGTACTTTAAACCCAACTCCTTCCCCCACCTCTCCTGAGTCCTGCACCCAGGCCAGCCCCACTGTTGGGAGGAGACACTGGCTCTGCTCCGGTCCGGTGGGGGCGGATGGAAGAGGGGGAATGGGCTGCCCCTCCGCTGTTATTTTTGTTACCCACCCTATCAGCTGTGTGACCCTCTCCTTCCCACCCACATAGAAGGAGGAGGACCAGGTTCACCCAAGCATGGAACTTCTCAGGACCCACCAAGGAACTACCAGCTGGTACTGGGGTTCAGAGGAGCACAAGAAGTCCAAAAGTCAGGGACGTCCATTGGAGCCCCCCAGCCCTGTTTCAGGGTACCAGAGCTACACTGGGCACACCGCCCAGAACAGTGTTACAGCTCCAAAGTCCCTTTTGGGTGGAAAAACATAAAATATAAGGTGTGTGATTCCCTATCTTGCGACTATAAACCCTTCTGGTAAGGCAGATCCTGTCTTCCCAAATTTCTGCGTTGTCGCTGGGGTTTTCACACTCCTCCAGAGAAAAAGAGAGGCTGGGACTAGCAGTCCCCTGCCTCAGGACCCGACTGTGGAAGAGGGTGAGAGGAGCTGGGGCACACAGGCCCGCCCCAACGTGCAATGTCAGATTGATTAAGTTCCTCACGGTCCTGAGCTCCCTAATGTTTTTCTCTGAAATGTCTCAGCTCTAAACGATCGTGACCCAAGGCAATTTACAGTTTCTTCCATTTTTTTTAATGAAGTCTGATTTAATAGTCGGAATGGTTAATGGCCTCGTCTGTCACACATAATAAAACAGAGCCTAATTGTGTTTTAAAAAGGCCCTTTTGGTATGAACAGAAGCAACTTGATTGAATTGTGAGAGGGCTTTGGTGTGTGCTAAGATGGCTCGTGCTGAGTTGCCGTTCCGTTCTCCCCTCACCCGCCATCATCCTCTCTACTACAGGAATTTCCGAACTCCCCAAACCAGTTCAGATTCATGCTGTCTTGGCTGGCCTCCTCAGGATGCCCCCATCTCAATGCTCACAGGGATTCACACAGCCTCTTCTAATTATAGCCCTCCAGGCCCTCCCACGGCAGCAAATGTCCTG
This sequence comes from Microtus pennsylvanicus, assembly GCF_037038515.1. NCBI lineage: Eukaryota > Metazoa > Chordata > Mammalia > Rodentia > Cricetidae > Microtus > Microtus pennsylvanicus. Next base: position 10,973,621 of record NC_134582.1, read on the forward strand.
TACCCATTTCATACCTGGGAAAGCCAAGGCTGGCTTGTGCCCAAGTCTCCAGGGTGGTGGTGAGTCAGGGCCTTGGCAGCTGGCCCTCCTGCCCAGCCGGATCTTGAAAAGCTTTCTTCCGCTGTGGCTGGAGAAGGCCTACAGCCAGGCAGGTCTTGACATGAGTCCTGCCCTCTCAGAACCATTGTGGTGAGCCACAGAACCTAAAACCCATGGGGAGACTGCAGCAAAGAAGAGCCATTCACCAGGAACTGGGAGTTCATTTAAAGGGACCTGAGATACGTTTTCAGATCCTTGAGCAAATAGGGTTCTGTAAAGTATATACATGGTGCCCTCCTGTAGGAGAGACTGGAGAGTCACAGAGGCAAGACAGGGCTGCCACCCTGCCCTGCTACTGCCCCTGATATGTCAGTAACAACTGTGCAAACCTAGCCTGGCTCTTCCGCCAGGCACAGCGGTTTGTGGAGGTCAATGGGCCAAGGGAAGTCTGGCAGGGATGGCTGTCCCTAGGAAGGAGGACAGTGAAAAGGGCACTGGGCTCAGGATCCTATGACAAGACTGGCCCTAGGTTGCTCCTTTTCATCAACTCGCCCTGTGCCCTTCCCAGAGGACCAGCCCTGTCTGTAAAACACACCCTGGTCCTTTCCAAATCTGGGGACTTTGTGAGGTCACCTCCACACAAACCGGAAGACTATGGGAACTTTAAACAACATCTTGGAAGATAGCATTGCCCCTCCCCATCTTATAGTCACATAACCCCAACTTCAGTGAAAATCCAACTGAGGGTGAACAAGGGGCCCAGCTGAGCCTGTACTGAATGCGACAGCTGAAGGGCAAAAGGACACGTAGGTCTTTGGCCAGAAGGGCCAGAGACTGGGAGAAGCATGCAGAAATGACAGCAAATTCCTCTGCGCACGGTTGGGTAAGAGGCAGTCCATGGCTGGGCAGGGACCCCTGGCTTCTCCAATGGGATGGTAGGGGTGGTCTTGGTCCCAGGCAACTCAAGATACAGACACAGAGTAAGGATGGAGCTGTAGTCAGATAGAGTGGGGCTACAGTCAGACAGAGTAGGACTACAGCCAGACAAAATGGGGCTACAGTCAGACAGGGTGGGACCACAGTCAGAGTGGGGCTACAGTCAGACAGAGTAGGACTACAGCCAGACAAAATGGGGCTACAGTCAGACAGGGTGGGACCACAGTCAGAGTGGGGCTACAGTCAGACAGGGTGGGACCACAGTCAGAGTGGGGCTACAGTCAGACAGAGTGGGGCTACAGTCAGGCAGATTGGGGCTATAGTCAGGTTGGGCTACAGTCGGACAGAATGAGGCTACAGCCAGACAGGGTGGGACCACAGTCAGACAGAGTGGGGTTACAGTGAGTCAGAGTGGGGCTACAGTTGGACAGAGTAGGACTACAGCCAGACAAAATGGGGCTACAGTCAGACAGGGTGGGACCACAGTCAGAGTGGGGCTACAGTCAGATAGGGTGGGGCTACAGTCAGACAGTGGGGCTGCAATCAGTGAGAGTAGGGTTGTAGACAGAGTGGAGCCGTAGTCAGACAGAGTGGGGCTACAGTCAGACAGAGTGGGGCTACAGTCAGACAGGGAGGGACCACAGTCAGACAGAGTGGGGCTACAGTCAGACAGAGTGGGGCTACAGTCAGACAGAGTGGGGCTACAGTCAGACAGAGTGGGGCTACAGTCAGACAGGGAGGGACCACAGTCAGACAGAGTGGGGCTACAGTCAGACAGAGTGGGGCTACAGTCAGACAGAGTGGGGCTACAGTCAGACAGAGTGGGGCTACAGTCAGACAGAGTGGGGCTACAGTCAGACAGAGTGGGGCTACAGTCAGACAGAGTGGGGCTACAGTCAGACAGAGTGGGACCACAGTCAGAGTGGGGCTACAGTCAGACAGTGGGGCTGCAATCAGTGAGAGTAGGGTTGTAGACAGAGTAGAGCTGTAATCAGTCAGAGTGGGGCCTGGACAACACAGTTTCCACAATAATATGGCCCCTGTTTCTGTCTGGATGTATGCGGAGGATGAGTGGCCCCACAGGACTGTCCTCCTCTATGAATGTGTGTGGTGTGTTAAGAGCAGAAATCCCACAGCAGGCAGGGAGCTTATTGTCCCCCACTTCCCTCCCTCTATCTCCAGTGTGCTGGAATGAAGGCCGAGCAGGGCTGGGGAGGGGGCTTAGTTGGGTAAGAGTGAGGACCTGAGTCTGAATCCCCAGCTGCCAGGTACAAGAGCCATCAAGGGAGTGAGTTCCCATAATCCAACACTTAGGAGGCAGGGGTCACTGGTACTTACTAGTAACCAGCCTAACCCTAGGCTCAGTGAGAGGAATAAGGTGGAGAATGATAAAGCAAATCACTCAACAGTGTCTTCTGCCCTTTGTGTGTGCACAGGCATGGGAGAGGAGATAAGTTCTACTTAGGCACAGTTGTGTATTCTCGAGTTCAAGACCAGTCAGGGACAGCACTGCAAGGTTCCAACACATAAGCAAAACAAAAACTTTAGAAAAACCAGAAGCTTTTTCTTTTGATGCCAAAAGTTCTGACTAGACACAAGAACACATTCTCCTTGGGGACCTGAGCAGGGAAATGATTTGTTCCTGCTTGTCTCTGGCACCATCTTGTAAACATGAAGGAGTGTCCCACAGGGTGAGCTGGATGCTTCACTTGCTTTCTGTTTCCTTACTTAGTCTCTAATAAACATGCCCTCACTTGGTGTCCTGTGTCCCCTACCCTTGGGTCCCCCACTATTGTTTGTAACAAGGGCCCCTCTCCCTCTCTGTGCCACATGCAGACAGAGAAAGACGGCTGAAGAGACTTCAGGACAGGTGGTCTTTTCAGTCAGCATTGAGCCAACAGCTCCAGCGCTCAGGGCTTTCCACTCCCAAGGATCACGTGGCGTTCCAACCAGGTCCAGAGAGCTCTGGGCTGTGGCTCTGCCCCTATTTTCTTCGCGCCAGCACCCAGACTGGTGTATCCGCCTCCCTGCGACGTAGAAGTCTTGAGCAGAGGCACCAGGGAACATGGCATACTCGTATGGTCTCATAAGCTCCTGCTTGCATAGTTTGCTGCAGGTTTAGCGCTCAGGGTTGGTGGCATCATGCGGGTAGTATAGCTTTTCCTCAGAGGGCCTGCAGAATGTTTTTGTGCAAATGCTGGGCTCTGGAGGTGCCAGCAACATTCTCCGGTGCTCAGTTCCCTCATACTTACATCACTTTTGTGTCTTCTCGGTTTTTCTCGATGTGTGACAGCCCTCCCCTTCGTTCCAGCCAGTTAGTCTTTCCTACTTGTTCAGCCAGCGGCAGCTCTCCACCGCTCTTGTGTGCCCCACGCTTCTACCCTTTCCCTTATTCCCCACTTTAGTCTCCTGCTGCCTATCACGGCAGGCACAGCCCACTGCTTTTCTCTCTCGGCTGAGTCCTTCTCTGAGAATCAGATGTGTTTCTCAGCCCTCGTCTACAGAAACCCCCACTCGTCCACCTTATTCCTCTGCACTTATTACTGGCAAAACTCTGGAAACGGTCTCACTGTCCTGTCTCAAGTTCCTCAGCTCATTCTTTTTGGTCTGAATCCCTCGGGATTTTGGTGCACTGCTTACAGAAACCGGTATTATGTTGTCACCAACAATGCCCATAATTCTAATCTAATAGTCTTTCCGTTCATTTGTTTTGTTTTGTTTTGTTTAGTTTTACTCGCCAGTAATATTTGAAACCCTCTTTTCCTCCATGCAAGGTCAGCTCAAGAACATTAGCCCTCCAACATCACCCCCACCCGGTCTCCTTACCAGTGTCAACCCTTGAACTTTAGATGATCCATGAAAACGTCTATACCCCATTGCTAGCCATGTGCATTGCCTAAGTGGCCATCGGTTACCCAGCACTGGGGTCCACCTTCCTTCTCCAGCCTTGTCACCCCCCGACTTCTCACTGACATGCCCCGCTGCTAAGCCAACAGCTCCATTGGAACGGAGGAAACATATTAAGAACTCAGCTCTGGTTGCCCCTTATCCCTTCGTCCCATTCCCCATTCTTCTGGTGGGACTGGGTTATCAGCAACTTCGTACTCAAAGTGAAAACACCAGCATCCCCCATTGAGAGCAATCAGTTTGCCTCATCTTCAGAGTCCATCCTACAGCTCGCTGCTTCTCCTTCACTGCCACCACCATTTCATCTGGCTCATTTTGGCAAGGACCCTTCAGCTGAGCTCTCCATGACCAATCAACGGCTTCTCACAGTTCCCCAAGAGCTTGTGGCACAGAACAAAAGCCACGGTGTTCACCATGACTGGCAAAGGCTCCTGAGATCGGGCCCATCACTGCCATTTCTCTTTATCCCTCAGAGGCTTCCAGTTACACCTCGGCCACCCTGGATGTCCCCAGACTCCCTCAGCATCTCCCTCCTCAGCTGTGCCCCTTGTAGACAGCCACACAGCTTGCTGCGATGGGCCTCTGCTCGTACATCCTCTACCGGAGTCTTTCCCAATCACTTCTCGAGCTTTTGCCTAAGGCGGACTGGAGAGGATGGTTTCCTGACTCTTCTCTAGAAAATGGTTTCCTCCCAATGTCCCGTTACTCTCCTATCCAGTTGATTTATTTGTATATTGTTTATCGCTGTGTACACTCCTCCTCCTCCTTCTCCAAATTAATACGTAAATTCTATCATTCTGCACTTGTGTGCCCCAAAACTAAGGAGCCATCCGGGCACTCGCTCCAGGAAGAAGAAAAGAAGAACACAATGGCAGGCGTATTAGCCCTCTCTCCCTCAACCCTGGCTTGTTCTATTGCAGAACTCAGTATTGACTTTTCCTCTGGAAGACGGGGAGGAAGCCTGAAGACAGCCCCTGTTACTGTGAGCTCCACCCAGTGCTCTCTCGTGCAGTCTTGAATTTCACTCACATTCTCTTGTGGACCAGGTTTTCTCCTCCATCACTCCATCAGCTAAGATCCTGTGTGCTCACTGATGGCCTTCAGCTCCAGTCCCTCACTTGGGGACTGTCAGTATCAGGGGACATTTGACTAACTGACCTGTTTGTCCTCTGTAGTGGGAGGCTGCTCATTCGTTTCCTGGCCCAGACCCGAATAATCACACAGAAACTATATTAATTACACCACTGTTTGTCCTGTTATCTCAGGCTTCCTAATAACTAACTCTTACGTCTTAAACTAACCCATTTCTATTAATCTGTGTATCACCTCGAGGCTGTAGCTTACTGTAAAAGGTTTCTGGGCGGCTTTCTTCTTCAGCAGCTCTATGGCATCTCCCTGACTCCACCTAGTCTCTCAATATAACTCTTACAGCCTGGTTATATTCTGCCCTGTTATAGGCCAAAGCAGCTTCTTTATTAGCCAATGCTAATAAAACATATTCATAGCATACAGAAGGGAATCCCACATCAGTCCTCCAACCTCACTGGCAGCTCCATGTCCTTGGCTGGCTCCTCGCCACCTTCCCAAGCTCACTGCAGGGGTACCCCTGAGCAGCATGCCTTTCTCTGTGTATCTATAATCTTGGCCCCCTCACCCATGCCAGGGCTCTGTTCATACATACTCCTGTGTGTGACTCACCCTAATCAACAGCATTCTTTCTCTCCAGCCTGAAAGCTGCCCTGACCAGCTAGGGTTGAGTGACTTCTGAATGACACCTTCTCTAGTTTGCTGGGCATTTGATGCTTTGTTGATGAAGTACATGTTTCAGAATATGAAATTATAGGTTGACATAATTTTGTTATTGTGTTGTTTTCTTTTAGCACTTAAAAATTTATTGTCTGGTGACTTACTTTTGTGGTGAGACACTAGCCATCATTCCCCGGGCAGGCCTCTGCATGCACTATGCCATCTTTCCCTTTGACCTTTGAAAGATTATTTTCTTAGTTCTGATCACTTACCTAACAGTTTGACTGTGTGCTTATATAGAGATTATTTGTGTTTGTCCTGTATAGGGTTTATTGATATTCCAGACCTATAGGATGCTATTTTTGAGGAAACTTGGAAAATTTGAAGGAAGTAGTAATTATTTTTCCTGCTGACCGCTTCTCTTCCCCTTCTGACATTGTAATTACGTGTGGACTAAACCTGATGACCCAGGTCGGTGAAGCTGTATTCTTTTTTTCAATTAAAATGTTTTAGATTTCACTATTCTATTGCATGAATGTTTTTCCTGTACGTATGTTTGTGCATCACACTCTCACCTGGGGCTCTCAGAGGCCAGAAGAGGGCACTGGATCCCCTGGAGCTGCATTTATAGGCCAAAGTGCGCCACCATACAGATGCTGGGATTTGAACCTGGATTCTCTAAAATTATCTTTTGTCTGTGTTCTTCATTTAAATGATTTCAAGATTGCTGGCCTTTTCTTTGATTAATATCTGTCTTAGTTAGAGTTACTATTGTGATGAAACGCCATGACCAAAGCAGCTTGGGGAGGAAAAGGCTTATGTGGTTCACCTTCCACAGCAATGTCCATCACTGAAGGAAGTCAGGGCAGGAACTCAGCAGGGCAGGATCCTGAAGACAGGAGCTGACGCAGAGGCCATGGAGGGGTCCTCACTGGTTTGCTGTCCCTGCTTTTTTTATAGAACGGAACCACCAGCCCAGGGGTGTTCCCACCCACAATGAGCTGGGCCCTCCCATATTAATCACTAATTAAGAAAATGTTCTACTCTCTTGCCTGTATCCCCATAGTACACAGGCATTTTCTCAGTTGAACCCCCTCCTCTCTGATGATTCTAGCTTGTGTCAAGCTGACATAAAACTAGCCAGCACAGTATCTGTGGACACTTTATTAGATACGTTACATCTTCTGATTCTGAAATTTTGATTGGGGTCTTATAGTTTCCATGTATTCCTGTTGGCTCCTCAAAACAGTGACCAATCCCAGCACTCTGGAGACAAAGGCAGGCGAATTTCTGTGAATTCTGAGTCTGTATAAGAAAGCCAGCTGAGTTAGCCATGGGGAACAAGTCCATAAGCAGTATTTTTCCACGGCCTCTGCACTTGTTCCTGCTTCCACGTTCCTGTCCTGCTTGAGTTCCTGCCTTGGCTTCCCTCAGTGATGGACTGTGATTGGGACATGTAAGCCATAAAAACCCTTTTTTTCCTAAACTGTCTATGGTCATGGCATTTATCACAGTATTAGAAACTTAACTAAGGCAGTGAGCATGTGACATCGGCCCCTTCTTTAAAAAGCCAAAGAGACAGATAACAAAACATCTACCACTTTTACAATAGTTTCTAAAGTTTATTGTTGCTCTTTTGTTTATAATTATTTCATAGGCCTTCAGAGCTTGAGATTTGTTTTGATGTTCCACCATGATTATGGTGGGGTTCTGTGGAAGATAAACCACAGGAAAGGCACTGAAGAGATGTCTTCTCATATTTCACAGCAGAAGGCCGTACTGGTTACTGCAGATTGGTCTGCCATATCTTTCCAATTATCTAGCCCCCCAACCATGTTTCACCCACTAGTTTTGGTGTTCACTGGTGGATCCAGCCTGAACCAGTTAGCACAATGGTAGCTAGGTAATGGTGATTTACTCAGATTTATTGGCTGGCATCATTTGTGAGAAGATGCTCTATTTTCTCCACTGGAAACCATTCTAGGGTTTGATATTAATGTCAACTCCTCTGAGATCTGAAGTTATGGATTTTAGATAGAAAATCTATACAATATGGGAGACATTAAGATCAGATATGATCATGGAGGACCCGGTAAACATAGAACCTTGAAGGCGGGACAAAGTTGGCACATTCCAGGGCAAACGAGAAGGTCAGGGAAACTGAAACACAGCAGTGTCTCTAAGGGGTAAGAGCAGAGAGTGGCATGTGTAGGGCATGGGGAGCTTGTGGGGCAGGTTAAGGGGCTCTGGCTTCGTCCTTACAGCAACAGAGAAATAATGAGGGATATGAGGTGATCTGACTTGCTTTTTTGAAAGATCACATTTCTCTTACTAACTAGTCCCTTTTTAGGAGGAAGAAAACTTGGTTGAACTAGTTTTTTTCCAATGCCTTGGGTTAAGGAGGACAGGTACCCTTAGTCATAGCTACTGGTGGTGTACAATGTAGAGCTTTATGGAGGCAATTCTGCAGTAACTCAAAATTGCAAACAATTTGGCCCAACAATTCTACCACAGAGAATTTGTCCTATTTGCATATGCAAAATGACATAAGTATAATGTTACTCAATGAAACATAATTTATAATAGTAAAACACTGGCAACAATATGTGTTCGACAGCAGGGGACTAATTGAATATGTTATAACGATTTCACACAGTGGAATATTATGCAGTTGGCAAAAGAAATGAGTGCATTCTTAACTCAGTAACATGAAATAATTTCTAAGAAATAATAAATGACACAGACTCTAGAACAAATAGAGCATTTAAGGAGGGATGAATCATACAGTTGTGTCTCTGGTCATGAGCTCCATCTTGGAAGGATAGAATATAAACTGGTAATGGTGATGTCTTTGAGGGGGAATAAAGAGACTTTAATGGCTACTCTCTTACAGACTTTTCCCATTTCATTCTCTGCATGTTCATTTCCTATTGAAAAGTAGGAAGAACATTAGAAGATCTTTTGTCACGTAGGTGGGAAGCAGCAAGAATTGGCTATCGTTCGAGGCCCGTGTGGCCTGACACAGCTGATATGAGCAGGGGATAAGTGTCCTGTCCTCCACGGCCATCTGCGTTCCAAAGAACTCATCTCCCCAAGACAAGGGCACTGTCAAGACCGAGGGCAGATGGTGACGAGTGGGGAGGAAATCTTCATTCTCCAAGTGCCAACCTGGTACTGACCCAGTTCTCATCAGTATCATCATTGAAACAAATCCACTTGCCCCATGCCCTAGCCCGTATTCTGTGCTCCTTCTGCCAGCACAGGAGCCGTAGCATGGGATCTTCTCCCTCCAGTCATCCTCTTGCCTGCTGCCCAGCTTTGCCTTGGAAATCAGTTAACTCATTTATTCTCTGATATCACATACACACACACACATGCACACATGCACACACGCACACACGCACGCACACACACACACACACACACGGGTGCACACCTCTGTTCTCCCAAGGACTGCCACCACAGCATCTCATCCCACGTGACCTCTCAGGGTCACCCTCCAGATCCCTACCCCTCTCTCACATACCCACACACATCACCTCACTCACCAGGCTCAAAATGTACCTATCTCTCATCTTGTATTTTATAGAGGGCCCACATAATCACATAGGAAAATTATAATAATAAATGCCCTATTGATAACTGAACTCATACGTTCAGTGCCATTTCCCAATATGTTTACTGTGCTATTATTCTTTATCAAACTGCAGCTCAGTATTCTGTGCAAAATCACACGTCACATAGTACTCTAACAGAACACTTCCACCTGAACCTCTAGAATTCTTTGCTTCAGGTAACATACATCTCTTATATATACAGAATAAGCCTTTCCTAAGCATATACCAGAAAGCTTACTCCCAAGAGGGTTCAGTTTCTAAAACCAAAGGGATTATCTACATTTTTAAAAAGTTGTTGTTGTTTGTTTGTTTGTTTTAGATAGAATCTCTCTAAGTAGTCCTGACTGAACCGGAACATGCTATGTAGCCCAGGCTGGCCTCACATTCCTAAAGATCCTCTTTCTTCTGCCCTCCAAGAGCTGGGATTAAAGACATTTGCCACCACACTAGCTCAATATCCACATTTTAAAACTTCATTCCACTCACCAGCTTATGAAGCCCCTTGGGAATCACTATGTGTTGCTCCTGGTGTCCCCCTCTTACCATCTTGAGACTAGGAAGAAGTCAAAATTCCCTCAGACCGTCTCCTGAAGACATCAAGCTATCCTAAAAGGCCAGAAGCCATACTGACCCATCTTGAGACTAGGAAGAAGTCAAAATTACCTCAGACAGTCTCCTGAAGACATCGAGCTATCCTAAAAGGCCAGAAGCCTTACTGACCCATCTTGAGACTAGGAAGAAGTCAAAATTACCTCAGACAGTCTCCTGAAGACATCAAGCTATCCTAAAAGGCCAGAAGCCATACTGACCCATCTTGAGACTAGGAAGAAGTCAGAATTACCTCAGACCGTCTCCTGAAGACATCAAGCTATCCTAAAAGGCCAGAAGCCATACTGACCCATCTTGAGACTAGGAAGAAGTCAAAATTACCTCAGACCGTCTCCTGAAGACATCAAGCTATCCTAAAAGGCCAGAAGCCTTACTGACATTGCTTCTTGCTTCTTTGCACACAATCACGTCCAGTCCCCATCATCTTTCTCACAATTTCTTAGAAGATCAGATAAGCCATCCAATTTATTAAAGTCCCAGGAACTTAGCTTACAAGACTCCATTTTGATTTGGACTGTTGGGGTCTGAACACCAACTCAGTCCAAAGCAGTGGCTCCCATGGATTTTATCTGCCAGCTCTTAACGTGGTATCCGGCACATGAGCCTTACCCAAGACCACCTACACACTTCTGTGCTCAAAACATTTCTAGGCTTCTCTGCCCAAACTGATATAAGGTTTATTTATGAGCCACAAGGAAAAGGCAGTCTCATTACTTCACTTCTGCTTTCATTGCCAGCACCAAATGGCACCTTATATGGCAACCAACTGAATAATTTGTGGTTGTTCCAGCAGTCTGCCTGCTGGCCTAGAAAAGAACTTGAGGTGCTGGCAGACCTCAACACTCAGCAACACCCTTACACTATCACTGCCGGATGGGCACGGTGCCCTGTGGCATCTTGATGAGGATGGAGGTCAGCTGTGATACTACAGAGACAGTATCTGATTATACAGCCAGCCTGCAAGCATTGCTTAAAGCCCATGGCAGATGTCTGTTAGTGGCCAAAAGCTATCTGCTTTCCAGGCCAGAGGCAGGCAGTGGGAGGTGGGAGGGGGCTGGTATTCTTTATTCCTTCCCTAGGAAAGCTGAGCAAGGCATAAGTTAAGGAAAGCCACAGGGGGCTGCAGAGTAGAATAGCCAGACTAGGTGTGCTACAAAACTCCGAAAAGGGGGCTCCCTGCCTGCACCCACCTCTCTCAGTACCCAAGGAGGACCCAGAGACAGAAAGACCATTAAGTCTGTTCCAGGTCTCTCAGATACCTTTTCCCACCAGGTCAGAGCCTGAGAAAGGGGAGTGGCTCATCTTCTAAGAGCTTGATTGGCAGCCGATGTTCTCCTGTCTGTAATCCTCTTAAAATTGCCCCTGCTTCCCCAACCATTGCTGAGTGCAGCCCCACTCTCCTTGCCTGATGAGCGAGTTTGTAGGGAGCTGTCATGCTTTCCCACCATGTACCTGTTACTGAAGTGGACAGCTCTGTTATAATCCCCAGACCAATAGGAACAAGCTAGCACTTCCTTTTGACCCAGTCTGGAATTCTTGAATATAGGAGTTAAGTGGACTCCAGGAGGGAGTCTCCCACAGATACCCAGCTGCTAACAACTATCCCAAAGTTAATGTTCTCACAAGGGCTAGTGATCATACAGTCAAAACACATTTCTTTTCAGACGTAAAGTCAGAGGGCTGCCCACACCATCCGAGCTAAGTGCCATCATGTAACACCATATACCAGGTAAACAGGCCTGAGGTATAGGCTTCTTGTCCTAGAAAGAAACTACCTTACTAGGAAGGCCAAGAACAGGGCAGGTTTCAAATTATATATATATATATATATATATATATATATATATATATATATATATATATATGTTTTGCTCCCTCATGTTTTGCTCCCACTCCCATCGCCCCGCCCTACCCAGAGCCCATACTTCTGTGTAACAGGGCTCTTGGTCAACCCTCCCAGCTTTCTTCCCCACTTTGGTCATTCTGACAGCTCCCCTGCAACCTCTGTGCTGCAGATCCCCCACACTGCCTTATGATTTCCTCTGGTGGCAACCAGCAGCCAAGGGTCTCCCCATAGGGACAGTATTTCTCCCACAGTGGCCTGGCTGGTCAACTAACACATTTGATTTTAGACCTGCAATTAAAATATCCTCATGCACCAGCAAAAGCCATGACTGACCTCTCACGCTTTTTATGGCATTAGAAAACTTTTATGTGCCTATGTGTGTGCACGTATGAGGGAGAGGTGTTGTATTTGCCATGGTGCGTGTGTGGGTGTCAGAGGTCAACTTGCAGGAGCGAGTTCCCGCCCACTCTGTATGACCTGGGGATTGAACTCAGGGTGGTCAGGCTTTGCAGGCAGGTGCCTTTGCCCACTGAGCTATCACATCACACCCACTCGTCACCCTGACGACGACCCTCTTGAACCGCTTTCTACACTCAGCATCATCTTCCATATACCACATGTTTCAAATCATGGTTTCCCATGCCAGAGCAAAGCCAGTGTCTTCCCAGAGATGGTGATGACTGACCTCTGGGTTCCTGTTGTAGCATACACCTCCATACCGCAAGTAGTAGAGAGACATGAGGTGCCATTAGGACAACAGTACAGGGATGGGATGTAGCTCAGTGGGAGAGTGGTTGCTTAGCATGCACGGATCCTCATTTTGATCCCTAGCAATGCAAAAAAAAAAAAAAAAAAAAAAAACCAAGCTCACACATACAGAGAAAGGAAACCAAACTGCAGTAGCTACAGTTTTAGCTGAGACCCATGTAGTGTCTAGCTGCTACTTCCAAATGTGCACTAACAATAAGATGCTCTCCACAGGTTTTCAGGGTCAGGCTGAGGACCTCCACACTTACAGTCTGCCCATCCATGGCCAACAGGTACTTCACAGCTCATTAGAACTTGTAATCCCAAAAAAGCAAAGGACAGCCACCGATCAACATGGACCCTGTTTTAGGGTTTCTGTTGCTGTGAAGAGACACCATGACCATAGCAACTCTTATAAAGGAAACATTTAATTGGGGTGGCTCAGTTCCAGTTCAGAGGTTCAGTCTATTATCATGAAGCATGGTGACTGAAATGAAGCCATGGGACTGATGATGTGCTGGGGTCCTACATCTTGCAGGCAACAGGAAATAGTCTCAAAGTCATATTGAGAGAAACTTTGAGACCTCAAAGCCTGCTCCCACAGAGACACACTTCCTCCAACAAGGCGACACCTACTTCAACAAGGTCACACTACCTAAAAGGGCCATTCTCTGTGCGCTTCTGGGGAGCAATTACATTCACATCACCACATTCCACTCCCTGGTCCTCATAAGGTGTAAATAATATCATAGTGCAAAATGCATTTAGTCCAACTTCAGAAGCCCCCATAGTCTATCACAGTTTCAACAATGTTTAAAAGTCCAAAGTTCGCCTAGCAGTGGTAGCACACACCTCTAATCCCAGCACTTTGGAAGCAGAGGTAGGCAGATCTCTGTGAATTCAAGGCCAGTCTGGTCTACAGAGTGAGTTCCAGGACAGGCCACAAAGCTACACAGAGAAACCCTGTCTTGAAGAAAAAGAAAAAAGAAAATAAAAAAGTCCAAAGATTCAATGCAATTTCTTAACTGTAATCTCCTGTAAAATCCAAATAAAAACAAAGATCACACACTTTCAATATTTAATGACACAGACTAATCATTACTATTTCAAAATGTAGAGAAGAGAGCATAGTGGGGAAATACTGGACCAAAGCAAGACCAAAAACCAGGTGGAAAAACTCCAAACTCTGCATTTCCAATGTTCTGATCTCCAACACTGTTTATCTCTGTTGACTGCTGCACACTACCTTCCCTTAGGCTGGTTCCACTCCCTGTTAGCAGCTCTCTTCACAGGGATCTCACGACTCTGGCATCTCTAACATCTTGGGGTCTCCAAGGCAATCCAGGCAAATCTTCACAGCGTCACCTAATGGTCTCTCTAGGCCTCCCTTCAGGGACACCCTGACACTAGCCTCAGCAGCTTTCTTTTTTTTTTTTTTTTTTTTTTTTTTTTTGGTTTTTCGAGACAGGGTTTCTCTGTAGCTTTGGAGCCTGTCCTGGAACTCGCTCTGTAGACCAGGCTGGTCTCAAACTCACAGAGATCCGCCTGCCTTAGGCACAGAGGCAAATTCCATAACCCGCTTCTTCTGTCCTTAACTCCAAAGCCAGTGCCATGTGGCAGAACCCGCCACATTCTGTTGTCTGCTGGAGCACATGGCCCCATGTTCCATTACATCTTCATCAGCTCTCTGGTTTTGATTGTTACTTTTACTGCCTAAGCTTAGCTGTGTTGAACTTGCTCTGTAGACCAGGCTAGCCTCAAACTCAGAACTCTGCCAGTCTCTGTTCCTAGTGCTGGGATTAAATGTGTGCACACACCACCACACCCAGCTCTAAGTTTTCTTTAGTTCCTTTTCACGAACTAGAAACTTAGCTGGGTAGGATCTTGCCCTGAAGTCACCACTCCCTTTATTCCATTTCTTAATCCGTTTATCTTCTTGAACACAGGATTTAGTTCCATTCCACTGCCTGGTACTCCTTTTTTTTTCTTAAATTTTATATTTTGTAATTTACTCTGCTTGGCTTGTTCCTTTTCATTATAAATCTTCATTAGAGTTACCGCTAATATCCACACAACAGAGTCTATACTAGGCTGTTTTGAGATTTCCTCTACCAAGAGAATTAATCCAAAATTCTTTAACTGCAGGCAAATTTTTTGGACAAGGGTAAAAAGCACTTTCTTCACCAAAATATCATAAGAACAATCTCTAGGCACTTCTCCCCTGTAACTTCTTGAGCCCCCACATTTCTTCTCCCCACAGTCCATCAAATCACATTTAACACTATTGTCTTCCATGATCCTATTGTTATGGTCCATAGGGACAGAACCCAAGGCCTACATTGATGCTCCACCACTGAGCCATTCTCCCCAATCCAGAAATGGCTATATAACATCTTTTGATGGACTAAACTTGCTCTTTGATAATTTCATACATGTATATAATATACTGATCGCATGCCTACTCTCTCTTCTCTTTCCTACTCAGGTAGACCTCCTCCTCCCGACATGTCCCTTCTCCACACATCTTTTTATGTACGACTCACTGATTTTAACCAGGATTATCTGTGAACAGTTTTGGAACTAGCCATTGAGACTACAGGGCTCCCTGTTGAGCGTGCAATGGAATACAATGACTGCCTCTTCTCTCCAGAGATAGTAGCCCATAGTTACCAGGGAGGAGTCCAGCCCTATGAAGCCTGTTTCCAATCCATGCCTAGCAGTCAACAGGCCCAGGACAATGCAAGTCAAATGCCAGCACCAAGAGACCCTCTTCCATCTCTTCTCCTCCCTATCTTCCCACTTCATTTTCCTTTCTGCTCCCTTTCCCCATGTTCCGAGTCTTAGGGTGGTGCAAATGCTCTGTTTAGGTCTAAGCACATGGCTCTTCTCAACACCTTGAGCAGCAATGAATCTCTGCACTCACTGCTTTTCTAGGCCTGGGCTGCCAATGTGCGCATTCAGCGTTCAAAGGCAAGTGTGCTGAGTAAGGGAACTCTAAACTTTAAGAGTTCCCTTCACACAGCAAGAACAACTTTGGAGAACTAAACATGAGCTGTATACTCTAAGCCTTAGATGGAAGACACCTGGGTAAGATGTAGAGGCATCTGGTTGGAGGAAATGGGTTCACTTCCAGCCAGAGAAAAGGTCTCAAAAAGAGAAAGCAGGGTAAAATAAGACCACCACCATGGCTGTGTCCCTTCCCTCTCAGAGCCAAGCACCCAAGGGTAACTGTGGAAAATGAAAAAGTGACCGTCAAGATGGATGAGCCCCAAATTAGACATGATTGGCTGTCTGAACAGCCTTAGTTGGGAACAACAGAGATGGGAAATAGCAAAACTGTCTTTTTAGTCACTCTTTTCTTTGGGTGGGGGGTTGTTTTGTTTTTTGACACAGGGTTTCGCTGTAGCTTTGGAACCTGCCCTGGACCTAGCTCTTGTAGACCAGGCTGGTCTCGAGATTCGCCTGCCTCTGCCTCCTGAGTGTTGGGATTAAAGGCGTGCACCACCACCACCCTGCATCTTTTCACTTCTAGAGGAGTCACAGAGCCTGTGAACCATAGGAAATGGAGGTGGAGCTGCAAATGGTGAAGTAATGGAATTCTATAGATGCCTTGCTAAGGGCTCAGAGCACAACTTAGCAAACTTGGGACTTGACTTCTGCCTGAGCTAAAGTGTCAAGAGAGGAGCTTGAGGAGGGGTGTTTTAGCCACAGTAGGGACGGCAGGAGTCACCATTTGAGTTATGAAGGTGCACCTCACCAATGGTCTCATAGGTCTAGGGATCAGTCAGTTTCCCTAGAGAATGTTAGCACCCATTAAGGAAACAGGAAGAACAGTGAAAATGCTGACATATTTTTTTTTTTTTTGAAACAGGGTTTCTCTGGGTAGCCCTGCCTGTCCTTGAACTTGCTCTACAGAGGCTGGCCTCAAAGTCAAGAGATCCACCTGCCTCTGCCTCTTGAGTGCTGGGATCATAGGCATGTGCCACCACAGCTAGGGACCCTTTTTTTTGGGGGGGGGATCCGAACTCTACTTACTACTCAACAATTTGAGATGCTTTTATGTAATTAGCTTTTTATAGGTTTTAAATTTTTATGTTTGCATGAATATACTGTCTTAGTTACTGTTCTATTGCTGTGAAAAGACACCATGACCAAGATAACTCTTACAAAAGCAAGCATTTAACTTACAATTTTAGAGTCCATGATCATCATGATGGGAAGCACACAGACATGGTGTTGGTGCAGTAGCTGAGAGCTTTACATCCTGATTCATAGGCAGCAGGCAGACACACTGGGACTAGCGTGGGATGATGAAAACTAAGTTTGAACCCAGTGAAATACTTTCCTTCAAGGCCACATCCCCTAATCTCTTTCAGACAATTCCACTATCTGGGGAACCAAGCATTCAAATGAGTCTATGGGGACCATTATCATTCAAACCACAAGTGTATGTATCACATGCATGCAGAGCCTGTGAAGCTCAGGAGAGGGCATCAGATGCCCTGAGAATGGAATTACAGATGGTTTTGATTTTGAACTGCCATGTGGGTACTAGGAATTGAATCCAGGTTCCCTGAAGAGCAGCTGGTACTCTTAAGCACTGAGCCATCCTACCCTAATTGTGAAGCTATAGAAAACACCCAAAAATTAATACCCTAAAAGTACTTTTAATTGCAAACATTTAAAATGACATAAGCTGACCTAGCATCTGAGCAACTTATCAAAACCTTAACAATTGTTCACATCCTCATGCTATATTAACTAGTTCAACACTATATACATATCTGACGAACTGTTCAGTGTATTTGAATGCTGTTGCTAGTTGAGCAAACTCTAGCTCATTGTACATTTTGATTTGCAATGGACAAAATGTTTTGCTCCAAACACACTTACAGAAAAAAAAATGTTTAAAGAAAAACCAAACACACGAAACATTTTAGTTTTTATATTTAATCCCAAATACCAAATTTTATAGAACAAAAAAGACCTTTTCAGTCCCTAACCTAAGCTAAAAAGTTATATTTTACAAATCTATTATGGCTTGATGTTTGGATTCCTACACTTTTTTATCTTCTTGTGACTGGTAATTTCTGTTGAATGGCCTTCGGGAGAAGCACCAACTATTTCCTGTTGTGTACACATATAACATTAACTATAGAGAAAAATACACACCAAACAATGGTTCTCTCCGGCTGTTGGACTTCAGGTGATTTTTGTTAGTGGCGGTACTTTTGAATTATATAGTAGTTAAAAAAAAATCTGACACTAGCTGCCAGTTAAAGACCACAAAATATTTTGATGTATTTACAGTAATGTGATTGTCAAATAAGTTTTGGGACTTGCAGGCAGAATGTGGGGCAAGGGAACCCATTTAAATATATATCAAGCAATGCCCTCAGTCTTCTAAAACCACAATAAGTAATGCTGGGCACAATAAAAGTGATCAACTTGGGAACTCTGACCTCATTGACCACAGAAGCTAGCTAGACTCTGGTAATATAGAACAGGTAGGCATGGGCAAGGGCAAGGGCAGCTAGCCTTAAAGAACAAACAAAACCCAATACAGCATCACGGTGAAAGCATGCCAGATTTTTATGTCACATCACTGCTGAACCTTATCAATAATGCTTCCTTAAGCACATGAAGCTTCTGCAAGTGGACAGCAGAAGTACAGGAGGGAAATCCCACGCAGGCTCTGGAAGTGGCATCAGTGTCGCTACGCAGAAGTTGTTTCTCTGGATCCTTCTGCCTGAGTTATAACGTGAGAACTTTATTCTAAAGAGAACCAGAAGCTCTAGAAACACAACAGCCAGGTACACTAGTAATTCTGAGTGAGAGCAAACCTTTGGTTTTAACTCTTTGCAGGGCGTTATAAAGATGTGTATTGATTTTATGTTCTATAAATTAAGACACTTTGAACCAAATGAACGTTGTAAACTCTGAGGTATATTCAGTCTCTCCATCCGCCTCTTGCCTGGCCACTATTCAGCAACAAACCAAGGGCCTGGCAGAGGGATTTCCAAGACCCCAACTCCCCACATTCCTTGTGGTTTTCTCCATGCTTTGTTCAACTCAGAAATGAAGCCCTTTTCACCGTGTACCTGACCTCATGGCTTACTTTTGATCGGTGCTAGTTAGCATGGATTGTGCAGACTCAATGGTCTTGTGGACTGGGCATGGTCACTGTTGTCCAGCCTTTGAGAATGCACTAGAGTGAGGACAAAGTACACAGTGCCAAGTACTACTACTGAGGGCACAATATGGCCGAGCAGGCAAGATTGTTCTAGACACCCAGGGTAAGCAGAATGCTGCTGCCACACAGCTGACACTTGCTGCTGAGGTTCTGTGGTTGTTTAATCCCTTCCTCCGAGTTTGACACTCAGTTACTATCTCCCCGCTTTTCAGACGGTGAAGTTAACTAGTACATCGACTCCACGCTCTCTATGTTCAGAGCTCAAATGCTCACATTTCACCCTCTAACCATCTTCAGGATCGATACCCCATTATGAGAGAATTCAGGAAACGGAAATTTAAGACAGAATAATGAAATGCTTTAATCACAGAAGTAGGCACAATCAGACCTCTGATCCTTCACTACATGGGAAATGACAACCAAGGCTTACAACTATTACAACGTTCTGTTTAAATATCTGAAGGCTGAAGGCCTTTGAGATTTGCCCCATCACTGAAGATAGTGATAATTATAGCACACTTTTCAAGCACTTCTTCCTGTGTTCTTAAACAGTCTTTAGATGCTGCTACTTCTTCTGTTGAGAAACACTCAGGACACTTGTAAATCATACAGATTCTCCCATGACCCAGAAACTTGAATCTGTATTATTATGTTAAGCACATGAAGAACTACTACCCTCAGTGGCCATGCTGGTTGGAGTAAAGGCATACCTGTGGCTGTAATGGTCAGACATAAACTGGAAAAGTTCTGGACACACAGAACACTCATTCACTTGTGATGGAAATCTCACTCTCCTGGCATTTCTGTACTTAGCAAGTACGAACAATTATTTTGTGATAATGTATTTTTCTAAAGGTTTCTTTAATTATAGAGGGGTAGGAACAGAATGTAAAAAAGTAAAAGCAGGACAGAGGAAGAAGTTGACATTCTGGCAAATAAAACTGTACCATGCTATATATAAATTGTTATAAAGGCTGAGCACCAAAATCTAGTCCTCCAAAGTTTAGTTTGATTTTATTCACCTGTATTTGGTTTTATTTAAACCTTAAATATTGGGGCACTTAAATAATAGGATGGGGGACAGAATGCTTTTAAAAGTTAAAATTTTGTAACATTTTTATCAGTGATTCTCATTTTGGAAACAGTACTTTTCTGTGCCTCTTGCTTCCCTTAGCAGGTAGCCTGAAGTTCCTCCTTTAACAACTGCAGAGCACTGCAAGAAACCACGGTGCTTTACAGGCCACTAATTCTGTTACAGATGAAAGCATTCAATTATTTCTATAAAATTCAATTCCATACAGAATGCGTTCAAGGTTGACCAACAGTGTTCTAAAATGCCATACACCAGAGCCTGACTTCAAAGTTGAAATGAAGTAACTGTAGTTCTTAGGTAAAACTTTTAACAGAAAGGGGCAGCTAGACACTACTACTAAAATACTTAATTCCAATGGAAAATGGGCTCATTTCAATCTTCACTTTTCCAATGCAGTACACTTTTATGCATATAACCACTTCGGAGTCATATGTACAAGCATGGCATTTACATAACACAGTATAATTAAATAGTGCCAGTAACAAGTCAAAGGGGACAAGATCTCTTACTAAAACTTACATTTAAAAGCAGAGGACACAAACCTGTAGCTGAAGTTCAGCCAGCAAGGCTTCCACAGCAAATTGCTGTTGGGCAAGTGGTTAAAGACTGGCAATTTAATACCATCAAACACACTCAAGACTCTCAGGGAGTTCCCAAACAAATTTCAGCCATGTAAACAACATTTTCTGGTGCAGAGAGGTTACTGGTGCAACGCGGCACACTGCACTCCAGAGCACCCCATCTTCAGCTGATGTCCCCCACAGCCATGTTCCTGACTGCTCAGAAGCAGAGTCTCAGCAGGTAGACCTAAGCCACCTGTGGCATTGACCTCCAGACTGTTATCAGATGTGATCTTTATCGAAGCTTATGGTTGACAATCTTCTGATCCGCACTTTCAAGGGATGCTTAATAAGAAATGTCTGGGGTTTCTTCCACAGTCATTCATGCTGTGGGACAATGGTTTTACCCTGTAAAGATCTGTTTCTTGTACTTGCTTAATAAAATGCTGATTGGCCAGTAGCCAGGCAGAAAGTATAGGCAGGGTGACCAGGCAGGAAGTAGAGGTGGGACAAAGAGAACAGGAGAATTCTGGGAAGAGGAAAGAGTCAGCCTGCAGTTGTCATCCAGAGGAAGCAAGATGTGACTGCCTCGCCAAAAGAAGGTACCAAGCCACATGGCTAACACAGACAAGAATACTGAGTGAAGTTGTAGTCTGTAAGAATTGGTTAATAAGAAGCCTGAGCTACCAGACCACCAGTTTATAATTAATGTAGACCTCTGTGTATTTCTTTGCGACTTAATGACTGTGGGACATGGTGGGACAGAAACCTCAGTCAACACATCTGCAAAAGGTGCATTCTAAGACCTCATGCTAACCCACTCCAAATTACTCCCTAAATCAAATCCTTAATGCACTCACCATATCCTCAGAAGCACCTTTTCTTTGTTCTGGGATCACATCTCTTCTCATTTTCAGAACTTTTATAGTAATGAACAGTACTAATGAGGCAGAAAAAGCCAAAACAAGAGAAAAAAAACTCCTGACAAGTTGCAATCGCAAATCTTACTTACATTTTAACTATTATTGTAAACATTCTACTCTCAAGCTTCCTGGGAAAAATGCTTGGTCTATCACTCACTGACTTAGCCCTGAACTTACTTGAAGCCACACACAATGACCTTGACTTCTATTAATGTTTAAGAATGCAAATACTATAGTCCTTATGTGTGCAGTGCAGTATGAACTTTTTTTTCAACAAAGGATCAGTTAAAAGGATTTTTACAAATATTCATAAAGCTCTTCCTATCTGTGACCATCTCAATTTTAGAACTTGATATTTTGATGAAGTCTGTCAAAAATGAAGGTGGAGCCCACGAGATGATGGGAAGGAGCCAAGAGGAGTGGAAGGGAAGGAGGAAGACCCAAGTGCTCTTAGGTTCTTATTCTATGTATGGTTTAAGTGTGGGCACGCATGTGGAAATCAGAAGACCACTCTGTAGTCAGTTTTCTCTTCACCTTTCTGTGAGTTTGGGGGATCAAGTTTAGGGTTAGGAGTTTGCATAGCAAGGGCCTTTATCCATTGGGTCCTCTTGCTAGCCTCTAAGTATATACCTGAATAGCCAATGTAGTCTTAACCCTACTACCTCTTGGACATGTGTGGTACTGAACAATGGCTTCACCGGATGATATCAGCTGATTGATACAAGTTTCCTGTAGTGAAGGAATTCAATTTACACTGTGGAAAAGAGGGATGTGCAAGCAGTAAGAGCCCAAATACAAGGCTTAATGATTCCCCATGTTCTTCTGCCACTTCATACAAACACGGTCACGTGATCTCTAATACAAAGAACCAGCAGGACAGCAGGCTGGTCAACAGCTGTCCTAAGGCAGGGATGGACACTCGTCATACTACCTCAAGAGATGCTGCAGCAAGAATGTTAGCAAGGGTCTTTTCTACTGTTTACAGTTGGGTGTTACAGCAATTTTAGTAGTAAACCAGTTTAGGTTTTTCTCCCAATAATATATAAAAAGTATTAACTTAATGCTTAGCCTGTTCAATGCCAAATAGGGTTCTGCACCTCAGCTTTTGAGGTTCTCTTTTTCTTAACTCTGAAGTGTGGTTAAAATGACTTGCAGAATGACCACAAATGAGGAAAACACAGATTCAGCCATAGGAAGCATGGCTCAACCAGGATGCTTTTCAATTACTTCATGATGATTACGATGTACCTGCAAGATTAGGTTCTCTGGTACTTTTCAAGGAGACCTTAAAAAAAAAATAGAAACTGCACGCTGGCACGCATGTACACACACACACATTTTCAGGGCTAGCTTGAATTTCACCATATTTTGTTTAAATGTAAATGTTATCTACTATCACTAATTTGCCACAGGCATACTGAAATTAAAGCAAGAAACTAGTACTATGCAGTGTGCTTTGGGTAAGTAGGGCCAACCTGTCTGAGAAAGGAACAAAGCAAGTTTTTCTGTGTGTCACAATTTAAACACACACACTCTCTCATACCTACACATGCAAAATCCACATTTTTTTGCATTCATATAATATAGACTGTAGACACCAGAAAAAAAAGATCACCTTACACCAAAATCAAAACAAATCTGATCCCATCATGACATGGAAAATAACTCAAATGTTCTTTTTAATGCTAGGAAAATCGACCACCTTCCAATGGCAACAGTACACAGTAGAGCAAAAGTAGAAAGAGAACACACAGAGATGCACACAGATCGGTATAAAAATTGACCAGAAATCACAGAACATTTAGGCAACATTTTCTTAAGCAGAACTATTTCTTTAATACATTAAATAGACTAAGTATTTGGTGTGGATGGAAAATAAGTATTTCACAATTTTTACTTGAAACCATCTAAAAAGCCTCAGCTCACTGTTTAATTAAAAAAATAACCAAAAAACCAAAACAACAATAACAACAACAACAAAAAATCCACGTCATTGTCTTGACATTCGTGAAGAGAAGGTTCACAAATAACACACTTAACATCTCTATCATCACAGTGTGCAGAGATTGGTCACTAGGGACTACCAGAGAACAGCAACAAGGTCCACGTCTGCCATACTACATTACGGAGTCCATGGCGTCTTAGAAAACCCTTGGCTCCCACACTCAAAGTCTAGCTGGTAAGCACCTTGAGAGTAGGAGGACGTAAGACTTGAGAGCAAACGGCTCCAACTCTATCAGGGCACTGATTCCTTTACCTACTTTTGGTTGACACATTAAGTAATTTTAAGACAATGTTCACCAAAAAACACAGTATCACATTCTGGCTTCTTGAGCAGGACAAACTGGGAAATAAACCAAAGCATCGAAGACCATGTTTTCCCCTATGAGAAAGAAAATCTATCATTACATTGTTTCCATGTTACAAAACATTTAAACTTCACCTCATAAGGACACCACTGTACTCACACCTACACAGACCCATAGCATCTAGTTGCTACCCTCCAATTTCCTTTTTTCCATTTCTCTTTTTCCAATCAACTCTATTTGCTACTTTTGTTATTTATTGTAAATCTTAGGTTGCATTCATAGTAGTAAGCGATTAGAGGGGCACACAGGTCAATCCTGGAAATACTGGAAACGTTGACAACCATGAGGCAACCCACTGCAGTATCAATTATAATGACATCAAGGACAGAATAAATCCTGAGGACACCTTAGGTGGACAACTCTTCCCAGGACCCCTGGGACTTTGGTCTAGCACTGAGTGTTGCACATCTGAGACACTTGTCCCAGGCACAGCAGGGCTGGTCCCCTTCCTTAAGAGGCCTAGAGAAAAGAATTTCCAAGTGCATAGGAACATCAGGCTTTCAGTTGTCTTGCTAAAGGCTACTTCCTCCAAACTGGCTACACTGCTAGAAGCCTGGCCGGAAGCACTGAAAGGCTAGTTAACAATTAGTGGTGGTGCACCGGACTTCACTCTTGAAACCCATTTGCAGACAAGATTTCCTGTCTCCTACTCCGCCCAGTTACATAGTATCTTACCATATGTTGAGATTTTCTGAGCTAAATGAACATTAGAGTTCCTTGTATCTTTTCACATCCCTTTAAAATGTGAAAGCCTTCAATGCCAGCTACTCCCACATTCTTGTTTCATGTATGAAGACAATCAACTGAAGGTACTAGTAAAGATCTAGAGTCACACCGCTGTGTACAGGGCTCTCAGGAAGGTCGGCCTTGGGGGTCAGGGAGTAACAGCACTTCTCCAAAGCTTTTTGATTTGGCTTCCTGCAATGCTGCAGTCCCAGTCCCTGTGGCTTCTCTTGGTTTAGCCCACTAGAAAGCACTGAGTTTTACAGATCACTGCCATAGATTAAAAAAGCCAAATATTTCTGCCTTAAAACATTAAGGTCAAGAAAAGCTTAAGTGGAGTCTGAGGTAAAGCTAGTCAAACCTGTGCCCAATCTGAGTTTTGCATTCTGTCAAAAAAAAAGGCTGGCTATGTATGTGTATACACATGGGCATATTCACAGGATGAATCTGGTGTATTCCAAAAATTGGTTACTTTTAAATAAAAATTCATGCATTTTACCTAAACGTTACATATAACTATTCTCCTGATTTAAACTAATCCCGTCAACTTCCTCTACAAGCCAATACCCGCCTATACTCCTGAGGTGAGGACAGATGTGCACCAACCAAGCACTGTCCTTTTGCAGTCAAGTCAGTCCACAGGGGTCAACACTGAGAGTGTCAAAGAGACATTTTCTTAGGGACTTCCCCCAGGAAGAAGACTTTTGTAAGCCTTTATCCCACAGACAAACACACCCAAAGCCAACCCTAAAGTCACTGCTGGAAGGGTAGCAACTGGTTGGAAGGTGTAATAATCAGTGTTTTCCGTTAATTCTAAAGCTTTGCATATGTTCTTAAATCACTATGTTGTGGAATTTATTATTCAATGATTATTTTAAGTCAGAAATTGGGAACAAAATCTTTGTTCTTCAAAACAAGGTTTCTCTGTGTAGCCCTGTCTGTTCTGGAACTTGCTTTGTAGACTAGGCTGGCCTCAAACTAACAGAGATCCACCTGCCTCTGCCTCCCGAGTGCTGGGATTAAAGGTGTGTGCCACCACTGTCTGGCAGAAAGCAAATTCTTACCTTCCACTCAAAAACAGTAAACCAGAAATTTTGAAGTTTTTTTCTTGAGAAGGCAGAAGAATGTCATATTTTCTTCTCAAAAACAAAACCAAAATAAAAATGCCACAGTCCCATGTACAGAGCTAATAAGCCACCACACTTCTTCCTAAGAATCCTACATCTCTAGCATTAGTGAAACTTGGGATCCACGCTAAGACTAACGGAAGCAAGCAAAGGAACACTGAGGTATTAGCAAACAGAGGCCCCCAAAGCCTTAGAAAATCATGTCTATTGACCATAGCCAAGACAGTCAGGCCTGAAGCACCTTCATTTAGGTGAGTATTAGGTACAAGGAGCTTTACTTTGTGGTGGTACTGCTCAGTCTCTGAAGCAGCATCTCCTTGGGGTGGACAACAAATAAATATAATCTGCCGTGCTATTCAAGTTACCCCTCAGCACTGGGTGGACAGATTAGGGAAGAGGAATAGGAAAGTTTTACTGGGGGTAATGAATTTCCCATGATTTTTACCACAGGGCCTAAACATCAGCATACCAGGACTGTGGTAGATTTCATTTTAAATATACTAATCGTGTCACATAGGATAAGGTCTATAAGCAAATGAGGACTGTCTTTACTGAGATCTGAGATTTAAACAACATAATCACTCATCACTGTTAAGATGACCCTGCTGTTACTTTTTCTGAGAGTGTATGTGTGTATACTTACTAAATACAACTAAAACGTTGAGGCAGCTCATATATATAAGCTAGCTATACTGCCCACCCAGGAAGTCACACAAACATGAAACTAGGTCTTATCACAAAAGCATTCATGAGATTAACTCAGTATTTTATGACTCCTAGTTTTGAAATACACAAATTACACCAAGAAATAATCTGTCCCTCTATCTCCTTCAGATAAAAGGTAATCTGAACAAACCTAACAGTCAAGGAAACTTGAAGAGAAAAGGAACTAACAGCAGGTATCTGTCTCTCTGAAGACCACATACCATCATCTAATTGTACTAAAACTGACAATTCAGAATGTCCCCAAAAAGGAATGGAGATACTGTTACCATCTAAATTATATTAAATTCCAGAGCCACTTGTACAATTAAAACAGCAGCCCGAGGAATCCTAGCCTGACTGCGAAGAAGTGCACAGTCCTAAGGGAGAAACACTGATGAACACAGAAAACTACAGCTGACAGGAGGGCACAAGGCATGGAAGCCTTGGGGAGCAAAGTGTGGTACACAAGCAAGGAGACAAATAAGGAGTGGGATGTATTAGGTCACCAAGGCCTTATGCCACAGTAAGAGAAGGGTCCTTGGCTTGCCCTGTGAAAGTTGCACAGAGGGAACAAACAGGGCAAACGGGAAGAGCCAGCTTAGATTGTCTCATGGTACTTTATACCCCACCACCAGCCTAGCTACCCTCCAGCAAAAAAGGACTCCTAACTGTTCCAAGTACTTAACAATCTTTGAAAAAAAATGTTTTAGAGATACACTCGGGCAGCTCTTGAACGAGGTAGAGAAACCAAAAGGGCATTTGCTTTCTTTGATTTCGACTGGCAAAGCCTACTAACGTGACTGGAGTCTTGGTCAGGATAAACTGACAACCAAGGCACAACTAATGTCAAGTTAAAGAAACCAGGGGGAAATCTGACAGCTTAAAAAACAAATGAACTATACTACTACACTAAATTGCATATTGTTTAAGGTTAAAAAAAAGTCCTAGATATTAAACAATTTGCAAATATATAATATAGAATTAAAGGATTTAGTTCTTAAGAAAACACATGCCTCCAAAGCCACAGAGAAACCCTCTCTCAAAAAACCAAAAAAAGAAAAAAAAAAAAAACACATGCAGATCCCTTTTGGCAAAGTGACAGGCCCTGAAAGCATCAGTAATTCCCACAGGACTAAGCCCAATTCAAGGGCCAGGACACTTGCAGAATCACAGTGGCTGGGAAAACAACAGGCATCAGAAAACTATGCTGACTGACTAAATGTAATATACCACCATGCAGTCAGTGTTAACCGGTATGGCTCAGACTCTAGCAGGAAAGCGTCTTTAAATCAGAGCCCAATTCAGTGGTATTCCAAAGACTGGCCTAAAAAAGGTTTTCATATTCCCATTGATCAATAATGCAGATAACTTAAATCAGGACAAATCAACCAAGAGGAGGCCCTGGGTATCATCTGGAACCCAAACCATGGAGATGTGTCCCACTGCCGGCATCACTTTAGCCTGTCTGATAACCTTCCACCACTTCCAAAGCTGCCTGTGGCCTTGAACTATCCCGACAGCACAAGCTTTTCCTTCTGTGAAAACTTCCAATGAAGGGCAGTTTACAACGATTTTCTCCAGCAGCTCAGAAGCAATGATGCCCAGGACATTTCCTCTCTCCCAAGACGGGCGGCAGAAGCAGTGATCATCAGTGTGCAGCAACGAGTCCAGAAGCAACAGCAGCTCTCCATTCTGGTGAATCTTTACATGAGAGAGTGTTGTTAGGAACGAATATCTGAGGATTGGAATACAGTGAGATGACAAGCAGCCTATCACAAAGCAGTGCCACCTTCAAAAAAATTACAAGCTAAAGAGCTACTCTAATTTTTACAGTTGGGTGTATGCAGGTATGTATGTAATTATGATGCCCAATAGCCTCTGTGAGCTGGGCCTTTGGGGCTGATGATGTGACCGCAGTGCTGATCTCACTCAGCTCTTCACATGGCTCACCCCTTTTAGGTTATGTGTTAGCTCAAGCATCACTTTCCCAGATGCCTTCCTGTTGTCCTACCAGAAGCATCCTATCTGTCATACTCTAAACAGTACCCTGTTTACCTCCTACAGACACTTGAGCATGGGCTAAGTCAATTGCTATCTCAGCAAAGGCAGGAACTAGAGCTATCTTGTTCACCTTCACCCAAAGGTTAAGAAAGTTCATGGCACATTAACAGGTGAACAATAAATATTTGAATAAAAAATTACTATACCAAATTTACATGAACACATACATACGCACACAAATATAAGAAAATGGGAAATATCAAATAGAAAACAACAAATGTTGAAAAGTATTGAAAATGATTATCTGTACATACATGTGAGTATGGTTTCAAAGAGTAAGTACCAAAGGTATTTGTCTGCAAAAATACGAAAATTTACAAAAAGGAGATCAGGAAGTATTCTCCATTTGTATGGAGCTGCAAATGAGACAGGAATCAAGACTGAACATGACTGTTGTGTGCTGCAAAGCGGAGGACTACCAGAACAGCTGGAATCCCCTTATTGCAGAGCAGAAAGGTCTATGATCCACACACCCAGGATCAGTCAAGAACTCAGACTGCAGGTAAAAGCAGGCTAAAAATCTTGATAACGGCTTAGTTCCCAACCTTTAAAATTTTGAAGCTAGGTAATATAACATCCCATTTATGAATCACATACAGCACACTTTGAAAACAGATGGCCCCACCTGCTGACCACACCCCAGTGTCATGCTTATGTATTTGCAGAAACAAGTACATTTACCAAAGGTCTGTTTTGTAATACAATCTGGTAGTTAAGCGAAATGAGGCAGAAGCTCAGCTGCCTTTACAGAAAGATCCTTTATTATTAGACTGGCTTTGGAAGAAGGAAACACATACTGAGATGATTCTAGAGTAGCCCTGAAAATAATTATACTGTGACCTGTGCATGTTCTGAGACAAAAGTTAATCAACAGACCAACAGGTTATACAAGTCCATTATCATCTGGGGAGTCTGGTTCTAGGACAAGAGCTTACTCCCCACAAATCACTGGACCCAGGATTAACTACCCTAGCAGCCATCAGTGCAACTATTTACCACAATGACATCATGCTGTATTGTTTTGTATCAAAACAGAAATGGGATGAAGAGCCCAGAAGTTTCCAGTAAGGTTTCCTTCTAATGAAATTAAGCAGGAAATAAATACACACAGAAAGAATGATTGTTAAGATCCATTGGACACATAAAGGTTAAAGATTTCCAAGCTAATCCACTTTTCTTCCCCCAAGTTTGTTTATTTTTGGTAAAAGGCAGAAAAATTAGTTTCTACAAGGAAAATCTGCTTCTAAACGATAATTTGAAAATCTTAATATATATATATATATTATATATTAAAAAAGACACAAAAATAACGGAGAGTGGGAATAACAGATTAGGTACTGTAACTTTATAAAGGCTTGCCTAGACCAAGAAGCAGCACACACACCTCAGTTATGCAAACTAAAAATGTATACAAACAGCATAGTACTGCAATACTGGGTCTTGATACATTACCTGTACACATAACTACTACTGTTATTAATAACCTTTGGGACACTGTCTTATGCCCAACAAGACATCACTAAGTCTTTAAGTCTTTTCTTCCCCTTTTGGGGAGGGCATTTCTAGACACTAATTTTCCCATCTAATATTCAAATATAGGAAACAGATTCCACAAGGTGCTTTAATTGATGAGACCTCAAGTGCTGTTTTCACTCTGGAATTTTTGGATAGCAAACAGTCCACGGGATCATACACAAATACTATGACAGAGAGGTTGTTACACGAAGTCTCTTGATGGACTCGACTAGTGATGGGCTTTATGACATGCTCGAGCATCGCACTGAAGGGGATCCCATCTGAGTTAATACTTTGTCCAACCACTGCAGAGGGCCATTCAGATGGAGTTCAATCCAGCAAGGAGTACTTGTTACTGTCTGCCTCCTGTTTCAAAGAACACAAAAAAACAATTAGGAAATTAAAAGTCTGTACATAATAAAAGCTACCTTTTAGAATAATTATCAATTTGGTATATAGTATTATTAGTTTGAAAATAATTTTTATTACTAAAATGATGTAATGGGTTTTTTTTCAAAAATTGTATCTATTTATGTGGGGTACATGTATGCGCATGTGTGTGTACAAGTAAATGCAGAGGCCAGAGGAGCTGTAATGGGGGAAACAGTTTGGGTTGAGTGTCTTCCTCAATTATTCTTTACCTTGTTCCCTTGAGTCAAAGTCATCCATTGAACCTGAAGCTCCCTATACTAGCTAGAATGGCTGGCCAGCAAGTTCCTAGGATCTATCTGTCCTCAAATCCCAACACCATTCCATGCAGACTTGTCTGGTTCCTAGGAGTCTTAGAGATCAGTCTCAAGTTCTTATGCTTGTATATATAGCAAGCGCTTTTACGAACTGAGCCATCTCCTCAGAATTTCATCTTTTGAAAAGATTTACAAAAACATCCTTTTCTTCTCAAGTTACCTTAGTATAGTCACGGGATACCTATGAGAGAGAATTTAGGTAGTACTATTAATGAGGCAGGAGGAGAGACATAAACCAGGAAAGAGTGCCCTAAGGAAACTGACACATAAGGTCACCCTACTTTTAAATGTATCAAATGAAGCTTAAGTCAAAAAAAAAAAAATCAAATTTAAAGCCTGCTAACCCAAACTAAATCCTTGCCATACAATGTTAAGACTTGGAGCTGACTTTTCTCTAGAATCAAAATGAGCAACATCTTTGTCAGCAACATCCCTTGGGCTTCTCTTTTAAAAAGCAAAATTAAAATCTTCTGGTGCTTTAAACAAACGGGCCATTGCCTATTCCCTGGATCACAGAACCCTTGTTACTATAGTCTTCGGCACTGGCTTTAGCTCTATCTTATTTGCTACAGTGTCAGTTAATACATTTACTTTTGAGTTTTCAACATGACATCCTTTAAACATGAGAAAAGGCTATTATCAGCTCTCCATCTGCAAACAATTCATGCCCAATAGCATTTTGAACTGGAAAAATAGGGGCTAGAGATGGCTAGACAGTTAAAGAGTGTGTATTGCTCTTTCAGAGGACTGAACTGAGTTTGCAGTACCCACATCTGGCAACTCAAACACCTGTAACTCCCAGTTTACCCCTGAACTTCACAGGCACCTATATGCACACAAGCATAGATCCATATATACACAAGATACACACATATAGACATTATCTAAATGTGTGGGGGGAGGGGGACTAAACATCCAGGAATGTATGTAGAACTCTGCAGCACACAGAATCGCTGCCCTGCTCACAGGTTTTCAGTATGCTCCAGCCAACTTCCAAGTACAGGCATTTGAGTTTCCACGCCTGAACTTCTGCTGTGCTTGCATGTGCAGTAGGCTGGAGATACACACACTAACACGGGCTGACTGGGGTAATGCACTGAGACCACAGGTGGTGGTGGGGGGGGGGGGGTCACTTACCCCGCTGATCTCTAACTGTCCAGCTCTACTTCTAATCACACTGCTACTCTGCTGTCGGAATTGAGTTTCCCACACTGTCCTTTCCTATCTCTTGAAATCCATACGAATCTTCTAGAACCTAGATCACATGACACTCCAGAGAGCTTTCTTTGAATACAAAGTAAAGACGTCTATGATTTTATAAAATGACCTAACCTTTCGAATCTACCCTTTATGGTATTTAACATTCTACATTATGTTAAAATGCATGTTTACAATTTAGTCAAGTCTCCTATAATACAAGTGCATAATTTTTCAGTTTCTTATCTTCTGGCCTCCAACTTTCTTAACTAAGGACTTCATGTAGCTTATCATGGCCTTGAACACCTCATGCATGATACAAAAGCATTCCACTAACTGAGCTATGTCCTTAACCCACTTTCTTTTATTATTCTACATAAAGATCTGTATAAAGCAGATATAATGAGCTACAGAAGATGCAACAGAGACTACAAATAACCAGAGTGAAGACTAGAAATTGAGCATGGGATCCATACCGGTACTCTGCTCCCCACCCCTTCACAAAACTCATTCTTATGGTGCACATTCGAGTTAGCTGATAAACGGCTTCAAAACCCTGATTGACAGACTGAGCCAGAAGAGCTGCAAATTCCTGGTTGTTGAAGATCTTCAGATTACAGCCTAGAATTGGGAAATAATAAGATATAAAAACAGTATCATTTTAGAAAACAGTTTTTTTTTTTTTTTTTGGTTTTTTTGAGACAGGGTTTCTCTGTAGCTTTGGTGCCTGTCCTGGAACTAGCTCTTGTAGACCAGGCTGGCCTCGAACTCACAGAGATCAGCCTGCCTCTGCCTCCCGAGTGCTGGGATTAAAGGCGTGCGCCACCACCGCCCGGCTAGAAAACAGTTTTAAAGGGAATTTATGTTTAGAACGAGCATGCAATTTAGTTCCTAATTCCTAAAATCATTAGCAATTAGAAAGTTAGTGAAGCAAGCTGATATGACTTATGCTATTTTGACTGTTGATATGACAGTTTATTTACCTAGGTGAATCCATACCTGGAGGAATTTTACACACTGTTGCAGGGTGCCAGCCGTATCTCTGGTTACAGTTGGGGCTCTGCACAAAGATTGCACTATCACTTAGGCACTCGGCAAAAACTTCCCCACCTATGTAATACAAGCGTACTCCCCTTCCTAAAACAAAACATACATGGTTAGTTTCAGAACACTTAACTCTCTTCGTTGTTCCTGAGAGAAGCATCTAGAAGGAATTCTAAGGTGTATTTCCTTGACTTTTCTCAGTCATGCTTTCCTCCTGAGCTGTGATTCTGAAATATACCACAGCATTTTCCCCAAGAAATTTTAACAATAATTTCGTTTTTTTTCAAAGTAACACTCACAAAACAAAATTTAATATAGAAAAAGTACACAACAGTGAGACAGTTTCATACAAAATCACTTGCTGCTTTAAAATTTGTTTAAAAATTGAGCTAATTTTGAAAACCTTAACTATCGTCTGGGCAAATTTTCCTTAAAGACACCACTAGGTTAAGAAAAGACTCAAAACTATCTCGTCTACACTGCTATGCAAATGTCTACTTTGTAATACAATCACATACTTCAGACAAAACTGAAGTGCAGCAGATCAGCCTGGCATGCAGCAGTCAAACAACCAGCAAACCGCATGCAGAGGCGAATGCAGTTGTTGCCCTCCTACTGTCTGAGGACTCTGGAACTGTGAAACACCGAGACAGTGTGCCTGTGTAACACTAACATAATCCTTGATTAAACCCCCAACACAGGGGTGGGTGGGAAGAACAGCAAATAAGTACAAAGGCAGACTTTTCAGACTATTCCCTGATCACATGATAAACTAACAATCCAAAGTCTAAAAAATGTAAAAGATAATCTAAAATTATAGTGAACTAAAATTTTGCTGGGAGACACGAGCAAGGGCAGAGGAAACCACTAATTCTCTTTAAAATATAAAGGTCTAATAAAAAAACAGAAAATAAAACAGTGTAGATAAAATCAGGGGAACTGTTCCCTGGACACAAGATGACCTAATGTAATCAAATTTGAGAAACTCACATAAAGCCAACACATTCCCTAGCCATTATCATTTCACAATACATCAACTTTTGGTAATCAACATCGTTTTTTGCAGGAGGAAATGGTTAATCCCAAACAGGCAGAAGAACTCTGAAGAAGATAAAGAACTGATCAGACGATGCTCAGAATCTGCAGCTCTAAACTCTTTCCCCTCCAGTTAAAAACAAAACACTAAGGTTCCCAGAAAATCTGGGTATATGTGGGTTATAATCATGGAAACTTACCACATTAGATGACAACTAAGATAAAATGTGTTGGGGAATATTATTTTAAGTTGTATTACTTTTGTTTATGCTGTGGAACATTTGTTTAACGATGTAAAGATGTGTTGGCTTTTGTTTATGCTGCATTTGTTTAACTCTGTGAAGCTGTGATTCCTTGCCTGTCTAAAACACCTGATAGTCCACTAAAGAGCTGAACGGCCAATGTTGAGGCAGGACTGACAGGCAGAGAGGATAAAAAGGAGAAATTTGAGAAAAGGAAGGAGCAAAAGAACAAGGAGAAAAGGACACCAGGGGCCAGCCATCCAGCCACCCAGTCAGCCACGGAGTATGAGTGAATGTAAGATACACAGAAGAGAAATAAAAAGCCCAGAAGCAAAAGGTATAATTTAAGAAAAGCTGGCAAGAAGTAAGTCAAGCTAGGCTGGACATTCATAACTAAGAATAAGCCTCTATGTGTGATTTATCTCAGAGCTGGGTGGTGGTCCCCTCGAAAAGACAAAAGACAAAAATGTGTTGATCTTTTAAAAACTTACAACAAATCTATTAACGCAAACAAGATCTATGAAAAATAACCATTTTCATACTTAAATTAGGAGCAAATGGGAATATTTCACAGTTTGACAAGTTTCTTTCCTGTCTGGATTCTCGGGTCTACATTTCATCTCTTCTCCAGAATGCCCCACTTTCTACTGTGGAGGAGCAGCAGGCAGCATCCCACCCAGCATGACTGGGAAAGCAGTGCTGACCTCACACAGGCCAACGTGCTTCATGGGACTGTCAGAAATCCCCCACTCTATTCTGAAGCTCCAGATTGCATTCTGAATTAAATATAGGGGAAAAAAATGAAAAAGATCAAGA
Organism: Microtus pennsylvanicus; assembly: GCF_037038515.1. NCBI lineage: Eukaryota > Metazoa > Chordata > Mammalia > Rodentia > Cricetidae > Microtus > Microtus pennsylvanicus. The sequence continues at coordinate 11,008,417 of NC_134582.1, forward strand.
CTAAACATTGCCTTTTTTTGACTAAAAGAGACTGAGCAAGTTAATCACTTTTAAAATATACTTATCAAAGGACTTCTCACTATAAAGAGTGTCAAATACAAACAAAAAAAAGACAGAAGTTTGTAGATTAAGAATCATCAAGGCTCTATTAAAGCGGTTCACAGATGGAGACAAAGTTGGGCTTTTTCATACAAACTTTAGACCTAATACCACATATTGTCTACACTATGAGTAAACTGAACTTTTCTTTCCACACAAAGAAAATAAGACATACCTATATGCCTTCTTGTCATTTCTACAGTAGCATTTCGGTTAACATTGGAGAGCAAACCCAAGCAGAACCTCTCCGAGTTCGATGGGTCTGTAAAGCCATCCACAGTAAGCGAGGGCTGTGAGGCATGGAAGGTCTCTCCAACCCTCTGGTTCAGTTCATAATATGCTATCGAACACCAAAAGGCAGGCTCCGAGTAGGTAACAGGCTGCAAATCTGAAGGGAAGAAATGCTGTATGAACAACTCAATACGAAACAGAGTGAACGCCATGAACACACTCCATGGCAACAGACAGGCTCAGGAAGTCACTGTATGAGCATCTATACTTGTTTAAACAGTTTAGACCACATTTTCAGTGTTTCATATAAAATTTATTTCCATATATCACACCAGATACACAATTTTTAAAAATTTCCCCATCTCATAAAGTTAATTTATGTTGGATTATTTATTAGTTTTCATCTAGTTCTTGTTGAAAACAAACAAATAAAAAACAAAACAAAACAACAAAAACCAGACTATGGGTCAGCCTGCTGTGGTTGGCACATCTCTAAAACACATGGAGAAGGTGATTCCAGAGAGGACAAAACATAAAGCCGAGTAAAGTCAAAAGCTACACCAAGAAGAGATATTACGGTAGGAGAAACAAACACTCCCTGACACTGTCTACCTTCCTACACATAAGAAGCACACTTCCTGACACGGTCTACCTTCATACATGTAAGAAGCAGAGTCAAGGACAAGTGTGCAAGTTTTGGCACCAGTGGACAATCACAGAAAATGCATATCACATGCAACTAATTTGTCATTTTGACTGAGATGTATCATAAGGAAGATCACAAGAGGAAAAAAACAAGACAATTTGTAAGATACATCTGAAATAAACACCCATCAAAATCTATACAACTTCATAAAGAACAGTTTCAATGACTCAGACTGCCTTATAAACCCTGCAATAGAAAGCAGCACCAACACATTGTATCCATCTTTCCTAATGTCACTGATATAAACCATATGAATAATTTTTTGATACATACAAAAATAATTCCCAGAGAGGACTTTTTTTAATCCAGTGAAAACAGTAGGAAGTAACAGCAACTTACCCAAGCTGTGATTGACAGGAGAGAGAGTGGTAGGAGACAACTCAGCTGGGGAGCCTACATCAGAGAAGAAAAGGATATTGACATTTCTCCAGAACTTACAATCAAGTACCAATAAAATGGTTCTGACTTTTTCACCAACAATAAATATACAGATAACTACACCCCAAGGATAAAAAAACACACGACTTATTTTTGTTTAATCCAGCCAGGGGCTACAACATGAGGTCCATATAAACTGACTGGTCTTCTCACCACCCAGAGGAGCCCACTACTGACAGCTCTTTGTGTATCTTTTCAGAAATAGTTTATGAAATACATCAGTGACTCTACTTCTGCTTTGTGTCCCCCCTTCTCAAAGCACAAAGTAATAGTTCTAAACATGCTCATGAGTTGTCTCATTAGAAACCATTTGTGCCTGTTTCTGTATTGCTCTTCTAGCTCCCTGTATCAGCCGGTGGCCTAACTTAACTTACATCACAGTAATTGAGAGTCGATTGCTGACTTTAGGAATCAAGACTGCAACTGATCTCACACCTCTGATTAGCCCTAATTTTTCTGAAAGGAACTCAAAAGTGCCAGGTCAAAAGGTTGGTGCCTTTGCAATTTTGATAGATCCTGGCTAAATTATCATCCACAAAGATTGTACCAGCACACATTCCCATTAACACCACCAAGGTATAACTGACAACAGACAAAAACATGGTCTGCACAAGCGCAGTCTTAATCCAGGATGGTAGTGCATGCCTGTAACTCCACCTCCTAGGAGGCAGAAGATCAGGAGTTGAAGGCCAACGTCAGCCACAGAGCCAGGTGGAAATAAGTACAGGTGGGCTACACGAGACCCTGTCTTTTTATTTGATTGTATTTCGAGACAGAGTCTCAATAATGAAGCTCTAGCTCCCCTAGAACTCACACTGTAGACCAGGCTGGCTTTCAACTCAGAGAGATCCACCTGCTTCTGCCTCCTGATTTCAAGACGTGTGCCACCATGTCAGGCTAAGTGGTCCTGTCTTAAATGGACATTTTCATTTACATATCAATTAGTTCATTTTTTTAGTTCAGTTCTGTGACATCTGCTTTTGCTCACTCTCCTCTCGCACTGATGGCTCACCGACCTATAGGAAGGTCGGAGTATCAATCAGGGCTGCAGAACATTTGGTCATTTGTTTGGTGACTCGGATTCTAAGGTTGACAATGAAGCCTGTATTGGGGATCATGTCACGTTTTAATAAACAGCTTTGAGAAGGGACACACTTGTCTGTATTGTGTCTAGGGTTTTCTCACTAAGCAGGACACTTGGCTTGGTTAGAGCTGAAACAATAAATCTCTTATTCAGAACTTCTGCATCAGTCTCAAGTAAGATAGTAAGGATTAGTTAACACATGAGACAGCTAGAAGGCTCTGTGACCAGACTTGTAGCAATTTAGATTTATGTAATTTTCTATGTTCGGTAACAATTTCAGCTGTATTTTGACAGAACACTCTTTAAGAGTTCAGGAGATTCTGCAAAATTCAAGCTAACAAATCTAAGAGATTTCTCTATTCTCTGAAGTTAACTTCTTTATTGAAATTGGCTGTACTAAATTCGATTTTCTTATAGAAATACCCAATTTTTTCAGTTTTTTGTAAATATTCTAAATCTAATCCAGAAAATACAAAGCATAAATACACAAATTGAGGAGGTAATCAATATAAGCAGAATTTAAACTACATTTGTTGTAAATGTTAAATACTCTTACAACAATCACAAGTACCACCAATCCCACGAGCAGCACCCTCTACATGTTTAGGCAAAGTCTCAAAAAGATCATGAAGGGCTGGAGAGATGGCTCAGGTTAAGAGCACTGACTGCTCTTCCAGAGGTCCTGAGTTCAATTCCCAGCAACCACATGGTGGCTCACAGCCATCTGTAATGAGATCTGGTGCCCTCTTCCGGCCAGTAAGCATACAGACAAAACACTGTATACATAATAAATAAATCAATAAATCAATCTCTCTTTTAAAAAAAAAAAAGGATCATGAAACACCATGCTCCACACGCTCCCAGTGCAATTGTACACCACGGTACAGAAGGAGACCGGGGAGGGAAAGTAACAGCACATGGGACACAGGTGAAGAAGCAGTCACCACAGATACAGACCAGAGAGCGAGATCTGGCAAACACTAATTTTTAGAAAACAATTTTATTACACACCATGTCCTTTTTTTTCATTTTTCTAAAAAATATTGACAAATCACAACAGGTACAAATGAGAAAGGTCAAAATATGCTCTAGAACAATGAACCAAAATCCACTGTATTTCCTGAAGTAGATATAAACAACTGGAGATGGAAGAGCTGCCCAATCATTCCTATCTTCTAACATTTACATATCTAAGACACTCATTAGGACCAGTAAGCTTGCTGTTGCTTAATTAGTCAGGTGTGACAAAAGAAAGGCTCATTATAAATTGTAAAACTTAAATTAAGCAAATACCACAATCTTTTTAGAAAGCATTCTTTTAAACAAGTGGTAACTGATCAATGAAACACTCATATTGTAAATGTGATGAAACAGGAAGTGCCTATCTACAGCGTTAAAACATCCAAAAAAATTTGTGTATATTCTTTGCTTACAAATTCATGCATGTTGGTAGGATGAGTTTCTCAGAAAAGGAGCACTGTGTGTTTTCTTAAGTATAAAGGTTCACTATCAAAATGTTTAGTCCTACCAAGAATTCATAAGTTGTATTTTTTTTTCACTATCACTGTGTGGTGATAGCTGCCAAATTAACATCCTTAAAAGGATGGTTTTTTAATCATTTTTTTAATTTGTAAGTACTTTCACCCACTTTTATTCCTATTAATTACTATCTTTTCCCCCTCTTTTGACATCTATGTTTTTTGACATCTATGTTTTTAAATTAACTAGAAATCTCATGCATTTGTAAACACTTTCCCCAGTTCTGGGACCCACTTTAGGGTATCTTTAAAGGTGATATTAAAACTTCGTTACAAAACAAAACAAAACAAAAAAAAAACACCTCAATTTCCTTTTTAGAGTATTTCTAGGGTCATATCAAAATTGAGTATCAAGTGCCAAAAGTCTGATATATACCTGTCACTCTATCCATGCTCCCAGACCCCAATGGTAGATATGCTATAATTGCTAAACATACTTAGATGCATTGTTATCAAAAGCCCACAGTTTACAAGGCCCACTCTTGCATTTATTATCTGTAGGTTTTGACAAATGTATAATATGCCCCTTCATTTTTACTATCACAGACATCAGCCTAAGTGCCTTATGGCTTTACCTACTCAATTCTTCTTACTCTATAACCTTAAGCTTTCTGTTAGAAAAAGGCCTGCCTTTTCAGGAAGTCCAGCAGCTGGAATTACACAGTATGTATGTGTCCTGTACAGATCACCATTTTTCATTTAATATATATATTTAAAGTTTCACCATGTGTTGTCATTTCTTCCACATGCTGAATGACCTGACACTGTACGGATGTATCACAATTTATCAACATCTTTGTTTTGTTCAAAATTTTTTAAATGGTCAAACTGCTCTAAGCGCCCAAGGTCACATGTTTTCAATTCACTTGAGTAAGTACCAAAGAACCAAACTCAGTATTGCATGTGGAGGACGGTGGTTGTATTTCAGAGCCACAATTGTAAAAGGGCAAAATACACTGACTGAAGAAAGCAAATAGAGGACCCAGAACTAAACCCAGCTACCTACAGCTATAGTGACCTATACACACACACACACCCCAAAACAAAAAAACACCCTGCCCACACTTAACACTATCAATTAGGAAAACCACTTTGGAGACCCCATCTCACAGAATATAGGGATTGAGCTGAGAGTACAGAGTGGTAAGATGCTTGCCTAGCATGCATAAGACCCTAGGGATTTCTATCATCAATCAATAAACTAAAGAATAGAACTTTTTCAATCAGATAAAGAACATGTATAAAATATTCAGCTAGCCAGGCAGTGGTGGCGCATGCCTTTAATCCCAGCACTCGGGAGGCAGAGGCAGGCAAATCTCTGTGAGTTCGAGGCCAGCCTGGTCTAAAAGAGCTAGTTCCAGGACAGGAACCAAAAGCTACGGAGAAACCCTGTCTCAAAAAATCAAAAAAAAAAAAATTCAGCTAACAGTCTTCCTTAATAGGGAACTATGCATGTCTTTATTCTATAATCATAAATAATACAAAAATATTGTTATTTTCCTTCAAAACATTACTGTGTGTGACATGAATGCCAAGGTGCATGTGGGGAGGTCAGAGGCCAACTCTGCAGCTGCTTGTCTCCTTTACCTTCATGTTGGCTCCAAGGATAGAACTGGATCCTAAGAAAAAAATTGTAGGCTGTTTTCTAGTTACTTAAGTTTATCCTTTAATCTCAAATATTTTTGTATGTTTAAAATATGTGACATGAGCCAAGTGGAGGTGTAAGGCTTTAATCCCAGTGCCCGGAAGGCAGAAGCAGGCGGATATCTGTGAGTTCGAGGCCAGCCTGGTCTACAAAATGAGTTCCAGGACAGATAGGGCTGTTACATAGAGAAACCCTGTCTTGAAAAACCAAGAAAAAAAAATACATCATGGCCTAGTATGGTGGTACATGCCTGTAATCCCAGCAACTAGGGAGGCTGAGGCAGGATGGTGCCTGCGAATCTAGAACTAGTCTAATCTGATGGGTTTTAGGCCATCTTGTGTGATCCTGTCTCAAAGCTTAAAGCAAAAAAATTAAAAATAATATATTAAGTACCTACAAAGTTCACAAACTATTAAATACAAGTTATTATTATTAGTAATACATTCTCAAAACCTTATTAGCTTTATATTAACCAACTTTAACTTATATAACAAAGTACCACAAATTGAATGGCTTAATATTACTCTCAAAGGTGCCAGTAGGGCCATGCTCTCTCACAGGTTTCAGGTCATACTTCTACTGTAGGGACATACCTCATGTTGTTCACCCATTCAAAATGTGGTAGACATCTGGGTTGTTTCCATTTGTGAAATGAAATATATAATGTTTACAACACAAACATTCTTGCGAGTTTTACGTGGACCTGTTTAAATTCTCTTGGGTATAGATCTAGGAGTGAAATGATGGGACTACGTAGTAATCTTATATTTAATTTTTGAAGAAAAACCAACTTTCCTAAAATAGTTACAACAATTTACATTATCAGCAATATATAAGTGCTCCACTTTTTCCACAACCTCACTAATAAGGAACAGTCATGTTCTTAATACAGATATCTGTAAGTATGAAATACTGATTCACTTGTGATGTATGATGTTCAATTTTATATGGTACCCACTTTCAATGCCATGGTAACGGCTACGAAAGATAATGTCACTGAAGCATACTGAGCAAGTATACATATTTGAAAATCCAAGTATCATATACATTAACATATGTAAATTGCTATTTTCAATTATCATTAGATTATCATCTATCTTTTTATCTACCATTCTTACAGTCAGACATAAATACTGGCTACAACAGAGGCAACTTTCCTGGGCATCTAACAGATGGAAGGAGTCAAACAACAAAACTGAATGAAAGCTCTCCCCTTCCCCCAACATTATTTAAAAATAATTTAGATAGGCTAGAGAAGGCGGCTTATGCCTATAATTCAACCACTCAAAGGTTATGACAGGTCGATCTGAGTTAGAGGGCAGCCTGGATCACACAGTAAATTTCAGGCCAGTTTGGAACTGTGGTGGTTTGAGTAAGATTTGGTCCCCCCACTGGCTCAAACATTTGCCTCCTGGTCACCAGGGAGTGGCATTATTTTAAAAGGATTAAAAGAATTAGGAGGTGTGGCCTAGTTGGAGGAAATATGTCACTGGACACTCTCCACCTATGGATGGGGATGAAGCTTTCAGCACCTGCTAGTGTGCAGCCATGCTCCCTGCCATCATGCTTATGAACTAAAATTCTAAAATAGTTACGGATGCACCCAACTAAATGCTTTCTTTCCTAAGAGTTGCCTAAAAGTTGGTCAGAGTCTCTCTACAGCAACAAAACTGTGACTGAGATAAAACTAATCCTTAAAATAAGACAAGCTGAATAATAAATCAAGCTAGACAATAACATCAAAGCATTTTCAAAGGTACCCTACTTGGTTTCCCTGGGCTTTAGCGTTTATTACTTGACAAACAGCTTAAAGTTTTGGAGTATGTAATATTCACTACTATATGCTAAAACTTCCCCAACACTGGACCTAATAGTTAATTATCAGAAATTAATCAAATTTAGTTCAGGAACAAAGTACTTTGTGTAAAAAAATTACTATTAATTCAGAACTCGCTATTAAATTAAAGAAGCACAGAAAAGCTGGTCTCCCTCTTCTGTTCTCACATCATTCTTAAAGGCAGGTGACTAAGATGACATGGTCTATTATGAAAGGTGTTTATTCACAGGGTGACTGAAACTTTGAAAGCAGTGTAGAATACTTGAGGGAGGACACTGAGTACTTTGTCCGGTAAGAGAAACACCTACCAACTGTGGAGTGGTACAATTCATTTTTTTTGACAACACCTAGTATCCATTTGGCAGCTCAGATATACTGTCAAGATAGGTGAGGTTCACTTTTCGATTACATATTCCAACTCTCTAAGTGTCAGCAAACACTGCTCCTGAACCAACAGTTTGCTTTCTCACCCTGGGATGGGTAGCTACTTCGTGAGCATGCATGTTCCATGCTCCTACTCTGTGGTTCTAAGGGTCAAACCTGAGCAGTCATGACAGCAAACACCTTTAGCCACTCAGCCAACTTACTAGGTCCCAGAATCAAGTTTTATTTTCAAAAATTCTTGATTTGTGGTTAGCTGAATCTAGTGATATGCTCTGAGATCACAGAAAGTCAACTCAATGACCAATTACTGAAAAGCTCGTATTTACCTGTGTCCATACTTTGGTTCAACTGTTGATCACTTGTTTCTCCATCTTCACTGATATATCCAGGTGGTGGCGTTTCTACAACAAATCAAATATAGTTGATTTGATTTCAGCTTTTTCTCCCAGTTACCATATGCAAGCAATGAGAAAACCAAAAAAAAGGATGTATATATGTGTGTGTACACACACACGAAACATCATCAAAAGCAAACTTAGATACTACTCTCTATGTGTATACATATACATCATTATATAATCTGTATCTTGTAGATGAATCCCTAAAGCAGACCTGTAACAAAACCCAGTTTTTCTGGCATATTTTCTTACACATTATTTAACATCTGGCTCATGCGTATGTATTCTGAAACAGTCAAGAGCTTAACTACAAAGATACCTCTCAGTAGGATTCAAAGACATTAGTATTCTCGCTCTTTTAAACTAGTGGACACCATGTACAGGCACGGACAATCGCTTGGGAGAAGACTGATGTACACACAGCTGGGATTGCAAAATACACTAAACTGTACTGAGCAGGTTACAGTAGCCTGACTCAGGATTGACCTACCCTGAATCCACCACCCCTGCTTAGATTTCTAACTGCCTGGCAGTTCTAAATGCCTAAGCAGAAACAACGTAAAGTACTTGCTGAAAATATTAGGATTCTAACATCATTTCCAACACATTTTTGGAATAAAATGTTTACATTCAGGAGGCACCTATAAAACTTAGTAAATTTCAAAGATAATAAAAACATGCATACAATTTTATCATTTCTGATTTTAATGGCAGAAGTCCAAAAAAATTTCAACAGTGTATCATTTTCAATTTTTAACAATAACTCAAAATAATGCAGACACACACCAGAAAAAAGATTCTGACATTATTCAAGGAGGCAAAGGCAGGAGGATCCCTGTAAGTTCGAGGCAAATCTGGTCTACACAGTAAGAGTCAACTTGTCTTTAAAACAAACTGCCTCCCCCATTCTCATTTAGAAGTCAGTATGGCAAAAAAAAAAAAAGTATCTTCATAGATCCAAATAAAAAAAAATACACACTATTTTAAATATTAAATGTAAGAAAATTTAAAAAGTTGATATCCGACAGTCTCAACATTGGTGTTTCAAAGGTCTAAGACGCAAAAAACTCAACTTTAAGACACTTTATCTCATTCTATTACCATCCTCCATTATTATTTATTTATAAACTGATAAGTTATCAGCATTAAAATAATGATAAAAGTTCTTTTGAGGGACTGGAGCAATGGCTCAGAATTTGAGAGCAGGTATTATTCTTGCAAAGAACCTGAACTCAGTTCCAGCACCAGGTCAGGTGACTCAACTCTAGGGAAGCCAACACCCCTTCTGAATTCTGTGGGTATCTGCACTGACATGCAAATAGACATACATATTACATATACTTTAAATTAATAAAAATAAAATTGTATTTTATTTATATTTATTCAAATCTAATTATTTGTTCAAATATTATATTGAAAATAAAAATTATAAAAAGAAACAAAAGTAAATTCTTTGGTTTTGCTGTCAATGGGAGCAGGAAAGCCCGAGTGTCCAGAAAAACTGGTGCATTTCCCTTCTAATTTGCTACTTTATCAAACACTAACATTTAAATAGTTAAAAGAATAAAGGGAGGAAAAAAGCCTAAACCTCTTAACATTAAACAAGAAATTATGAATAATATTGCAAGTAATTCGCTGGTGTGTGTCTCAGAAGACTGCGATACGCACACATTTTAATTTGTCTGCCTTATGAAGTAACAACAGTTGCCACGTGAAAGACTTAAACGCTTGACTTCGTGTCACACACATAATCCCACTCCACTTCTAGCCAGTATATAAAAAATACTCAATTCTCCCAAAAAGGAAATGTTTCAGTTTATGATTCTTCTCTTCCCTCACCTTACTCCTCTTCTTTACTAATGTCACAAAAAGTTTCTAACTAGCACCTGGGGGCTAAAAGCAGGTTGGCATAGGACAGAGAAGCCCTTAAAATGTACTCTTTTGAAATAAATCAATACTTAAATGAGCTATTAAAACCAATAAAACTCATTTTTCCCTAATAATTTAAAAATTATCTTCAATGGACAAATACCATTTTTATAATGCCAAATAAAAGTCTTTGATTCCCTGCATATTTCTTATTGCATAAAATAAAAGCTGAAATGGGATAAAAAAAATCAGAAAAAGATGAGGGAATGGAAGAGGCAGGTAGGTAGGGATCAAAAGACATAAAAACTTCAGAACACAAATAGTTCCTGATCAGTTTCTGCAAACAAAGAATAAGTATTTGTCTTTTTTCTAGTAAACAATAAAAACTATAGAGTTGGTACTGAATCGTGAAATATTACTGGGTCACATAAAACAAGAGATAAGAGCAGAATCTGAGCTTCAGCAAAATAGCTCAGCAGGTACAGTGTCTGCCACATAGGCCTGGCCACCTCATCAATGTCCCGCATTCAAGCAAAGGTGGAAAGGACAACTGAATCCAGTTGTCCCCCTCCTTTCACCCCACATACTCCACAGTTTTTACCAAAGAATTTGAGAACCATGTTGCTGAATTCACTCATTTTTTCAGAATTACCTTAGGCCCAGAAGAAATATAATCAAGCCCTTTATTTTCCTCAATGTGTTGCTATCTATAAAACTAAAATATTGCACTACTAAGTGTTTATTCGCAATAAGCATCAGCAAATTCCCCATGGGAAATGACTGCTTAGAGATGCGTGGTTATGTCTGTTCCAGGGACATAGTATGATCACGCTCTGGACTCCTCTCTACTTCAGCAGATATGACAAACTTACTAGGATCTTTTTCTTACTCCTCAGAGTATTTTGTTTAAAGTCACTGGAAAGAAAAGGAAATTAAAAGTAAACCTTTTATCGAGATAAACCGTTTAATGTGTTGGGCGCAGACCCTGCACAAAACCATCCCCACAAATCAGACTTCTCCATCTAGAGCCAAGAACATTTTGAAAATTAAACCACATTACTAACACTTGGCATTTGTTACAAGATTGCTATTTACCTAAGTTTTAAGAGATTTTCAAGGCAAAAATACCTGGGATGTAATTACTCTGTGGCTCAATTCCTGCTGGGAAATTAGTGTTTTCTGGAATGGAGTGGGTATAATCATCCAGAGGCGGCAGTTCTGTCAGGATCTCTGTGTGCCGAGGCACTAATACTGGAGGCAAAACTGCAGGAGTTAAAGAAATCAGAGTTAGTGGCAAGTGTGCTAAAGGGGAGGGGTCTTTACTCAAGGTTCTCACAGACAGAAGGCAGCAGCTTCACTTTTCAAAGTCTTGGCTCACCTGTCTGGTATTATGATACCTAGAACCTGACAAATCTCATCAGGGAGCTGACTTATGGAACTCACCATTTAAGTTCCCAAACTAAGGCTTATTTTTTACTTTGGGGAACAATCTGGCCCTGTAAATATTGCATTACCATAAGAATTTATAAAATTCCACTAGAAATGGTGAGTGAAAAGTCATCACTAAAGTCAGATGTAAAAATTTTTCTAAGACTCTAGGATTTTTTTAGCTCGCTAAATCTAAAGTCCTAAATAAACTTCACTCTATTACTTCTCTAAAAATGCTATCACTCTGAAAGCAGTCAGAATGGAATGTTGAAGGTAGGTACCAGAGAGACACATGGACCACTTTCAGCAGACAACAAGTCTGTGACATTTCCTCAATACACACCTGCCTGCCCAATAGAGTACGTTCCCAGGAAGTGGACACACCCCTTTTCTAATGTAGTTTAAAAAATAAGAAAGCATTTAAAACTTCCACCAAACTTTACATTAAAATTTCCCGGAGGCACAAGGAATATTAGCCTTTAGTCAGTCTTTTACTTTAAAACGAGGAAAACAAAACCAAAAACCACCTGGTTTTCCTACCTGGTGTCTCAACTCTCTGGTAGTGGTAAGGATTTACGCACACTTCATCTTTTTTCAGATTAAAAGCATATTCGCAGTTTTCAATTGCCTTGAGCTCATGATGGCTGTGAAGGTCCGGCCAGCGCCATAATCGGCAATATATAACATGTGGCAGCCCTTTCCGATGCGAAACCTGAAGACGGCCATCAAGAGACCTATTCGGAAGCAAGGGGAAAGAGGAAGGCATTTTTAGAAGGAGAGACGAGATGTCATCAAAAGGGATGAATTAATACACTAAGAGCACAATGAAGGAAACCACAGCCACTGAGTTAGCTTTAGTGATATTCAGGAAGAACAGTGCACTCAGGCTTGGATCTGATCAAGCAAGCAGCGGCACTAGCACCTGTCTCCTATCAGTGTCGTGTAACAACTCACATGCCAACGGAAGGCTAACTTCATCGGCAGGTGGTCTACAAAGTGTTATGTGGTTATACTTGAAAATTTCATGTCTACTTTTAATAAGCTAAATCCTCAAAGGCATTAATTCTGAAGCAACTGGTTGTCAAAAAAGGAAGTAGTATGAAAATGGTGGTAAATACCAACAATGATGTGACAGTAACTTACTGGGACTAACGTTGTTATTCAAGTGTGACTTATAATATCTGAGGCTTATTTATGAAGCTCACACAGAAATGCAAATGGTGATGAACGTGAGATGAAATGGACAAATACCAATGGGCTTACAAGAGAATGAAGGATTAAAAAAAAGATGACAGGAAAACAAGTTAGCCTACTGTTAATTGTGATGTAAGCGTTCATCAGATACTAGTATAACAATGAGATTAACAAGAAATTTAGAAAAAACTAGAATCTACTTAAAAATTAGGCCAATAACAAATCTGTCTAATCTTGGACTACAGTTGAGTATAGAACTATAAAAAGGACTTATTCTTTATGGGACACAATCATTGAAAGATTCAAAACTAAAATTGCATTGACCAAAACATCAGTTGAAACATTTAATATATTTTTAATACTGGCAAGCAGATAATTTACATGCTATGCCTTCTTTACAATAAGTTAACATCCTAGGCAAAAGTTACACTACGCAACCCCGTCAAGGTCTTCCAAAGCACACCCTCCCACCAGGTCTCTAGGGTTCAGAGAGGGCAGAATATTCACCTGGTTTGTTCAGAGAAGCTGTAAAGGCCTGTTGTATCCCACTGATCTACCGTATTTGGTGTACTCAGTCCCCAAATTTCAGAGCAAGTGCTGTGCATAAATTGAAAAACAAAAAGTTGATGTGAACATGGAAGCATGGTTATTCAAAGTACCATGATGCAAAGCATGGAGAATGTACAGAACACTTCCTTCACCCAGAAGATATACATGGCTTCACCCACCATGGGTCACTGCTGGCCACTATATTTTCTATATGAAGGAAGCCAATAAATGGAACATGTGACTCCAGATAAGTTATGATTATGTTTTTATATGAGAACACCAATGCTCACTAACCTAATGCAATCATACCTATAACATCCTTTCTAACTTCCTCTACTCAAAGACTTCATCCTATGTCATCAACCCCACTAACAAGGCTTCAGTTCATTACTCAGTTTTTAAAGAAACAGCAACAATAACAAACCCACTTCAATTAAAAATAGCTGTCAACTGGTGCTTTTAATATAGAAACAGTCCCACTGAAAATAAATACTTATCATTGAGTGTGGTAGCACACACCTGCATTCCCAGCACTTAGAGGATAAAGGTGAGAGGAAGAGGAATTCAACGCTTGTCTAGGCTACCCAGTAAATTCAAGGCCAGCCTGACCTATGAGATCCTGTCTCAAAAACAAATACGTAAAATAAACCAAGCAGACACACCCAGGACTAAAATGCCCCAGTTATCCGTCTGTACTCCAGTCTCACTGAAAGCTGTAACTGTTCTCTTGCCGTCGTCTATAAAGGGCACCGAAGATCACTAAAGTCACTCCATACAACACATCTTAAAGTTTCTTTTCGCATCTTTCCAGAGTATAGGCAAGCAAAACCACTATTACTACTTCATCTCAAAGTAACTACTGGCCTGTGGGCAAAGGGAAGAACTGAAATGGAACTTTCAGAATGGAGTTTTGGTGGCCTTATCTTTCAGCTATGGAGCTATACTCTTTAAATTAGTCAAATATATTTTTTGAAATTCAATTCCACTTTACACATAATACCAAAATCAACAAAATTTAAGAAAAAGGGAACATTTCTAATAACCTTGAAGAATAAATGACTGATTAAATTTTACATTTTCTCACCATTAGTTAGAGAACTGGATCAACGAAGGGCAATGGGAAAGCACAGGCTCTCCTGAGGCCAGGGACAATCTGAGGAGTGGCTCTCGACCTTCCTCAATACAATTCCTCGTTGCAGTGACCTCCCCCAACCATAAAATTATTTTGTTGCTACATTGTAACTGGAATTTTGCTACTGTTATGAATCATAATGTAAATATCTGTGTTTTCTGATGGTCTGAGGTGACCGTTATGAAAGGGTCTTTTGACCCCCCCCCCAAGGGGTCATGACCCACAGGTTGAGAACCACTGATCTAGACTGACCCAGGGCCCCTTAAAACAGCTATCTGGTTGCAGGACACCCCTGATTTAGAGTGCAAAGTAACTAGAACTGAACAGTTACTGGGAAAGGGGAGAAAGAGAGGGACAGACAGAGGGACAAAAAGGAAAAGGGGAAAAACTTAGAAATTTTCCTGTATTGCCCTGGTATGTTTTAGACAGCCTCACTTTTTAACAGTACAAACATCACCATACTACGAATGGGAAAAAAGTCAAACAATCTCAAGGTCCAAATCAGGAGCAGAAGGAGAGAGAGCACAAGCAAGGAACTCAGGACCACGAGGGGTGCACCCACACACTGAGACAATGGGGATGTTCTATCGGGAACTCACCAAGGCCAGCTGGCCTGGGTCTGAAAAAGCATGGGATAAAACCGGACTAGCTGAACATAGCGGACAATGAGGACTACTGAGAACTCAAGAACAATGGCAATAGGTTTTTGACCCTACTGCACGTACTGGCTTTGGGGGAGCCTCGGCAGTTTGGAAGCTCACCTTACTAGACCTGGATGGAGGTGGGCGGTCCTTGGACTTCCCACAGGGCAGGGAACCCTGACTGCTCTTCGAGCTGATGAGGGAGGGAGACTTGATCGGGGAAGGGAAGTGGGAGGCGGTGGCGGGGAGGAGGCAGAAATCCTTAATAAATTAATTAATTAATTAAAAAAAAAGAAATGAAATAATAATATAGATCTTCCTCTTGTGATTTTGAACTGAAATGAATAGTATACAGCTGATTAAAGAAAAATAACGGCATAACTGAGGCTGTTCTGTCATCGCATTAGAAGAACATTTCACTCAAGTTCCTCTGAGAACAACAGGACCACCATAATCTAGGGCACAAAGCACTTAAACTGTGTTCTATTGGGCGTGAAATAAAGCAAATAAAGAGCAACGGGTAAGAACATGAATGGACAGACGCATGACACAGACCTTAGTCTACTTCAGCCCGACCCCGGTCATGCCCCCATGGGAATCCTGTCTCTCACCTTCTCTGTTCCCTCAAACAGAAAAGCTTATTTAAAAACATCAATGCTGGCTAGCAAAATGCTTGCTTGCTTGCTTGCTTCTTTCATATGTAGTTCAAGCTGGCTTGAAACACACAAACGTGCTTCAGTCTCCCAAGGGCTGGGATTATGGTTGTACATCACCACACCCAGCCACACACTCTAAAACGGATCCACTGTGTAATGTACAAAGCAACTAAAGTATGTGTAGTTATTAAAAACACAACTTTAACATAACTAAACACAAAGGCAGATAAAGGGAAATTCATAGATTTATGATCCAGACAAGATTCTCCAAGCATAACACAGTAAGAGCCACCAAAAGGTTGAGGAGACTGATCCTACATCACAAATCCTCCTCAGCTCAAATGCACACAGACACAGAGCATACTAGCACAGAGCAGACTCCACTTCCAGCAAAGGTCAGGAGCTTCAATTAGGTAATTTTCCTCAAACCACAGTTTTAACCAACCAAATATAAAAAGCATTTAAAAACAAAGTAGAAAGACCGGAAGATGCAAACTGAAAGGTGTCAACTTGCAGGTAAGGAATGCTGCATTGGATGAGAGCTGCATTCCCAAGACTTTGTACTTGAGGGAAACCCCCAGTCTCAGTAACTCAGGATAACCAGAACTCACACATAAAATTGCAGCTTAACAATAAGTAAATAAAGGAGCCACTGGGGAGGGATCTTCAAACTATGACCTATGCATGAATCCTTGACTGACACACATAGACAAATCCACAGCGGTTGAGGAAACCAGTACTCGGAAAAGTGCAAAGAACTGATAATGCAATGGTTGCCAACAGTAGAGGAAAGTCTAGATTTTGAAGCTACTAAATACCTGCTAAAGCAAAACCCAACTCTTCAGAGGGTAGGCCAACAGTACAATGCTGTTTCCACAGAACCAGCACACAACTAACACACAAACAGAAACAGATCGGATGTGAGCTTTAGAGTAATTATTACAAATATGCTCATGAAATTAATGAACAGATCGGGAATCTCAAAAAATGTAAACTACAGAATGAATCAAACAAATGCTAAAGCTGAAAATTACCAACTCCAAAATAAAGAACCCAATGGCCAAAAAATAAATTAATGAACATATACATTAGTACAAATTACCTAACCAAGCATAGTAAAATAAAAAATTCAAAAAAAGAAGTCTTAACAATGTGTACATTATATAACAAGGGTAGACACAAATTAAAATAAATTAAAGTCTAGAGGGAAAATCGTTGAAACATTTCCAAGTCTTAAAATATTTTCAACTTAAAAAAAACAAACAAACAAGCAAAACACCTGAACTTAAACACCCAAGAGGCCTAGTGAACACCAAGTAATTTAAACTAACTACTCAACAAGTAATGGCAGGCCACACTTTCTTCTCTTAGAACCCTTCTGGTACAAATCCTTTTCAACTTTCTGAGCTCCTCTCAAAGACCCTCAGGCAGGAATTCCTGAGGGTTCACACCCCAACTCCAGAAGAAGTCACCTGAGTAGGCTTCAAGTTAGCACTTAGAGGAACCTCTCTGAACTGACATCCAGTGGCCCTTCTATTCTCTCTCTATCTCCACATCTTTGGCTTTGCCTGCATCCTTACTTTTTTTCCTTTAATGCTCAGTCATCTCTACAGAAGTCAAACTGAAATCACATCTTATCTCCCTGTAGAAACTACAAAATAAGACCCATTCTTGCTGCCTTTAAAGTCTTGTCTATTCTGGCAGCCGCCAGAGCAGAACAATCCATTACAGAGGCAGAAAAACAAAGTCTGAAGAAACAAAGAAAGTTGGAAGACAATGGAACATCTTTACAGAACTGAGAGAAAAGAACTCCTAACCCATTAGTCCACAAACAAGCAAAGTGGCCTTTGCAAAAGAAGTCAAGACACAAATATATACTGTGGAACAGAAACTTAATCAACTTGCTTCTAACAGACTCTGCAGGAAATAAATACTAAAGTTCAGGATAAAGGAAAATTACAACAAAAGAAAACCTAAAATTATGAAAAAAAATTAAAAGAGCTGAAAATGTTAATAGTTAAAGATAAAAGATGGTATTATTTTCTCACAATGTCTAAGAAATGGAGGGGATCAAGAAAACTTTGCAACTGAAAGAATACATAGATAGACGCAAGTTCCAGGGAATCAGACACCATTTTCTCAACTCTTTGGGCATACACACAGTACACACACATACATGCAGGCAAAACAGTCATACATATAAAACAGAATCATCCCTTTTTTGAAATAATATATTTGTCATCCCAAGAAACCCTCCATGCAGACATTTGCAAAGCTCCCACCAAGTATTGCCCAGGTACTTGCACTCTCTCCTAGGTTACCCAGGAAAGTGTAACTTTAGCTCTTTTCTTTCAGATTCTGGCCAAAGCCTGATCTTGCTTTCCTGTGATTCCTAGGGCTTTCACTTTCTCTGAGGCCCCTGCTTCTTCCACTTTCATGTGGTTGCTTTGCCAAAACCCATTGTTTTCTTTGGTTTATAGGGAACAGCTTCTCTCTTCCTGACAATTGCCAGGAGTTTTCCTGTTCTTGTCTTCTCTGAAATTGTAACAAAACTGTCCTTGAGCTTCTTTCCAAGTATATCTTCCAGTCCTCTTACTGATAAGTCTTAGAATCCAAGAGGTAGTCCCAAATTCCCTAGTAACAATAAGATATAAAATTATTACCAAAGATAAAAACACAAAAAACACTAACGACCCTGAAAGTATCTAAAGTTGGTTTTAAGATAAATGTGGGTTGGGGATTGATGGAGGAAGGTCATTGGTTAAATTAAAAGAAACTGCTTGGTCCTCATTGGTCAGAAGATAGGTAGGAGGAGTAAACAGAACAGAACGCTGGGAGGAAGAGGAAGTGACCTCAGACTCAACAGCTCTCCTCTCGGGGGCAGACTCCTCAGAGAGACGCCATGCCCCACTCCCAGGCAGACGCACGCGATGAAGCTCCGACCTAGAATCTTCCCGGTAAGACCGGTGCTCACAGATTATTAGAGATGGGTTGATCAGGATATCAGAATTAGCCAGTAGGAGCTAAAGCTAATGGGCCAAGCAGTGATTTAAAGAATACAGTGTCCGTGTAATTATTTCGGGGCATAAGCTAGCCGAGCAGGCGGCTGGGGTGTTGGGGGCTGCAGCTCTTATTACAACAGGGGATACATCAGAGACAGAGTGTTGGTCTAGCCTGTGGGAGGCCACAGTTCTACTCCTAGTAGGTACCATAGGAAGAAAAGGGAGTAACAAAATAAATGAAGCAAAGCCCGACAAAAAAATAAGAAACCAACACCAGAACAATCTCAGTAATTCTTTACATAGATAGGACACAGAGACACAGATAGACAGACACACACACACACACCCCTACCCATCTGTAAGTCACAGAAGATCTGTACATCGTTAACAAATTCTCAGGCATACATAAAGTATTAAAAAAAAAATCACCACATGCTGGGGCCATTAAAAAAAATCAAAAATTTTAGAATAAACAATATGAAACTAAATAACCTCTAAGTGAAAGAAGAAATAACAAAGTACACTTTACAATATTTTAAATGATAATGATACCACAGAATGAGAATGTTTGGGGAAGTGGGTAGACAGCTAAAAGAAGCTATAAAGACACATTTACATCGGAAAACACATTCAAATAAGCTATTTTGAATCAGAGTTGGTGGTGCAGGCCTGTATAATACCAGTTACTTACCAGGCTGAGGCAGGAGGCTCCCTGGTTAAATGCCTGCCTTGGCAATTTTGTGAGAAGTAAAAGGCACCTAGGGACACCGATTAGTGGCAGAAGTGCTGGCCCTGAGGGAGGGAGGGAGGCTGGCCTAGGTTCAATCCCCAATATTAAAACAGGAAGGTCCTGGGTTCAATTCCCACTCATATTAAAAAAAAATCAAATTGGTGTTTTAAATTTTTATAGAAAACTATGTGTGACTAATCAGCATTGCACTGGAGGCTCTAATTAGCACAACAAAGAAAAATTAAAAATGCAAACCACAGGAAAAGGTAGAAATATTAACTGTTTTCTTGGGACTAATGCCTTAACTTTACATAGAAATCCTAGGACAACTATGACAAACCTCTACAATGCACTGGAGAACTGAGCAATGTTGTAAGATATACAAGCAATGATAAAATCTACTGCATTCCCATTATTTCAGTAACAAGTTTAAAATGTAAAATATTTAAAAAGATTCATCAAGATATATAAAGCTTAAGTAACAACTAAAAAATATTGAGACATTTAAAACACACTGTATTCATAGGTGGAATGATCCCATATCAAGATGTTTCATTTTAACATGGTCTGTATCTTTCTAATCTACTACAGTCATTATTTTTCCAAAACTTTTTGTGACACTGCAGTTAATGAAACTAATCCAAAGTGTATGAAAATGCAAAGAATTCAAATGAGAGGTTTGTATGCTATGCGTCTATCTGTGTGTTTTTAGGGCCCCCACGTGCTAAGGGACTCGACTAGTGAACTAGGGAAGTACTCTATCACGCAGCCACACCCCTCACCAGTGTAACGGATTCTGAATATACTGATGAATCTCAGAATCACTCTGCTGATGGAAAGAAGCTCAACATTTAAGGCTAGATACTGAATTGATTCCATTTACATGAATACACTGAACTGACAAAGTCAATTCAAACCAACATTGCTTAGGGACAGAACCATTGGGAAAGAACTGTCCAGGTAACTGACAGGTCCTATATGACACATTGGTGCCTTCATTGATCAAACCTAATTTGTCTGAACACCCAATCGATACATGTGATTCATATACAAAAATTTTGTGAGGTTAACAAAGTAAAAGTCAGAAATAGTGGCCCAAGCCTACAATTTTAGCATTTGAGAGACTGAGACAGGATCTAGATCCAGTTCAAGCCAGGCTGGGATATATAGTTAAGACCTATTCTCAAAAACAGCAACAGCAATATACCCTTACACTCAATTACATTTCTATGCATTGAAACAATCTTAGTGGAAATGAACAAGAAACAGCTCTGTGGTACTCAATGTGGAACACAGAACCTGCTGTACGAGAACAAAGGATCTGCAAAGACTGCAGATAGAAAAAGGAAGGTCTAAAAAAGACAAGCAATATGAAATAAAGTGTCCCTAAAGAAACAGGCTTTTTTGTTATTGTCCTGTCTGTTTTGTAGTACTGGGAGGCTAACAAATTTTATTTTCTCAAACAATGACACCAATACCCCAAACACATCAACTCTACATTTCCTAGTTTATTTGACTGCCTAACTTCATGACATTGTAAAACAGCTTAGCTACTGAAAATTATACCAAAAGAAAATGGTCTAATAACTTCTGACTAAATTTAACAGTTTACTAATACAATTTATGAAGAGTATCATATGTATGTGAAATACGATATAACAGACCATAGAACATCTACAATGATCTCTTTGCATTACTATAAAGACAGATGAGCAAGCACACTTGTGTTTGCATCTCATTCAAAGCCCCATAGTTCTTTGTATAGAACAATTTCTCTAGGGCAGATTATCACAGATGGATTATATAGCTTTCTTGCTTCTATATTCACCCTGAAGAAAACGGGCATGGAAAGGAGAAATGAAACATCTATTAAAACCCTAAGGGCACAAATATGATAACCATATTCATCAGCATACAGACATACTAGTTATCACTGTACTCATGAAATTATTTAGCAGTAAAGTTGGAAGAAATCCTTATCAACTTTCCCTACTAATCACACTCACAGGAATTACTGCAACTAACATACTTAAGTTTTTTTTTTTTGGCCTGCCTAATGGTTCAGCAGTGAAAGAAAGCACTTGCCACAAAAGCCTGACAACCTGAAGTCAACCCAAAGCCACATATCTAAAAGCCAGATGTAGGGTGTCCAGCACGTGATCCCAGCACCCTGAAGTGAGAGGAGAGGTAGAGATAGGCAGGTCAGTGAGCTTGGAGAATGTAGCAACAGCAGATCCTGTCTCAGCCAGATGGAAGGAAAGAACCAACTCCTAGAAGCTGTCTGACACTCACACCAAGGCACCTGTGCTCATATACCAAATCCTCCCTACACACAAATTTTCTTCATCTAAAATAACAATAAGCTCACATTTGAAGCTCAATTTAAAATCTAACATGTAATTTGTAAGCTGTATAGAACACATATTTTATAAACTAACATTTTGTACTTCATTTCAAATACCCATGAACATGTTTGTGTTAACATACTTTTACATGAAATACATGTATATCTGTGCATATACATTCTACTGAACAATAAAAAGCAGCAGTGAGAACTCAGTTCAAGAAAGCACTCACTCACTGGGCCTCCAGTACAAACTTGCTTTACCAGCACAAAAATTGATCACAGGTTTCAGGCTACCCTGGATTACATTTGAGTTTGAGGCCAGTGAGTGAGATTGAGTTATACAGTAAGGGCCTATAGCACATCTGTAACTTGGCTTTTCTGGCACGTTTAAGTATCTTGGGTGTAATTTCCAGTAGTACAGAAGGAAACACCAACCATGAGTGCTTATGCCTTGTATCCAATACTCAGGAAATACAGTAAGGTAGAGCTCTGAGTTCAAGGTTGGGGGACACTTGGAAATTTGGAAATGGGGGCGAAGGAAGAAAAAAAAGCACTAACTTTGGCAAAAAAAAAGACATACTGCCCAAACCCAACAAATCTTTAAACTAGTTTTTCTATTCATACTATTTGTATGATTTACAACTATAACTAAACAACCACTGTTTGAGCATTTTGTTTTTTATAACGTTCTTTGTCTAAAGAGAATGTCTCCTCTGCAAATCAAAGTGGGTAAGAATATAGGATACCCCATTTAAAAATGAAAGCAGATTGAAAATTGAACAAAATTAAATCGGTCAATCAATTAGAGAAGAGCCTCAACAAAACAAGCTTCACCCGAGACTCTAGCTCTTGATGAGTAATATACTCATTTAATATGGATTTGTAGGGAAGAAATCTGTAACTAAGAAGCCATAATTACTTTTAGGGATGACTAAACTTTCATTTTTAAGTATTTCCAAATTTGTATTTTTGATATACAGGAGTCAACGATGATCATAATAACAAAGGAAACAAAGTAGAAACAACTGAATACTCTACCTGCCACCAACCTACACAAATGGACAAGACATCTACCTCTAGAGAGTGTGTGTGCATGAAGAGAGCCTTGGGAGCTGGGCTCCAGGAGCTACGCACCTGTACGAAACCTACTGATAACGAGGACACCCAGATGTCTGTCCTCTCTTCGTGGTTTGTTGTTGTTGTTGTTGTTTGTTTTGTTTGTAACAGGGCATCTCAGACACTACCTGATCTGGCCAAGAGCTTCTAGAAATTCTGCTATCTCACCTCCCAGCTCCCAATAGGGATACGCTGGGGTGGCAGACTGCACTGCTGCTACACTGGTGTTTATGTGGGCGCTGGGGTCTGAACTCAGGTTGACCCACTAGCCATCTCCCCAGGCACATCCACTGTATTTTTATGACAGTTTCTCTCCTCTGGTCTGGAACTCACCTATCTCTGTTCACCTGACTAGGTACTGGGATGGCACTCAAATCCCTGAGCTTACCTGTGCCCTCCTTCCAGTCCTCTCCATGGACTTTCCTTGTTCCTTCTATCATACCAAGAAAGGAGCTTTGGAGCTCTTGTCTTAATATATTAGCAAAGGAAACAGGTGAACACAATGAGTGAGTTCTCACTGACGAAAAAGAAATAAATTCCATTAAAATATAAAATTCTACCTTCTAACTCAAGAAACTACAATACAGACCAGGCACAAGTTCTAGGACAGCCAGGACAGCCAGGGCAGCCAGGTCTTGGCCCAGCATGGCAATGAATGACTTTAAGTTCTGAGATTTGGCTTTAAGGATTTCTAGGGGGGTGGAGGACATAGCTTAGCTGGTAGATCGCCTCCCTACTATGTACGAAGCCCTAGGTTCAATTTGAGTGAGAGATGGCCCATGTCTACAAGTCCACATTTGGTGGAGAAAGGAGGATCAGGAATTCAGAGTCCCATTCTCTCAACACGGTAAGTACAAGGCTACTTGCATCACACACACACACACACACACACACACACACACACCAAAAAAAAAAAAAAAACACCCTATCTCTTAAAAGGTCTCTTGAAATTCTTGATTGTTCCTTCAATTTGTCAGGCGCAGATTACTTCCCTTTTATAACCTCATTTTATCACCAACAGTTCCTCCTTGGTGGCCTTGTACTTGGGGAAAGGCCCTGTGAAGGATCTAGGTCCACTCAGTAACTAAGAACCCTCCTTGCTCTGCTTGCACCCCACAAACTCTCCTCCTGAGATGATGAACTGGTTGTCTTCCCTCTCCTTCATCTCTACTCTAAAGTAACGAGGTTAAAGTATTGCCTAAAGCTCAGAGTATTTCCTCTGCTTTTTATAAAAAATACATCAAAATTGGCATCTTGACACTCTCTCTCCCTTCCTTTCTTCCTCCCTCCCTCCCTCCCCCTCACCTCCTTTTAGAATGTAAGCACCTCAAGGACTTGGTAAGGAGATTTTCTCAATATTCTAATGTGCCTAGCACACTGTCAAAACTCAATACTGAAAGATAAAAAAGATATGGTAGACATTTCACATCAATATATACCACATCAACACATTAACTATGCTTTATTGGTTCACTTGCAAAATTTATACTGTATAGCACAAACCTTAATGGTTTTTTTTAGTTTTATAAAATACATAAATTGTGTCATTTTTAACTGTCTAAAAACCATCCCTCATGACCCTTTCTCAGTTTTACCCCTCTAGTCCCTACTGTCAGGGTAACTGCTAAACTCTCTTTCTCACCTTAGAGTCTTCCTGAATGCCATAGAAATGGAATTATATACTGTACACTTCTGGGGTTCAACCTGACTCATTCAACACAATGGTCCTAAAATTTATTTATGTTAATGCAGGGCACAATTCTTTCTATGTGTTTGCTGAGCTTTCCATCCCCTGAACAGAACAGTTTCTTTAGTCAATGTTTTCTGATCAATACATACCCAACCTGTCAGCAGGCTGTAACTGTCAG
Organism: Microtus pennsylvanicus; assembly: GCF_037038515.1. NCBI lineage: Eukaryota > Metazoa > Chordata > Mammalia > Rodentia > Cricetidae > Microtus > Microtus pennsylvanicus. The sequence continues at coordinate 11,033,309 of NC_134582.1, forward strand.
GACAAAAGCTATGCAACACATACATCCACTGTGGACAGTTTCCGACTGGTGTTGGGAACTACCTAGAGTTCCTGTGATATAACCAGATGCAATGCTTGGCTTACTGAAAATGGACAACTCTTCTTCCTGAGTGGATGTACTTCCTCCCTCATTACCTGAGCGCTCCAGGGACAGTCAATTTAATTATTCTGGTGACTGTACACTGGCTATTTCCTTACGGTGTCAGTTCTAGTTTTCTAGTGACACTGCATTTCCCTGTCCCAGCTGGTCCTTTGTATCTTTTATGACATATCTCAATCTGTCCCTTTAAAACCCGAGCCACCCATCTCTCACTACTGAATTATAGAGTTCCTTACAAACTCTGCGTCTAATCCTCTTTCTAAATATGCCTCACCTATTTTTCTCTCTCTGGCCTATTCTTCTAAAAACTCTTCTGGGGAGCAGTTTTTAACACCAACACAACTGGGTGTAACTTTCTCTTGACGTTAGTGCCCTTTAAAGAGAGAGCCTATTCACCCCCAAGCCACAAATATAAAATGTAGTGACTCCCTAATGTGTTTCCCTAAACACATGTTATGGTTTTAACTCCTGGGTGAGAAGCATGATTCACCTAGAATTTTCTGAGACAGTGGAACAGAGGGTCAAGCTCTTCCTTCCATACATATACCCACTGTTCCAGAGCTCGAGGAAACCCTGTCTCCAAAAACCAAATAAATAAGTAATCAAGAAACGAATAATCTATTTAATCTTCAGCAGGCTGCTGTAAATCTGCTTGCCTCACACACGACACCATTTAAAAATATGTGGGGCTCCCCTGTGTAGTTCATTCTTTACTGGGAGTCTGGTCTCCATTTTCAGAGCTGTGTGTGCCCAGTGTGCCTTGTGGTACTTTAGGTCAGCCATAGTGGGTTCTGCACTTTGTGTGAATAAAAGCAAAATCTACAATATCATTCATTTTCTCTTCTTCCCACTGGCAAATGTGATCTAAATTTTGTTTGTGTCTCTATCACCTTATGCTACTTCAGCTCACACAGCTTGCCATGTGACACAGTGTCAGTCTAAAAGACAGACAGACCTGACCATGCTAGATAACATCTGATTCTTCTTCCTTCCTTTCATTCATTTCTCTTGGCAAAGCTTTGAAATGTCATGGAGAGATCTTAGGTCTTATATCCTTTAGGCAGACTGTATTCCTAAGTATTTTAATGAATTGTTTTCTTATCATCACACTTCCATTTGTTTGAGCTAGTACTTGTAAAATATTACTGGCTTCAGGTAGACAATGCATCTGTGAAGGACAGCCGTGCCGCGCTGAATTTACTCATTTGCTTTTCTCTGCACAGAAAGAAAGGTGATCCACTCCTTTACCTTTGTTTTCTAGACTTTCCATTACTCACTGAACTCATACTTCCTCCACTGAAATAATGAACCAAAACACAGGAATAAGTGCTTTTGTCTAGTTGCTGATCTTAAAGTCTTCCATAATTAAATGTATGCCATCTCTTTTCTTAAATGTCCTTAATGAGGTAAGAGACTCCAATCTGCTGGGCGTATAAAAGGACTATGAGTTTTGCTAAGATGTGTTTGATCTTAACCTTCAGGTTTCTCTGCTGTCAACTCAGTGAATTACAATAATTAAATATTGGAAGTTACATACCTATATCACAGTTAGCATAATATACATTATACTCAATTATGAAGTAATTTCCTTTTATTGAACATCACTTGAGTTCATGCCAACAATTTTTATCTATGTTTCTAACAAATACTGACCTCTAACTTTTAGAGACATCCTTGTCAATGCCTGTGCCCTTCTTTGGTTTGGCATAGCCCTTTCTTAGATACAGACAGACCCAAAGGGGAAACTTAAGATATAGAAGGGACCCAAAAGGGAAATACTCTTGATATCTTTTTCTGTACCTATAAGTGGTGTCACAATGCAACTTGAGATATTTCTACATGTTCCCTGTCTTTGAAAACTACCACAGACATACAACATCCTTGGCCATTGAAACAACTTAGTATCAAGTCTAAAAATGGTTTGTGGGACTATCTCAAGCCACTTGAAAATTATGAGCTTTTAAAAATACTTAAAAATACAGCCAATGCTGAAAATAGTATAGACTTTAATAATACAGCATATGGGCTTTCTAATTTTATTTTCCCATATAGTCTTTAACAATTCAAAAAATAGTATCGCAAATGAAGAAAAATCCTAATAAAAATACATCACTTTAATCTTTCAAATTAGATGCAGAAAAACCTGGAATATACACCAGACATAAGACAGGGATGACTAATAAAAAATGGAATCTTGTAAAAGTCAAGGCATAGATTTCTGCAATTCTTTAATTTGGTTGTAAAGAAATGCTTTTAAGGGCCTAAGAAATGGATCAGTGGGTAGAGCAACTTGTAGTCAACCCAGATGACCTGAGTTCAAACTCTGGGACCCACATACTTATGTAAGTTGTTTTCTGACTTCTACATACCTACTCCTCTACAAATAAATGGTTTTTAAATGTCTTTATAATGTAACAACAAATACTCAAAATTTAGCATACCACCAAATGGAAACCAACTCCCACTTATAAAGCAAGGGCTTTCACATGCCAAGATTAACTGTTCAGGGAATGTGCAGACTGCCCTCTATTTATCCCTAAGATGCACCTGTCAGAAGCCACCATACACAAGCAACAGGGAAAAATCTTTTCATTTATTTATTTGAAACAATGTCTCACTATGTGGCTGGCCCAGATTCACTATCACTATGTAAACCACGTTGGTTCCACCTCACAGAGATCCACCTGCCTCTGCCTCTGGAGTTCCGGGATTAAAGACATGAAGCATGCCTGGCGTGAGAAAACTAAGTTAACTTTTTCATTATAAACTTTTGCTTAGTATCTATCTTCCTCTACCTAAATGAAAATAATTTTCCATTAACACCCCTTCCTATCCCCTACCACCCTAGCAAAGTTAAGAGAAACTATATCCTCTGAAATACAGGCAAGAGCCTAAAAGGTAGTTTTAAAAGGAAAAGGCCAAGATGATTGATGTTAGTGTCTCCAAACGTGCTTCAGGTCCCATTTCAGCATCTACTGATCAGTTATCCAGGAGTTTCCAAAGCGCACTTCCTATAACATATCCGGTAACAACCCCAAAGCAGTGTTCTTGAGAACAAAGCCTACACCAAAGCTGAAAACGCAGCTCAGCTGGTGAAGTGCTTGCTACTCCAGCATGACAGACTTGAGTTTAGACACAGTGCCTGGGAACAAGTTAGGTACAGCAGCAGATGCCCGGAATCCCAGTGCTGGAAAGGCAGATAGGTCATCTTGCTACTCGATGACTGGCCAAGTCTTCCTGAATCAGCGGGCTACAATTCAGAGAGCTCTACTTCAGTGACTTCTGTCCACTGTCACTTCTGTCCTCCACATACCCAAAAACACGGGTGTACATATTGTATGTACATGTACACAGGCACACACAATGGCAGAATGATGATAATAAAAGGAAATCCCAATTAAAAATGGCTACAATAAAATATTTTCTGAAAATAAAGTGTCTTACAAATGCTTGTAATGTCCCTCCAACCTCGTGTTTGTCTCCATCCACCAACATGGAACTCAGGTCCAAAGGAAGACACACAACACATGGAATACGCTGGCCTTGGTGAAAGCCCTCCTCCCACTGTCCAGTGCTAACATGTCAAACTGTATTCCCTAAAGCTATCACAAGGTTTCCTGTCATGTCCAGACACTTATAAATGGCAAATACTTTTAGGAATTAAAAATTCTGCCTGATCTAAATCAAAATCTTGTACAACATTTAACTATACTCCATCTTCCCTGGACTGTCCAGGTGCCACTTCTACAGCCTGCCGAGTGCAGGATTAACAAGGGTTCTGATTTGACAAGAAGGTGAGGCCTTGCACAAGTCCAACACCCTAATGCTGATTCTCTTCCCTCTACATTCGGTCAGGAGCTAACTTCTCAGGCCATTATGCCTAGATCATGCAGACCCAGCATTGGGTTCTCTTCCTTTCAACATAACTTTCGCTATCTTGCTATCTATTCAGTCCCTGGCATAACATTTGCATCTTTGGCCCATCATACCCAAAAAGGCAGGCCACTCTAATCATGAACTTTCTTTACGAAAATGCTATAAAGAACAGCTCTGGCTGGCTTCTCACTTTTTAAGCTTCTCCAAGAAGTCAGGTACTAATCTATGCATCTCACAAACCTCAGCAGACACCAAACAAACTGAGAAATCATTCTGAAGACCTTCAGTTTGAAGACCAGAAGAAATACTACCACAGATCCTACTCTCTTCAATCAAGTTCTATTTTACATAGTCTACAAGTGAGTGATAGGTTTAAGTATAATAATGCTTAAGCTATCAAGATGGCTCAATGGGTAAAGGGGAGCTTGCTGCCAAGTCCAATGACCTAAGTTTAACACCTAGGTTCCCACATGGTTAAAGACAAGAACCAATTCCTTCAAACTGCCCTCTGACCATCACTCCTGTGCCATGACATGATGTGCATACCCATGCACACAAAGACACAAACACACACACACTCTAAGACTGAAAAGTGTGTTTGCACAGACTGAAAAGTGTGTTTGCATGTGTAACAACACTTGTCTCAGGAAACCCTCTGTGCAAGTCATACAGGAATGCTGTGACACTTCAACTGTGAACATCGGTTACAATCCACTGTTCTCAAATCTGTGGTCTGACTTCCATCTTAACAGTGTTAGTCCTGCCAGCAAGTTGGACAGAAGCAGGACACAGCTGGTCAATGTTCCAGCTCTGTTCAGAAAAACAAAAAAGAAAAATATCTTGTTCAGAGACAATGGAGAGCACGTGGAGTAATGGAATCCAAAATGAGCTTAAACTGTGAAGGGAGAAAGCTCTGGAAGTGAACTGAACATCTGTCCATGTCTCCCCACAGGGTTCACTGTAGGTTCTAGGCACAGGTTGAGGGCCAGCCCTAGTCTGGGGGGGACATCTCTCCTCAAGAAAAGAATGCAGTACAGTTTTTGACATTCACAAGTCTCTCCCTTCAAGATGTTCAGCGGTTTTTAAGGCTGATGACAAAGAACTAAACTCAGAGTAGAAAGAGACAAAAGTAAATTCGCTAGATTTTGAGGGATTAGATGACAGTCTATCAGGTTTGTATCAAAATCCCAGGAGAGCACTGTTTGTAGATGAGGTGTAAGGCAACACAGACCTACATCCAATTAAAATGCAACCAGACCTAATACATTTCGATTAGCCTCTCTCACCATCTACCTTACACTGGTAGATTACTTTCATGAAATTAACATTTGCACCAATTACAATTTCTTCTGTCTTTGAATGTTTTTATGCTATGTGATGGAAATACAATCAAATTTACATGACATTTGAAGAGGTAGGAAAATGTGAGTAATAATCTAAACAACAATCAGGCAGTATTAGTAGACAAATAAAATGTTCCAGATATTAAGAGCTGGAAAACACTTTAATGTAATTATAAGCATATCATGAAAAAGATAAAATGGACAGTTTTTATACTCCATATAAAAAACTAAAACCAAGGATCATTTGAAGAACTTATTATACATATTTAACTATAGACTGGTACCATCTACCACAAATACAAAAATAAAATCAGTAATAGGCGTGTCAAAAGGGGAAAAAAACCTAAAAATTCAAAAGGAGTGAAAGGAAAAAAGAATGCCAAGACTTGCAATAGTAGAGACATTTAATTTTAGCCCAAGTACAGAGAAGATTTAAAGTAATATAAGATAAGCTAAAGTGGTATCTTACTATGTCTCCGCTACACTTTCCACAGGTGCTGTGCTTACCTGTCTCGTCAGGGCCTACTACACAAGCCCCTTAAGTACTCTATTACAGACCAGAGGAGAAAAGAGTAACCAGTACTCCTAAAGACTGTCCCGAATGATTATGACCTGCCCAGAATGCAGTTAGCTATACAGGAAAAGTGTGTGAAAACTGAAATAGCTTCAGTTAAAATTGGAAACAGATTAAGGATAGTAAGCAAACAAAACGATTGTCAGTACTATTTTACCTAGGATGAGTTTCTCCCTGAAGTCAACACAATACATTATGGTACAAGAAAGATCTTTGCTTTCTTGCCTCATATGTTACAAACTAATATTATAGGAGCTGTTTAATCTGAGCATAATTTGCTAATTTTTACAAAAGATCAAAGGTCCTAAGGCTGGTGTGTTTTCTCTAAGAGAGTGATGATAAAAATAAAATAAATTCTGTGTGGGCTGGAGCAATGGCTCAGTGTGCAAAAACAACTTGTTGCAAGAACATGAGAGTCTCAGTTGAAATTCCCAGAACCCAAAATCCAGACACAGTATGAGCACCTTTAATTCCAGAGCTCCTAAGGGCAGGCGGGAGGCAAAGACAGTTCCCTGAAAACTTGTGACCCAGCTAGCCCGATACACACAACAGGAAAACACAAAAACCTTGTCTCAAATAAGGTGGACAGAGAGAATGCCACCTGACACTGTTCTCTAGCAGCCACATGAATGCTGTGTCATGTGCGCATGTGTGTACACACATACAAACACACACACACAAGCACGATTAAAACAACTTTCATGACTGAATATATTAGATATACAAATGGGCTTTGAATGTGTTATAACAGGAGACCCCTTGAAAACCTTAAAAACCATAATGTAGGCATCTGAAAACCATTAAGAGTCTCATAAGTGCCTTTCAAAGCATTTTATAGGATGCTTAACCACGACCCAAGCACTTTCACAATTTATAAACAGAGCATATAAAAACTGTAATTGCATGCTAAGGCTGATAAAAAGTATCATTACTTATAACCTCAAAGTTCTACTCTTGAATTTATAGTCACTGATCGCATTGGTTTTACAAATAAACTATATATTTGAATTAACTAAATTTTACATAATACAATGTTGCCTTAACAAAACCTTTTCTATGTAGGATGGGTAATACAATTAAATGTCTACAATTAATGCACATCCATCTGAAAAACATAAAAGGAAAGTGAAGATGTGGAGTATGTGTTTGTTTCAAATAGATTCTACTGGGGCTGGAGAGATGGCTCAGAGGTTAAGAGCATTGCCTGCTCTTCCAAAGGTCCTGAGTTCAATTCCCAGCAACCACATGGTGGCTCACAGCCATCTGTAATGAGACCTGGCGCCCTCTTCTGGCCTGCAGGCATACACCCAGACAGAATATTGTATATATAATAAATAAATAAATATTTAACAACAACAACAAAAATACCAAATAGACTCTACTCATGGCCAAGGCTTGTATCTTACAACTCTCTCTGGGCAGAAACAGGACATATTCACACACCACCACCTTTCCCACACGAGGAAGCAGTAAAGTCAAAGCCACATCCACTTTGTTAGGATCCAGTCTCAGTACTGGGTAAGCTAACTCAAAACCAGGCAATCAAAGAGCTCCCCCATTAGTGCTCCACCCAGAACCACACTTAACCCGCACAATGCATAAATGGGAGGGAGAATTAGCCTCTTCTGAAGTATACACCCATGTTTAGGAATAAAAGAATACTACAGTTTGGGTTTCAAATAACTTCCAAGTATCCTCATTTACCCAGACATGTAAAAGCATATGAATGTGACACCAGAAAAGAAGTTGACAATCTGAACAAATTCTTTACTCTGATGTTTAAAAGTTTAGAAGATGCAAAAGAAAAACCAAGTATCAATGACCACACTAGAAACTTATTGTCCTGAAGGAACACCAACCTAACAAGCAATATGAGCTTTACTGAGGGTAACTGGATGAAAGAGAAGACCTGTGATACTTTTTCCAACAGTATATTCTAGGCTGACCTTCAACCACATACACATACTGCTTCCATGTTTCTAAGTAAACAGTTCTGGAGGCAGGACGTATGTATCACGTTTTCTTCGGTGAAAATCGTTGCCAAGAACATGAGGAGTCTCTGACTGTTTCTTTAGTTATTACCTGACCTCTGGGTTCCCACACATGTACGCATAATGGCTATGGCCATTTTAGGTCCATAACTTGTTCTTTTATAACTCCATTCCCATCAGAGGTTTTGATTTTGCTTTATTTTATTATAGCTAAAAATACTAAACATTTTTTAGTTTCTTCCCTGACTCAATTCCCATTATGATTTTATGACTGAGTTTTCTCCCTTTCCCTGCTCTTAAAAATGCAGAGACAGGAGGATTTCCTGCAACTGTGTTGATTGGCCCAGGTTGGTCCAGTTCCACATAAATTGCTCTGCGCCATCTGTTCCACTGCCCAGCATAGTAAGAAAGCTGACTAGTGCTGCTATCTTTCCAGCTTCTAACTCTCTGAGGCAGCTGGAGGTGGGGGAGTAGGAGAACAGAAAGCCAGGGCTGTTCTGGGCAATTTTAATCCCACTCTGTATTAGTGGGGCAAAGGGCAAAAAGGGGGAAACTGCTCCAAGTCAACAAAACAAGTATTTTAGCTGTAAACACTTGCTATATTGTAAGCCAGTATGTTCTCCACCAAGTGACCTTGTAATTTTAGGCTTGTAAAGTCTTAAGGTATTTATTGTATTAACAACTTAGTTGCATTTGAAAGTGAATGAGGTAAAATACATTTTGTATCACATTTGAGATAGCTGTTTGAACTGGCCTTAGATCACCCACAACACTCATGAACTCAGGTAGCTGAAATTACCTTTCCCACGCTCACTTCCCATCTTTTACACTATATAACTGAGGTGACTGAATTTCAGATTAAAACTTACTGTTTAAGGATATTTAGTAGTTAAGCAATGACTAATAGGCCAGGTGGAGGTGGGAGACAGAGAACACTAAGAGTGGGGGATGTAGTCAGGAGCAGAATAGTTGCCTAACGTGTAGGCCCTCTATTCAATCCTTAGCACCACTAGAAAAACAAAACTGTAAGATAACAAAATTAAGCTGCCTTCTGGGTCTTCTGAATTTAGATTTCAACAATTCCATCCTTCCGAGTCACACTCAAGTGCAGTCTGATGTCCCTGCACAGCATGCTGTGGGTTCCTGCTAACTTCAGAATCAGCTCCACCATCACTAGCCCCTCAGTTTATGCTCTAAGGATATCTTCTCACTGGGAATGAGAAATCCTTCACCAGTCCCTTGTCCCCAACTTCTACCATCTCCATTCCAGTGCTACTCCTGTTGAAACCGGTTTCTCCTGATTAATTTCTACTCTCTACCACAGAGACTCCCTGGGACAAAGCTTCCCAGGGCTTCCTTTGGATGGAGGTCCCTGGGCGTGTTTCTTTCCTAATAAGTACTATCCCTGCAGAATTACGTAAGTTTACCTCCTTCACAACAAGCAAGCAATTCAACAGCAAATCCAGCACATATGAGCCAAGCAGTGGACACTTAAATTATTTACAAACTAAATGCTACCAACCACAGAATGAAAACTTAACAAGCAAAACTTGACTTAATCTTAGCCAATTTGCTGTGAGTCCTGTGATGTCCACTTCAAACACAGGCCAGCTGTAGTCATTTTGAGACCCAGCACAGCCGTCAGTCCAATTCTGCTCGCCCTGCACTAGACTGTCACCTGCACCCGCCCACAGCACCACCACCTCTCCTCCCCTCAGCATTTCTCTGTTGGCCAAGATAACTCAGTAAGATACACTTTTTAAAAATCTTTTTTAAAAAGGCAGTTTGGGAAAAAAAAAAAAGTCCTTATTTGCTCCTTATGTTATTTAGTCACACTTTCAAACTTCCCCAGCTCTCTAAAATGCTGAGTGTTTTTTTCTTCCTTTCTGCCTTGGAATCTTTACACTGGCCCTTTCCCCTGGCTACAAGACTGTCTCCCTGGCAACCAGCTCAAATCTGACCTCTGCAGCCAAAACAGCTGTGCAACCTCCGCCTCACATGCTTGCATACCACCCCTGCACTTGTCTTCTGAGTTCATTGCTTTCTCAAATTATGTTCACTTATTCAACAGGTAAACTGACTTAGGAACTTTCTATCTGCTCATCACTACGTCCCCATTTGTCTAAAATAATACACACACCAAGAAAGGTAGCTTAAGATATACATAAACAAAGTAAAAATGGCTGTCTACAAAACAAAGCAGAAACAATCTACTCCATCTGACAAGTAGGAAAGTTGGTGTTCCTGGGCTCCATCACTACAGGCCCCGAGTGTGTATCTCTCAAAGCTCCCTGGAAACAAGCACAGCCAGCCCTCGCCTACAGCACTCAGAACATTCTGTCTTTTGGACACACACATGCAGCTGTAATGTACGCACAAACCACTGGAACATGCTTTCAAATGACCTGCCACGATCCTAACTGTGGTACTTAGCTATAAAATGATTAAAATTCTACTCAAAATTCCAACCTTGTAAGAAACAGGTCCTTCCAGTGCACAAGTCCGGTCTCTGAGACACGGCCTCACCTACAGTCCCTGCTGGAGCGTGTATCTCGTCAGGAGACAGCAGCACTTTTAACTATTTACTGACTGACCAAGGAAGAAGGAACTACTAGCCAGTACTTGTCAGCGATAGCTATGGGCATCCGGTTCCCTTCCATTCAATGACTCTATTCAAATTTCAATCATAGAGATGAAAATAGCAAACAACTTCAAGTAATGAAAATAAAACAAATCTCAGTATTGCTTGACTAAACTTCACTACTCAAGAAACTAAACTATAAAATAAACAGGATTAAAGAGAACAAAATAACTGTATTTTAACAAGCACTATGTACAGATGCCCTCTCTCCAGGTGCCTTCCACATGCCCGGCCCCGCCTCACTTACCTGGGGATGGTGACACACTTAGTATTGCAGTTCTGAGTGGTGATGGCTTTCTCGAGCTCATCTAATCGTCCTGTTTTCTTTAGCTTCTTCACCAGACTTTTCACGGCTTTCTCACACCACTTTTCTTCCTGTCCGTTCTGTTCCCCGCCACCTGCTCCTCCAGACCCACTGGCTGATTTTTTCCATCCCAAAAGTCTTTTCACCACTGGCGGAGTGAATGGCAAGATGGACGACATTTTCTTACCAAAGGTTACAATCCACACTCAGAAACAGCCTGGAAATATACCCTAGAAAAGATATTGAAACATTAATTTTAAAACTAAATTAAAGTAGTGATTTTCAACATGCTATCGAATGCAAACCATAGCAAACAGAAATTCGAATTCTTCAATCTGGAAATCAATATTCAGTAAAATGCTGAATTGTACCAACAAATCCTTTTAAAAATCAGAATGACTCAAATCTTAGGCAAATATAATTTTTCAAATAAAAATCTTTATAAATGCTCCGGACAATTTTACTAAAGCCATTTCTCTCTACTCTTAAATTTTTACAAATTAACACTTGATAATAATTAAAATATTTTCACAAAGATCAATTTTTCTTACATTTTTAGAACCTCATTCTAGTCTCAAAAGATTTAGCAAAAAAATCAAGGCTTGGCATATACATAGTTAAGTAGTGGACTACTTGTCTAACATGAACAGGCTCTGGATTCAACCCTCCCAACAATGAGGGTGAGGGAGACCTAAAATATACACAAACCAACTGTTCACAGAGTTTGGGTTTTTAAAGACAGGGCTTCTCTGTAGCTTTGGTGCCTGTCCTGGAGCTCATTCTGTAGATCAGGCTGCCCTCGAACTCACAGAGACCCACCTGCCTCTGCCTCCCGAGTGCTGGGATTAAAGATGTACACCACTACCACCTGGTTTTTAAATTTTCATTAAGAATAAAGAAAATCAAGCACACTTGTGGAGAAAGGCTCTATTCAACCTCGTCAGCTTTAATCCTACCTATTCCTAACACCCGTTTTCACTGTTACCTAGATTTTTCTTTTTTATTATGCCTACGCATGGCAGAAGAGGGCACCAGATCTCATTACAGATGGTTGTAAACCACCATGTGGTGGTGGGAATTGAACTTAGGACCTCTGGAAGAGTAGCCAGTGCTCTTAACCTCTGAGCCATCTCTCCTGCCCCTTTACTGTTATCTAGTAATATACACAACAAAATTAAGAACAATTTTGCTTCCTACATCAAAATGCCATTCTCTGATATCTTTTATTTTATGTCAAAGAACAGGCTTGTAACAGTAACCCTTCAAGCATCAAGTGCAGGCATTAGCTACTGATTTCCCTATGGACAATGTTGACCTTTACATCACCACTGACGTTTCTTTCCCCTACTATGAAAAACACTTTGCAGCTGTAATAAATACTTATTTGTACAATATCTGATGAGACCAGAAACTACTATGTAAGCATGTTTCTGTGTACCTTTTGGTACTCATCAGAATTAACTTGCTTTTTCACTTATTTTCTATGCACTTACCACCAAAACTATGCCAGTCCCTTGCATTAAATTTTCAATCATACAAATCAAAAAAAAATTTTCAATGGACTGTTTTTTTATTCTGTACACTCACATCCTAGAGCAGTGTATCGTTCCACTCTGAACTGAACTAACAATACCCTGACCGGCAGCATCACTAGGAACTCCCTTCACCTCTGTGAGCTAAAGTTGTTATTTCCCAAATACCATGTCTTTATCTTTTTTACCTACTGCATCTTTTGTTTCATGGGGTAGTCAATCCCGACAGAGACACAGATGTCTATAAGACTCTGTTGGAACATATTTTTTTTACACAATATTATTTACTTTTAGAAATAGTAATACCCTTATCCCACTTGTTGCAATGATTAAGATATGTGTGGTACTACCTTAATTTTCCTTAAACAAAAAAAAAGTAAATCTCTGATAACTATGTCAATTCTCTAATTTAGTACCCATAAGAAGAGTATAGAGATCCTCCTCTTGATCCTTATCAAAGCCTGGAATCATCTATTATCCATCATTTGCCTGGTTGGTTCAAAGGAAAATTTCATCTTATGGTTGTTTTGAGTCCAGGTGCAAAACAGACAATGGAATTCATTTGGATAGTTTGCTGCCTGAGTCACTTTAAATCTACAACAGTCCCTACCCTCAACTTTTGTTTTTCTTCATAAAACTGATTCAGGAAGTAACATCTATGTGACTTTACATTCTCTAATTGTTTTCCTTGTGGGGTCATAAATTCATAAATTTATTCTTCTATCCACACAACAGGAGGTTAGCTATACATACTTTAGCTTTTATTTCAACCTCCATCAATAGACACTGTGTGGTTTGTATCACATTATTTATCTATAAGCCAACAATGTTCTACCTGCTGTACCAATTTGCAGGCTAAGAACTTCTATCATCTTTCTATGCAATATGATTGATCACCCTTTAATGACCAGTGGCAAGATCTATTTATTAGGGTTACTTTCTCAGTCTATTCCATCTATTATTATCTATAATTCTTTAAAGGAACTTTCCCTCATCAGTTAGGGCTGTGTGTTTAACCTAAAACACATTTACTTAAAGTTAAATCGGGTTAAATGCTTAAGTATTTCATTTTAATGTCTATTATTTCTATTAGTTTCCTGGGGCTGCTGTCATGCATTACCACAAACATTACCATAAGGGCACTGGGCTGGGGGTTCATCAGGAAGACTCATAACAACCTCATCTCAAGATCTGTAAGTGTATCTGACAAAAGACCTTTTTTTATCCAAATAAAATCACATCACAGGTCCTGGACAGGTTGGGGGTGGGGGTGGGATCCATTCAGTGCACTATAACTCTGGTTTATTCTCATGTCCCTTCCTCTAACACTGGTTTTAAATAGTCACTTGTATGATCTTACTATATATAGAAAAAAGTCTAACATAATATCAATGTAATTTCTAAAACTAAGATTATTATACAACGTTTAAGATTTCTTTACATCTCTATCTAATGAGGACACTCAGGAAACTCCCTTAGAAAGTCACCTAAAATAGTCACTTTCTCCAGCAGTGACAGCAATGTGAGACAGATCTATTTCTTTGTGCCTTCCACTTAAGAATTATTCTTTTCCTTAAATTTTATACCCATCATGTAAATGTTTATACATTTCCAAAGTCACACTACATAACAAGTGTCTGCCCATCCTATCAGCGTCTTGCCTTTTTAATCTGTTGTTTTACAGCTATGAACACAAACATATATCTCCACCCACTCTCACCATATCAATCCTTTTTATTACGTACGGTACTACTTTGTAAACTAGATTTTTATACCAGCTTTATGTCCTGAAGTCATTCTTTATCAGTTCACACAGTGAACTTGAAGACAGGCCAAATTAAAGTATCCAAAGTGAACCACAAAGGTGTGAACAGGGTGGAGATCCCAGAACATCCAGGAAGAAATGTTAATTATACTTATTTAATGTCTAGTCTTCCCGACTTGAAATGTCTCAGCATGTTGAGCTCCAGCCAAGTACAGTTCAGTGGGTAGAGCACTTAGAGCAAGGATGAAGCTTTGGGTTCAATGACCTGCAGATCAAGGGGGAAAATACTAAAAATTCACATGGAAACAAAAAAGATGTAGAATAGTCAAACTCAATTTTGAGAATGAAAAAGGAAACTAAGTGACCTACCTTACCTTATTTCAAGACTTGAAAAGAACCAAAAACAAAAATTAAAAAGCCTAAACAGTCTTAGTAATTACAGAGTAGGTTCAGAGGGAAAGGTTACGATTCTAGTGGGCAAGGATGCCCAAAAGAGCCTACAGATTAACAGCCTACTTTCTACTAAGGCACCAAGTTAGTCTACATTCCAACAATTTTCCAACACGTAGACGAAAAGCCTACCCCTTCCTCACATCATTGTTCATGGCTGGACAGAATCTTTAGCTCTGGAGGAGAAAAAGAGTATTTTTATGACCTTAAAAACTTTTGACGAGGGGGCTGGAGAGATGGCTCAGCGGTTAAGAGCATTGCCTGCTCTTCCAAAGGTCCTGAGTTCAATTCCCAGCAACCACATGGTGGCTCACAACCATCTGTAAAGAGGTCTGGTGCCCTCTTCTGGCCTGCAGACATACACACAGAAAGAATATTGTATACATAATAAATAAATAAATATTTAAAAAAAAACTTCTGACGAGCAGTGGTGGCGCACACCTTTAATCCCAGCACTCGGGAGGCAGAGGCAGGCGGATCTCTGTGAGTTCGAGACCAGCCTGGTTCCAGGACAGGCTCCAAAGCTACAGTGAAACCCTGTCTTGAAAAACAAAAAACAAAACAAAAAACAAAAAAAAAACAAAAACAAAATAAAAACTTTAAAAAGCACCAACCATTAATTCCTATAAAGTAAGCCATCCAAGTTAAAGAATACTTATATGAAAGTTCCACTGAGGGGCTGGAGAGATGGCTCAGAGGTTAAGAGCACACTGGTTGCTCTTCCAGAGGTCCTGAGTTCAATTCCCAGCAACCATATGGTGGCTCACAGCCATCTATAATGAGACCTGGCGCCCCCTTCTGGCTTGCAGGCACACAAGGAAGGAATGCTGTATACCTAATATAATAAACAAATAAATATTAAAAAAGAAAGAAAGTTCCACTGAAAGGTAAATGGACAACTCACAGGTTGGGGCAAGTTTTACAATATGTGTATCTGACAATGGACTGTAATTTAGAATGTATAAAACTAACAAAATAATTTGTTAAATAAGAGTAACAAATTACAAATATTTAATCAAAGAGAGTAAAAGATCATACTAGGGAATGTTTAATACCACTACTGTCAGAAAAATGTAAATTAAAACCAAAATGAAATACTATTTCATCACTTACAATGGTTCTCAATTTTTCTGACAATGCCAAGAGTTAGTGAAAACACAGACTACCTTAATATCCTACTGGTACAGTGACTGCCTAAAACAGCACAAACAGACTAACTCAGGTGTCAGCAAAGCTGGCACTCCAAGCATATGTCCCCTGCTCCAAAATAAATAAATGTAAACAAATTCTTCAAAAAAATATGACACTATGTTCATTTTTAAAAACTGACCTATACAACCTGAGAGTTTGGTGATACATGCCTGTAATCTGAACCCTCGGGTGACTGAGGCAGGAGGATTACAAACTCAAATCTAGCTTGGCAAAATTCACTCGTGGACAGAGATGGAGAGGAGGAGGAGAGCTGTGTTAAGAATGCTCATAATAAGCCAGGCAGTGGTGGTGCACACCTTTAATCCCAGCACTCAGGAGGCAGAGACAGGCAGATCTCTGTGAGTTCGAGGCCAGCCTGATCTACAAAGTAAGTACCAGGACAACTAGGGATACACAGAGAAACCCTGTCTCAGAAAAACAAAAACAAAAACCAAACAGAAAAGGATGCTAGAGTGATGGCTCAGCGGTTAACAGCACTTACTCCTCTCAGGGCTCAGGGTCAGCTCCCAGCACCCAGATCAGGTAGTGGATGTGATGCCCTCTGATCTCCACGGGCACCAGCAAGCACATGGTGCACATAAACTCATACAGGCAAATAAACATATATACAAATAAAAAGTAATATTCACAACCATAATTCACTATAGCCCCAAACCGGAAACTATCAAAACTAGTTTAACATTTTGAAATGTAGTATATTCAAACAAGGTACCGCTCAGAAACAAACCCAGCCAACTATTTACACAACATGGGTAAATCTCAAAAGCACCATATATACACAGTTTGATGATTTATGACTTCCCAAAACAGACAGAACTAATTTAGGGACAGAAGACAAAGTGGCTGTCTCAAAAGCACGGAGGAACAGAATGGGATGCCTACCAAGGCACAAAGCACCCTTTTGAGACAGTAACACTGTTTCTCGTCACTCACATGAGAGCACACAGCTATTCAAACCCACAGAGCTGAAAACTTGGAACTATGCACTTTCAGATGTGTATTGTGAGTGAAACAAAAATCGATTAACAATCAATTAAAAGGGCAATAGCATGTGAACAAATATACCAAGATGCTGATAAATGAGTTAAATGTCTTCAAAACCTTCTCAGAAGCTTCCCCACAGCAGTACACACTAAGACCCTAACACCAGAAGGGAAGAAACTACCTCTCCAGGAAATCTAAGCCCCGAGGTGTCTTCCCACAACCTGTTACAGGATGTGCAGAACAGGGAGCCACATATTTGCAAGAAGCCTGGGGAAAATTTTTGTTTATTGTTTTGAGAACAAAACTAAATGCCCAAATAACAACCAAGACAAATGTATTTAAGGCTATTGGCTATGACTGTCATAATAGAGCTACACTATGGTAAAAACAAAAAAATTACAAAACATATTAAGCATGTTCTCAGAAGGACTTCCCACTTTTTAAAGGATCATTCTCAAAGCAGGGATTCAATGAAGAACTAGGCTGCTTAGAAACAACTGTCATGATCAAACTAAAAGTCATACTCACTTCCCTCAGAAGGGAAAAGCAGGCAGCAGAGCCTCAAAGATTCATCCAGGACATCTACCCAAGGATCTCCATTAATGTAGCTCCGGGTCCCATTTATGGACATATTTAGTCTGTCTACCAAGACTGCATGACAGCACTGACAGCTTTCAAAGTTTATAGACACCAAAAAAAATGCAAGCAGAGTTAATTAACTGGATTCTAGAACTTTCCTTAGCAATAGAGCAGACCCAGTGGGCAGGTAGAGTCTGGTAAGCTGGGGAGCTGTAAGGCAATAAAGGAGCAACAATCAGAACAAGAGCTGTTCAACTACCAACAAGAGCTGACAGATAAAAGACAAGCAACAGTACAATACATCAAGCTTCAATCTGATAAAAAGGCAGACATATAAAACCCCATCAGATGCACAATAATCTTTGTAACACTAGCAGGAAGCAAAGAACATACTTATGGTCCTGTTGTATTCTTACTGTACCACAAGTATGCTCTAGGGAAGCTAACTATATAACACCATGTGGCACAGTCTCTTTCTAGTACAGAGAACATGATTAATTCAACCTTTGGACGGGAGAGGTACCGCAGAAGTCTCAGATAGCTCACAGGCTGCAAGTTCAGCATGTCTTCTGAAGTGAGGAAACAATTTAGGAGCTAATCACTAGAACGTGGGTTCTGGAAGCACTGTGACAGAACATGAGAAGGGTTCAAGCCAGCACAATTTGTGCTCATCAGGAAGACTGTAATTTCGCATTAGCAACAGTCATATTTTCACCCCAGCAGGTTGAAACTAGGTGTGGTCAGTCACCAAGCTCCAGGGAAGGCTCAACGCTGTTGCCCTTAAAAACGGTATAGAGCCATGAGGATAGGCAGAGGGGGGGTCTTCCAATTAGGACGCAGGCATCAATGCATGGGGCCTGCACGATCATTCTGAGCTGACATTTTAAATCTTGCCATACTTCAATAATTCACTTTTTTTTTTACAGTATCTGTCGTCAGCTCTGAACAGCGACCTGTAGGTGTCAAACTTGTGACCATACTAATAAAATCACTGAAGGAAAAAAAAAAAGACTAATTCCGGAGACAATTCACATGTACTAATTAATGACCAACTAGATGTGGGCATTTATGATTCAAAGGTATGTGGGGTTGTTTCCTGGTCTAGCAGGCAAATATGCACTGGTGCATTCAACACCATGGGGAACACGGTGTGGGAGGGTATACACACTGTTAAACAAGCAGATGTGCTTCGCACACAGTTAGGGTCACATAAATACAGTAGAGCGGGAGAGACTAGACAGGGTACACAGGCAAGTGGGCCAAGCTCAGCAGACCAATTGTAGACCAGCAGAACCAGCTTGCTTCAAGGCCATTTAGCCTGCTGTGGCTACTGAGATCTTTTAGGATAAATCCTTTTCCTGGATTAGTGGCTGATCCATGTGTCCTGTGAAAAACTGGCAAAAAAGAAAAAGTCTAAGACTTTATCTTGAAAGTTCCTATACTCAGTCGGGCAGTGGTAGTGCACACCTTTAGTTCCAGCACTCAAGAGGCAGAGACAGGTGGATCTCGGTGAGTTCAAGGCCAGCCTGGTCTACAGAGGAAGTTCCAGGACGGGCTCCAAAGCTACACAGAGAAACCCTGTCTCGAAAACCTAAGTTTCTAGATTTTTGGTTCAATTATTCCAGTCACAAGAATTGAGGCTCAAAACAAATAACTAAACCTCCTGACCATCAGCAAGAACACAAGTCCTGGACTTCTCTTCAGGAAGACCCCAGCAGCTTCCCCCACTGCACTGTAGTTACAAGTGAAGATGTGACCTTGCATATCTCAATTTTTTTCTATAAAATTGCTTCATGAAAATGAAAATACCTTAACTATAAACCTGTTCTGAGTTATTTGAATGACATGACCTGTGCTACCACATATGTGTCCCTTATCTTAAGGACCAATTATGACCAATCTGGAATCAAGCAAACACTTAGTTACCAACAATAACTTTCCCTATCATGGTAACCAGGCTGACTGTCATTTCTCTGGATGATTCTTACATTATGTCATAACATTTTCAGCAATACTTATTACGATACTGGGTGGCCACTTATTGTACTTTTAACAAGTATTTAGCCACTGCTTGAAATGTAAATGCATTGAAAATAAACTGACAAGACATAGCAATTTGTTCCAAGTTGAATACAAATGGAACAAAAAAATAAAACTCAACTTAAAAGCCTACCACAAAAATGTGAATGAATCATTTATAGAATAGCAAGGTTTTCTTCAACAGTGTGGCAGCAGCTCACTGGCATGAAGAGTTTTGCTTTCTAACATCTGCAAGAACTAAAAACTAAGTTCAGAGGGTACCTCTTTCTAATTCCAGCAAGAAGTGGTAGTTATATAATGAGGGTTTTGAAAGAACAGAAGACAGTCTTTACTGCCAAAGACAGTTTACAAAATACCTTACTAAAACTGAGATCCCAAGATTACTCACTGGAAAGTTTCAATTAGGTAAGATCTGACTATCAAGTTTCTAACCAAGTCTTCTAATTACTGATAAATCTCCAAGCTTTACAAACAGCATTATTTACATATTTTATTGAACTGTGACTCCTCTCCTATGCACTCTTCAACCGTTGTTCTTTTTTAAACCATTTTGATGCAAATGATACCAGAGAATATGCATTCTAAAAACAAACAAACAAAAACCTCCAAATGACTAGGATGGTTTTTCATCCTCTGATATTATCTTCTGGGATACAGAAGTTCCATACAAAAGCCCTACAGAAATACAATAAATTTATGAATATATTTGTGTATGAAAATGTAGTATTTGTAGTTATTTTGGACTCGATATCCATCAAAATGTTATCTAATTTTTCCACAAAGGTCTCACACATTGAGCTAAATTTATTCATTCCTCCAAGTTATCTTTATTATTGAGATGGGATGTTAAAAACAGCAAGGTTCTAAGTATGGCTTACTCTATATGTGTAAGCGGCACTGCATTCCATTTCCGGCACCAAGAACACACACTTCATATTAAACGTCCCTATCCTTTTGACCCACTGTGAAATGTTAGGACTGTACAGTCATCAAATATAAAGCATGCAAATACAGTAAAAAAAAGTTCTACCCCTACCTTGCTACTTCCATTCCCTTCTAGGTGCTTCTTAGAAAGAACCATCCTGTCTGCCACTGTTCACTTAGGAGTTCTGCCACACTGTATAATCTAAAATTTTGTACACTTAAACTTATGTTGAACCCAACTCTGGTCAACTAACTTTCTTCACTCAGTGTTGTAGCTACCTGTGCTGACCTATACATATGAAAACCTGTATCCTACCTAGCTCTCTCACTCTAGCTGAATACAGCAAGGCATTGCATGGCTCATGGCCACTGGTGAGTGTCATCTTGGCAGTTACTAGAGACCCTGTTTCTACTCTCAGGAGTACTCCATGTATGCTCTAGTACACACGCTTTCTACACCATGTCAATGCTGTCCTAGTGCAAGCACTTTTAAACTCTGTAACCGTGAGTACCACAGCACGCACACTTCATACTGCAACCTAATGAGCATTCATTCATGCATACACTCTGCAGAGCCATCTCCCAGCAGGCTGTACTCTATTTCTCCAATGAACCATGACGGAGGAGAACCAAGGTATATCAGTTTTAAAAATCAGAAGGAAAAAGGTAGGTAACAAGTTTTGATTCTGTGTTTGTAACATCTTAAATACATAATAAAGCCTTGAAACATACTATCAAGGAGAAATGGTACAGAGGACTCACAAATGAACAAATTTATCAAGTACTACCAAAGTAGTTATACCAATTACTAACTCTCCAAAGAATTATGAGCCTATTCAATTATCACCTGACATTGTCTGAACCTTCTAAGTTTAGCTATAGGATGAGTTTTATATACAGGGATTATGATAAGGACTTTAGTGACATCTTCACCACTGCTGACTATTTGGGGCTCTATTCTTAGCAACCCCTTGTTCATATTCACTATCTTTTGCAGACCCCAACTTCTTGGTGAATCATAAATACAATCATTGACTACCTGAAGAAAAATGGCAAAAACAAAAAAGGAGCTTCAAGAAAATTGATATATACATAGAGGAGAAAAAAATTCAATCATCAAGACGACAGAGCAACACTGACGCAAAAGCAGCATGCGCTCCGAGGGAGCAGAGGAGAACTCTCAGTGTAGTAGCTGAGGAAGACAGAACAATCACCCCCATCCACCCACACACACAGCCATAGGAGTAAAAAAAATACATGAAAACTCCCCAAAGGTAGAAAACAAAAAGAGCAGAAATGTGAAGAAAATAAAATAGGAGGAGCAATTCTGAGGTCCAAGGTCCAAACAGGAGTTCCAGAAAGACAACAGAGTTAACAGAGAGGAAGGTACCAAAGAAACCAAGGAAAATCTCCAAACTAGAACACAGATGTTTCAACATGAAAGAGGCCATCACAACTGAAGTACAGCAAAGGGTCAAAGCCCACCTAAGCCATAGTTGATGATAGGGAAACCTCACAATGTGGAGGAAAAAGCTGGAAGTTGAGGGATGAAAAAACAGGCCATACAGATCAAAGGACGAGAATGGCTCTGGTTTTCCCAACACAGCACTAAGTTAACTGAACAATTACTCTCAATCTGAATTTCTATTCTCCCAGAAATGAGGTGACTCTGTTCTGATTTAGTGATGACCGATGCTACTGAGTGTATTTTCAAATGCCTCTGTCCATCCTTGTATCGTCAGAGAAATGTCCATTTGAGTCCTTTTACCCATTTTTTAATTCTTTTGTTCTAGAACTCTTTAAATAAACACTCTGGACACTAAACCTTTATAAGATACACTATTTCCAAATATAATCTCTCATTTTGAGAATTATCTTCACATTTTATTTTCTTTAATGCACAAAAGTTCATAAAGTTCCAACTTACCTTTTCTGTTCATGCATGTACCTTTGGTGAATTCACAAAACCATGCCACATCTCATATCAATGAGCTCTAACTTGTCACTCTTTTCCTTCCAATTATTTGTACTTCTGGAAGCATTTCTTTGTAATTAACTGTTACAGAGTAGTAAAAACACTGAGACATTCTCCATTTTATGTTTTGCACTGTTAGAAATCTAACACTGTGTATCCTATCCTTATAGTCCGTCACAATTCAGATGAACCATCTTAAGAGCTGTTGGAGCCACACACAGTTAAAGGCTATCATGCCAGACAGAATAGCTCCAAAATATGTAAGAAACTAGTAATAATAGGGACATTTCTGCAAAGCAAAACTACATGTAGGAGATGAGAGCAATTACTTTGCACTTCAATTTCCTATATAGTTGCTTTTGATTTGTGTACTATATGTATAACTATTACCTATGCAGAAATTATTAAATTTCCTGTCCCTAAGACAGATATTCTTGGCACACTACTCTAAATCTAAGAGGCACAGCTGTACAGGCACTTAACGAGGTAAGGCTCTGCTGTCACACTGTTTCTAGTATCATAAAACTAAAAATAATTTAAATGCCCAGCAAAAGAGTAAAGGCACTTGCCACCTCTGGGCATTAGTGGCCCACATCTTAAATCCCAGCACTCGGGAGGCAGAGGCAGGCAGATCTCTGTGAGTTCGAAAGCAGCCTGGTCTACAGAGTTAGTTTCAGGACAGCTAGGGCTGTTACACAAAAAAACCCTGTCTCGAAAAAAACAAAAACAAAACAAAACAAAAAGGGTACTTGCCACCAAGCCTGATGACCTAAGATAATCCCCAAAATACTTATGTTGAAGAAGAACCAATTTCTATAAGCTGTCTTGTGACCTCCAAAAGCACACCATGATATGTGCACGCACAAGTGTGAATGTGAACACAACACACACAACATGTAAAATGTATAAAACCTGAATGCTAACATAACCAGAACAAAAGGCATTTGTCATGTACTGACATAAAACAATCTATGAGATGAACTTCCAAGTATAATATTTGACCAATGTGCTAAAAGGCACTATTTGTCCAAGTGTGCCTGTAGGTGAACAAAAGCTTGGTAGCACTATTTGCCTTTGCAAAGGCAGGTGAGTGGCAAAGACTTGTGTATCCTCTGATTATCAAGACAGACTAACACACTCCCCACAAGTACACCATGCCACATTTAACTGTGGCTGTAGTTTCTTTTACAATTACTGTTTCACCTTCCTGTGATACTAAAATCCAGCTATAAACTACTATTCCCTAGCTCCTCCCAGAAGCAAATGTTTCAATAAAGCAGAAGCTTGACTTTTGACTTACTTTTCCTACTATCACCATCTCTCCCTTTCTCAACTCAACACATGAGAAACTTTGTAGTCTATTTTATCTGACACTGCTGTGTGTTCAAAGTAGAAGAAATGGTCCTGACCTGTGTCTGTGCTAGCATGTTTGCATGTCACCACAGGAAACCGAGAGTGGACATGATCACACAGACCTTTGATCCCAGCACTAAAAGGCTGAGTCAGGAAGATCTCATGTTCCTCTCCTGGACTACACAAGGTGACCTTCTCTGGGAAAAGTAAACAACCAAACAAATCAAACAGTATTTGGATAAAATAGTTCATTCCAGCAAACGATGATGAAAGTAGCACAACCATTTGGGAAAAAGACTATGAAACTTGACATTTCATCTAAGGGAATAGGAGAAAATCTGGCAAGAAAAATCCTTGCCAAAAGCTCAAATGGAGAACAGAAGCAGGAGTCAAATACAGAAAGCAAATGCAGGGCTAGAGAGGTAGCTCAGTGATAGAGCACTTGTCTAGGATGTAAGAAACTCCAGGTACAGTCCCTGGTGATAGACAGACAGACAGACAAAACATGAGAGAGAGAACGAACATGAGAGAGCAAGCAAATATAAACTGTTCTTTCAAATGGCTGAGGAATATAAAGTATTCCCTAATACATACTTGAATTTTTACTTCAACAGAAACTAGAACTGGGGAAAGTGGCTCAATAGGTAAAAGCACTTGCAGCACAAGCATGTGTACCTGAGTTTGCATCCCCAGCACCCATGTAAAAAGGTAGGAGGGGAACAGAGACAGGAGCATCACTGGAGCTTGTTGGCCACCAGCCTAAGTGTAAAACAGAAAGCTGCAGGTTCAACAGAGACACTATCTAGAGGGACTAAGGCAGAGATGAGAGACACCTCATGTCCTTGAGGTTCTGGCCTGGGTGTGCGCACCCCTCCCCCCCCCCACATCCTACATATAAAAAATAAAAACTGAGGTGGGATCGTCACTGCCAGCTCAATTACCTTAATTCTTCCTACAGAACCTATAAAAGGTAGAGAGAGAACCAACTCCATAAAACTCTTCTCTGACCTCCACATGAGCACCTTGGCACACACACCCACATCATACACAACAATAAGTAACAGATTTTTAAGAGAAACTCAAAGTTAACTATGTTAACAAAAAAAATTGAAAAGAGAATGATGAATGCCTTATAGGATATCTAACGCTCCAAGGGAAATACTGTAAGAATCACTACTTTAGACTGTTGGCAAACACAGCACACTAAACAGAGAAAAACATCACAAATGACCTGAAATTTCTTGTGTTAATCAAAGAAATCACTAGTAAGAAGGCAATAATAAGGATTTTTAAAATTAAAACAGAGTAGAGGATATAGCTCAGGAGTAGTGTTTGCTTAGTAATTCAAACCTCACCACTAACCCAATTAAAATATATATTTTAAAAAATGAAAACCAGATTCTTCAATTCTCTTAGTAATAAGGTTCCTTCCAAAGTTTTAAACTAGTAAAGAAGAACCTAAGTCAGCCTCAAGGAGGATGGTAAGTAATGTGCCTTCTAAACAAGAAGAAAACATTCACATGTGCAATTTTATGGACTGTTACAACCAAATGTGTGTCTGGATCTAACCCCTGAAGCAGGCAGTTAGTTCAATGAATCCACCCCACATAAGGGGTAAGCTCTATGTAGACAAGCTGTTTCACTTAGTTCAGTGAAGCTCTACCTGACACAGGGAGTGAGCCCTGTGTAGACTACCTGTTCCATGCTAGCCAAATGTACACATTTAATAGGCTGTGTGGAAGCTGCTTCTCTATCATCAGCTCGTAAGCATCCCAGACCATAAATGCACACCAGCACAAGACTGCACAGGCCCAAATGCAAGTCAGCAGAGTGCCATGTTTTCTTAATGGCCTTTCCAGTCCCCAGGTCTGTTTTGTCTACTCTTGACGGATCACCTAGTAGTCCCACATCAATTATGTGGCAGTGCTTGTAGGCTACAAATTTAACTCAGCACATCTAGAGCAGCTGCTGCCAATACAACTTTCTACAATGGTAAAAGTGGTCTTTGCCTGTGATGTCTAATACAGCAGCCAATACCTATAATATAGCCGTCTAAAGTTAGATGAAAATTAACTAAAACAACATAAAATCTAACTTCAGTTCCTCAGCCAAATCATCTGTACTTCAAGTGCTGAACAGGTACCACATCTGACTGCTACCTGACACATACACAGCCCAGGCTTCTATAAAACTCCTGTTCCGCAAGCAAGCTTTAAAGGCCTCTGTGAGCAAGAATGCCCACTCCCCCTTCCTACTATTACTACCAATTTAAAAAATTATTTTGAATCTTTTCACAGAGTATTCTTCCTTCCTGAATACATTAAACCTACAGGTACGCAGCCAAAAAAGAGAAAGAAGTGGGGCTTTGCAGATAACTCAAAGAAACACAGGCCTTCCTTCAGCTGCAACTGCATAAAAGCTACTTACAGACTTTATAGACTTTTGGCCAACAAACTCCACATTTTCAAAGCTTGTACATCTAAAAAAAAAAAAATCAGTAACAATTTCACATTAAGTTCCAAATGTTAACAAGAAACTTAGAATTTGTTCAGGATTTCTTCGTGGGTACAACTGTAAAGACAGTGTCTGTAGAGGCCAAGACTAGAAAGGAAATGGGGGGCGGAGAAATGAAGAGGTGGGGGAAGAGGATTAACCAAACTAATGATGTATGAAAGAGTCATATGGAAACCTACTACTTTGGAAGACAATTTAAAAATAAAACAAAATAAAAATTTGAAGGGGGGTATCTGCACAGGTAAATAATGCTGTTACTGAAAGTCATGCATTATTAAATGAAATAAATCTCCAATGCCAGGCTATAAGATACCGTTCTATGAGTTATTATGAGGGAGATCTCACCCCTACCCCCTCCAACATGTGTGTGTATATGTGTGTGTGTGTGTGTGTACGTATAAGCTATTGCCATATCTCTTAGTTGGCCACCAGAACTAGATAATTACTCTATTACCAAAAATATCACACTTTGATTTCAGCACATAAAGGAATCACGTTATAACTGAGCTGGAAGATTCCCCCTGCCAGCTTTTACAGTACTGAAAGGGAAAGAAAAATCAACTGTTTGATCTAGCTGTAGTCTTTTGAGGTTATCAACCTGCCAAGCAAGATGTGCCCACAGGTGCAATAGTGGCATGACTGTTAGGAGATAACAAACTACTTTCTGAAACTGTAAACCTGGCAAAAAGCTCTTGACTAGAGAGGTCCCAAGTAAGGAAAAACCCACTACTGGTGTTTGCTAAATAAGCAAGGCATCCAACCACCTTCTACATAATTACAAACTAGCTTTTGCAGTGAGTGGGTGACGGTTAGCATATAGATCATAACCCATCAAAGTGCTCAGAATTAAAAGATGTGATGAGTATTCAGCTCTACACAAGACATCTCTATCACTCTCCTCCAAGGCTTAGGGAATATCAACCGTCGAGGAAGCAGAAGAAAAAAAAAGGAAGAACAGAAGATGTGAAGGAGACTGCTGTGAAACATCATCTTCTGGGCATGGGGACTGCTGCAGTGGTTACCTGCACGAGACTGGAACCATCAAGAGTCCATTATGGACAGAGGAGGGGCTCATAAGGTTCCATAGCTATAGGCAGTCAACAGTGCTGGGAGGGGAGTCATATTCCTCAGAGGCACAGTCACTACTATGTTATCCCTTTTCCAGTAAATAATCCACAACACATGCACATGCAAGCACCTATAATAAATAAAAGAGCAAAGGTTATCTTTGTTGGGAAGGGGTTTGGTGGGAGATGGGGGGAAAATAATAACAGCTAATGGGGGGGGTCAAAGAATATTATGCTTGTGTAAAACTACGAAAGAATATTTTTAAAACAAACATAAAAAACACATCAAATCCCCAGGCAACTGTACTAAGATTAAGCAAAACTGACTGAGCTACAGACCACTCACACTGCAGAATGTGAGGGAAGAGGACAGATCACAAAATCACCGTAACGTATCTAGCCACCTGGTCAAACTAGAGGCAATGCCTAAATCCAACTGGACCGAGAAAATTTTATTTTCCTAATCAAATTACTGAAGTGAATTAAAAACCGCAGTTAAGGACATAAATCTAGAATCATAGCTAAAGGCATCACCACGACATTACAAAAATAACCAAAACTGACCAGTGACAGGCAATCAGTCCCCGTGCATTTTTAATGAAAATAAGTAGTCTCTTTATTACAGCTAAGACGCTTTACTAAAAGGTCACCAACAATTATTTGATAGAGATTTAGAAAATAACCCTGAGGTATGAAGTAGGACCCAAATAAATAACCAAAGTCGCCAGGCATATTGGCTTATACCTGTAATCTCAGCATCTGGTAGGCTGAGTCAGAAGGACTAATGAGTTCAAGGCCAGCCTGATCTACACAGAAAGTTTGAGGCCAGTTTGAGAAAATCTGATCTACACAGTAAGCCCCATCTCAGGAATCTTTTTTTTCAAAACCAAAGCTAATAAAATGAAGAAACAAGAAACCCTGACCAGAGGCGGGTGCATTGTTCACATTTGCTCTGTCCAGGAAACTTGTAGTATACTGTTTCTCAAAGCCTGAGAGAAAACTCTCACCTAACACCAGCAGGCTAAAGAAAGGATGGACTTCTCTCCAGATCTGATGCTGTATCCCAAAAGTCACCTTTCCTGAGAAAGAGCTCTTGTATACAAGATAATGTGGATCTTTCATGAAGTCCTTGGCTACAGCACAATGCTCTCTGCCCCATCTGTAAACCATCCTGAATAATCATCTAAGTATATTAGTAGTTAACAGGGTGTTTAAAAGGGTCTTCCCCAAACCAAATTAAGTTAATTGATGAACATTTACTGCTAGGCTTTCAGGTCTGGTGCTGCTCTGAATGGCCCCAGACATGCTAGTCAAGTTTGGGATACTCTTCTGTGTCTTGAAGATTATCTCTATTATCCCCTCCAGGCTGTTATCTGTTTTCTCTTAACAAAGACAGTAAGCTAGAAGTCCCCCATCCTCCTATCTACTCCCCACCACACCCTGTTAAGCCTCCCACACTTCCCATCATCTACTAGTTTCAATCTACTGTGGACTTAGATGCCAGATAACTTTGTCAAAAACATTTTAAATAAATACTAACAGGTTCTAACTAAGGACCTGAAAGGATCCGCCTATGATTTAAGATACAAACTTGTACAACTACTAGGCTGAAGGCCTCACTGCCCAATGTCTGTTTCTCAACCCAATTAATAGGAGGTCAGGGATAACAGTATTAGCAAATCATTTGCATTAAGAGCCCAGATAACTAACTGAAGAACAAGAACGTTAAATTGAGACTCCTGTCTCAAAGTATGGTCTCTCTCAGTTCTCTAATTTTATAACCATCTTAAGAAGTAAAAGCTACGTCTTCCACGTTTAGTAAAAAAACCAAGACTTGGGAGTTTAATTTACCCAATACCGGATGTTCTATTGGGAACTCACCAAGGCCAGCTGGCCTGGGTCTGGAAAAGCCTGGGATAAAACCGGACTCTCTGAACATAGCGGACAATGAGGACTACTGAGAACTCAAGAACAATGGCAATGGGTTTCTGATCCTAGTGCACGCACTGGCTTTGTGGGAGCCTAGGCAGGATGGATGCTCAACTTACTAGACCTGGATGGAGGTGGGGGTTCCCTGGACTTCCCACAGGACAGGGAACCCGGATTGCTTTTCGGGCTGGGGGGAGACTTAATTGGGGGAGGGGGAGGGAAATGGGAGGCGGTGGCGGGGAAGAGACAGAAATCTTTAATAAATAAATAAATTTAAAAAAAATTAAAAAAAAATTTACCCAATACCACAATGAGAAACCAAATACCAGCCTACTGCTTTTAGTCCAAGCCCCACCGCCATTCCACTACATGGCAATGCTGCCCAATCCCGCATTCTTGGCTTAACTATTTGCAAACAATATTCCTTTCACTGGAACCCAAATGACTCAAGTTCCTTTTCTTTCCTTAACCACTCTCTTTTACTAAGGGCAATGGTTAATCAAACTGAGACCAAAGTAAGCTTAGCAACTGAGTATCTGCTCAACAAGCATGTTTCTCAAAGATCAGCCCTATCTTCTCCAATTTGAAGGAATTGCAAAGTGGCAGACACTACCCCCCACCCCAACAAAGAGATTGTTCTTAGTGACATAGGAGCTAATACATCCCATCTGCCCTAATGCCATCCTTTACACTTGATAGAAAGCAGTGCAAGCATACTTCAAGAACCTACTGTGAATGAATTTATTGAATGCTCAGGCATAATTCACTCTGGGACCTTGGTCATCAGATAGGAGTTCTTACTTTTCTAATTCCACTCGGGAATACTGGTGTGACCAGCCACAGAAAAAAGTATGTGTGAAAATGGGCAAGTGTTACTTGTCCAATAAGAGTGATACCAAATTCTTTATATTAAGTTTCTGACACACCTTTGCAATACTTAGTGAAAAACATTTTGCACTTACAGAAACCAATGGCCTAAAAATGTCTTTTCTGCTTCTACACAAAGCATCCAAAAAGATATGCCTCTCTCCACCCCCTAAAAAGGATTCTTGTCCCAAGAATATGAATAAACCTCCATCTGCCAGACTGCACTATATACAGCTCCTGCATGCACTACAAAAGCACCTGTATAAAAAAGGCTGCTGCGAATAAGGCTTCTGGAGTCCAGAGCACTAAACCAACAGAATCAAAGCCCAGCAAGAAGGGAAACAGGCCCAAAAGTCAAATCTGATAGTTTTGACAGAATATAAAAACTCAGAAGGTCCTTATCCACTAGTTCATGCAGCTAAACTGAGTTAGTTTGTTCATGTACATCCTCCCTAAGGCAAAGGCCTGAATAAAAGCTACATTGTTACCTATAGTATCAATTGCTGTCCTCATTCAGTACCACCTCTGTTCTCCTGAAGGAAAAGGCTGTGTACAAAACAAGCCCCAATATACTTACCGAGAGTTCAAACACACAGTCAAGCCTAACAGGCCCCAAACAGGAAATTACTCTGCAGTTTTCCCCAAGACTATTACTTTGTAAACCATACAGATTGCATAGCTGTTTAGTGAGTAGCACCTTAGAACCGTGAAAACCAAGCTTTGCTGAACACCTACAACATGAAATCACTTGAGATGCAGCTACAATACAGGAAACGCCAAGCTGACACTCTAGAAATGTCCAAAGATCAGAACAATTTTTCTTACCACATCAGGTAAGTTTATGCAAAAACAAAGACATTATAAAAATAACATGAGTGTTACTTTATGAACTTAATATAAACATTTGCCAAATGACCTAACAGAAAAAAATTCCTTATGGAGTTGTTTCATAGTTAAATGGAAGGAAAGGAAAAAAAAAACCCTTAAACTATAATACTTCTTCCATGTCTGGATTCCATCTGCTTCAATAACTCATGAATTGAAACTATTCCAACTTCGTTTTAACTACTTAGCACTTCTCTGTAAAGGAGAAAATTGCTTTTTACAGGGATCAAAGTAAACTAATAGGAAAGATATTTCCAGTATGGCAGCAAAGGTATTCTTGTGTTAGGCTCAAGAGAAATATCCTCTCTCAGTGTTAAGGGGTCAGCTGAAATCACGAAAGGGACTCTAGAAACTGACATATCAGGGTACCACTGTTAAAAAGATGATCTTCAGCTTAGTTTGCCTGATGATTCATTTATTTACAATGTCGTTTTATTAGTTTAAAACATTACCATTTAGAATATTCCAACAAGGCCTGACAAAGGCGGTACGCTGTTTCTGAATTATTTTCACCTGGTCATTTTTTTATTTTCTTTTAATTCGTGGGACAACAAACAGGTAGTATTTGCCTTTAAGGGCGAAAGGAAGGGATAACAAAATCAACCTCGATTTTTGCTTTCCTTTTGTTCAGGATCACAAGGAAACCATAACACGCAAGGGTGAGAAGACAAAAGTACCTGGCCCAAGGACAGTCTCCCTAAAACAAAATAATCCAAGCACAGATCGTGAAAACCAAGTCTGAAGTATGTGCAATCAATTAGCATGCTTCCGAAAGGCGTGTGATTAGAAACTAATAGGCTGCACCCACGGAGCAACTTTCCCAACTGGTGGAGGATGAGCCCGGGAGTCTCAGCCACGAGCGTGTTTGTGAGTACACACTGCGATTAGGGACCCGCGACTGTTACGCTTAACAAAGACTACAGGAAAGAGGATTGGGGGGGGGGGAAAAAAAGGAAAAAGTGGAAGCAAAGCAAAGTACCACACGCCCCTAAGTCGGCTCCCGGGCCCTTCTGCAACGCAAACCGCGAGCGCGGCCGCGAGCCGGGATTGAAGCGGGCCGCAAGCAGGCTGGGCGGGGCGGGGGCTCGCGGCCCTGCCCACGGCGCAGACCCCGGCCCGCGCGCCACGGCCCGCCACACCCCACACGGGCGGCCACGTGACCCGGCCCCGCACACCCCTGCCCGGGAGTCCCGGCGCCCCGGCTTTACCTGCACCCAGCGCCAGGTCCCGCCCCGTCCGAGCCGAGCCTCGGACCTTTTGTTCCTTCCTCTTCCGACGGGCTCCGCGCCGCGGGAGGAGTGGGCGCGCGCAGGCGGAACTGCGCCGCGGGGCCCCCGCCCCGCCCCCAGGCCCGCGCTCGCCGCGGCCAGCGGACGGGTGGGGAGGGAGGGAGGGCGCCGCCAGCTCCGCTCGGCGCGTCCCCGCGCCCCGGCCTTGCCCGCACCCCGCGCCGCCGCCCTCCTCCCCGGCCGCGGCCGCCGAGCACCTACCTTCGGGCGGCTCGCACAGCGCTCGCGAGCTGCAGGCTGGCGAGCTGCTCCTCCGCCGCCGCGCGCGGTAGCCCCGCCTCCCTCCCCGAGCCGCGGGCCTCGCCGATTCGCCGGCGCAGCCCCGGGCTGGCACCCTGCCGCCCGCTGATTGGCGCCTGCGGCCGCCCGTTAGGCGTGAGGCACGCCGGCCGAGCGGGACGCGCACGGAAGACGGAGGGAGCAAGGCAGGGACGGAAGGAGGCCGGGCGCCGCGGGCAGGGCCGGGGGCCGAGCGGGGCGCGGGCAGGCGCGGGCCGCCGCCTCCCGCCTCCGGCCCGACCGGCGGCACACGCAGCCAATCAGCGAACGGGGAGCCCGGGGTGTGAGCAGCGTGTCGGGGGGCCTGGAATCGGAAGGGAGACGTCGCTCGCTGATTGGTCCCGCCTTCCCCGTCGAGCGTGAGGCGAGGCGCGGCCGGGTGGGGTGGCCCGCCCGCGGTGGCGCTGGAGTTCGTGTCCGGCGCGCTCCCACGGGGCTCGTGGAGAAGCGCGGAAGGCAGCGCAGCCTGCCACACCCGCAGACCCCCGCCCCGGCGCCTCTGGGTGGAGCGCCGTGGCTAAGCCCTCGCCCACCTCCGTCGTGAGGCCCGAGTGGACACGTGCTCGGGCCCGGGCCCGCCCCCAACCCGGTCTGAGCCTCTGGGCCGGCAGAGCTCCGCAGAAACCCGAGTGCTGGCCGCAGAGGGGCGCGCCCTATGCAAATGAGTGGGCGGGGCCTCGTGGAGGTGGGGGTCGCGAGCGAAAACCCGTGGAGTTGAGAGTTCTTGTCTGAGTGCTTGGGGTTAATGCTGGGCAGCTGATAGGGGTTTTTCTCCAACCCGGACCTTGGGTCCCGAATGCTCAATGTAAAGTGTGAGCCCCTGGATGTGTGCTCTTGAATTTGCTGCCCCTGGTCCATTTTACCTTCACTGTGCCCCTGTTGCTAGGCCCCAACTTTTCACCTTTACCTATGGAAGAAGAAAGTCCCCAAACTTAAGACTGCCCACATCGCTGTAAACAGATTCATCAGTAATCTTGATTTTAACTCAACTCTGGCAGCTGAAAGATTGAGCCCCAGTGTTAAGCACTGGGGAGCATCATAAATCCAAATTTGAAATGCCTCTTTCAGGTTGCCAGCGGTAAAGACAATGCCAGAAGACAGTTTCCTTGAATGTTTGTCGTGCTACCTATCTCTTCATATGTTTCCTGGGAGATTCAAGTTAATCCAGTAAGCCTCACTAACAATACTGAGCAGTCCAGGAACTTGAAGCAGTTATGAGTGAGGGATGTCCTCATATGTGAGGGTCTCCCAGAGGAGGGGCCTTTATTTGGACCTTGAGTTATTTGGTCATTCCTCGAGATTTACAGGTTTTTTAGATAGGCTTTCAAAATCGCCACCTCTGTTATCATGGGAGAGTTGTGACGAGCATTCCAGCTGGTTTTGAATGCAGCGCTAATCCAAATCCAAGGCTTTTGACAGAGTGGAGCTCACTTGCAATGATAACACCGACTTACACAGTTGTGTGCTGATGAAATCATAAATGTAAACATGAAGAGAACAAGACCTGAAACTAAACGAAAATTAAGGATCATTAGCTTCCCTTTGTGGACAAATATTTATGCTAACATGAAATTCCCCTTCACGGAGGGTTTTGGGTGTTTCTTCTGTTAACAGTTTTAGAGGAAAGCCATATAACCCCCGTTTTAATATTTTGTGGGCCAAGGATGTACTTCACTGGAAGAGCACTTGTCTGGCCCACGCTAGACCCTGGTTTTACCCCCCAGAACCACCAAAATAAAAGTTGAGTTTGAGAGGCACCACTTAAGGAGATCTCTTGTCTCAACCTTCCAAAGCTACCTGGGGGTGTGGTTAAGGCAAATGGTGCTCAAGTTGGAAGTAGGAAAACTGGTTCTGGCTTGCAACCTTTCTTTATACTGATAGAAATCAACAGCTTTAATACAGAATGGCCTCTTAAAAGTGGTCTCGAAACATAAAATATAATTGTGTGATTCATATGTGGATTTGGGTGTCACAAGAGTAGTTGTCAAGGGGAGGGGCAATAGATTCTAGAAGAATATGCTTCTTGAATTGGAGTTAAACCATCTCTCCAAAGTGTCAAACTTTGAGATCATAACTCCTCCATTTAAAAAGCCTTCCAAGATCTAGAGCAGTGGTTCTCAACAATATCATATCCTGCATATCATTACATTATGATTCATAATAGTAGTCAAATTTCAGTTGTGAAGTAGCAACGAAATAATTTTATGGGGGGGGGGTCACTACAATATGAGGAACTCTATTAAAAGGTCACAACATTAGCAAGATTGAGAACCACTGCCCAAGGGGATCTAGAGGACTGAAGAAAGAAACGGGCAACCTGGCTACTAATGCAGTCTCCAAGGGGACTGAAATGGGAGCATGCCTGCTACCCCTCGGTTAGAAATGCATCTACACCAAAGTGGGTCAAGAGAAGCTGAAGGCACATGGAGCAAGGGTTACCATGGCAACAATCAGCTTAGAAATCCACTAGAGTACCTGAAGATCTATAAGTAGGTCCCTATTGTATAAGTGATATTGAATGAGTCTGGTTTTTTATATGAATGGACAGCAAGTTTAACCCTTCATTTCTCAAGCCAACATAAAATCAAGCCGAAATCAACTCAAAGTGCATTTGAAAGACATAAGAAAAATTATAACTTTCTGGAAAAAGCCTGAGAGGCATGAGTAAAAAATTTAAATGCCATTGTCAGTTCTTTTATAGTTTGGCTTAAAAAAATAATACATGCATCAGTTTTTCCAAAGATCCAACTCATGTTCATGTCCTATCTGTAAATCTCTAAATCCCTTCTGGTCTGCTCAGACCAAAGTTATAGTACCTGTGTTCTTTTTTTGTTGATGTTGATTTACACACATACCATGACTTTACCTGGATCAATGTTTGGATCTATGATTTATTCATACAGTAATGGGAGTTTCTTAACTTCTCATATGTTCTTACTTTGTCTCCACATCTAAATTGTAAACTTCTGAATGTCAAAACAGTTGCCTCCCAGTTGCCTCCTCACACCCTTACCAACATGCTAATAAGTGATAAGAGGTAAAATACAGTGTTAATATAGCTTGCAAGTAACATGTATCACAGGTCTGCACTGTGTAGTGGGTACCATCCTTCTTTGTAGTTCTCTATGTGACTGTTGGGTCTCTTCTCAAGATTGATGTTTGCTTGTTGTGGTGAGACGAAGTAGCAATGAATATTATTACATAAGAAAAGATACGGTTATTTGAAACTGAAACAATAACGACTGAATGAGATAACCTGAGAAAAAGTTATAAAGAACAACTACATGGTTACTTTTTTTTGAAAATTTATGAGGATATTCAATCTCAGCTAGATTTGTGTACCAGTACAGTGAATCTTCATGTTGAAATAAATTTGTACTGATGATGTTTACACATACCTACACACACCCCAGAGGAGAGAGAATGCAGAAGTGCCTTATTTACATGCTAGGTTTTGCTAGAAAATATTTAATATATAATGGGAAATATTAAATTCAACAGGCGTTCGTCAGGCATTTGTTATGTACCTACCATAAAAGTATTGGCTGATCATGGAATATTCTCATTCTTTGGCCAAATTCCCTCTTACAGAGAGAGAGAGAAGTAAGAGGTAGTTTTTGAGAATTAGAGATTGTAACACAAATAGACTTTTGTTGAAAGAGAAAGCTGCTACCTACCTAGAGCCTTCACCTTACTGACTAGTGCTCTTGGTACCAGAAGGTACTCTGCAGGCTATTGAAGGAGACCTGTAAACACCTACACAGCTATAAATGTTTTGATCTCCAATGGTGTCCTGCCTGCAGGATATGCTAATGCAATGATGGCACAAATCATGAGGGAGTCACCAACCAATCAATCTCTGACTTGACTCAAGGCCCACTCCACAAAATGGAACCCATACCCAACACCACCTGGGTGACCAGGAATCTGGGACTAGAGAGCCCAGGGGCCTGGAGAATAACCAATACTACCATCTTCCTAGATGAATACAGTGACAAAATGACTCCTAATGACATTCTACTATACTCACAGATCATTGTCTCGCTCAGACATCATCAGAGAAGCCTCCTCCTGAAGCAGATGGAAACAAACACAGAGACCCACAGCCAGGAAATATAAAGAGAATGAAAACCTTGAAACACTCAGCCCTAAACAGGATGTCTCCATCAAGTCCTTCCCCTCAGGGTTCAAGAAACCCTGAGAAAAGAGAGGCAAAAAGAGTAAGAGCCAGAGGGGATGGAGGACACCAAGGAAACAAGGCCTTCTAAGTGCAGCAGGCTGACACACATCTTAACTCAGAGACTAGCATAGTGTGCAGTGTACACAGGACCAGCATGGGTCTGCACCAGAGGATCCCAGAGCTGAAAGGAGAAGTGGACACAGTTCCCTCATCCCTAGACCGTAAGGAATCTCCAATCGATAGCCATTTGCAAATGAAAATTTAGTTTTCTCCAAGAAGGTCTCACTGGGAAAACGAACTACTCTTAAGAGCAGGCAGCGTGCCCAGCAGGAGATGGCCAACCCTGAAAGACCTCAGTGGCATCGCTGGAGGTACTTGTCTCCTGTCTATTATGCTAGGGCTTTTTTTTTCTGTAATCTTTTAATTTTATTTTTGTCTCTCTCTTTTCTATCCTTCAGGTCCATATACTATGGCTTCCAGGTTAGTGTTTTAACAGGGTCCCTGAGTGTGTAAACATGTGGGTCTCTTTGTCTGCATCTGATTTGTTTCTTTCGTTGGTCTGTTTCTCTTCTGTTTGTTTCTTTTGTCCTATTCTGATTTGTTTGTTTTGTCTTATTTTATTATTATCCCTTAAAAGCCTGTTTGTTTTCTAATGAGAGATAGAAAGGGGGTGGATTTAGATGAGAGGGAAGCGTGGGAGTAGAGGTAGGGGAAACCATAATCAGGATATATTATGTGTGAGAGGGAAAAAAATCTATTTTCAATAAAAGGGAAAAAAGTGAGACATAGAGGTAGGGATTTTACAAATTAAAAATTATAAGACAAATTTACTTTGGTTGAAAATAGTATGGCAAAATAAATTGTATTTCTCATTCTCTGATAATCTATTACATTATTCTCATTTACATATTTAAATCCACAAATGATTATTACATTCATTGGTCATTAGAGAATTCATAAATGATTGTTGAAATGTTATTTGGAAAATTGCAGTACAGTTCCAGTACATTGAACATTCCTGCCAAGGCATTTAAACATTATCAGAGATCTACATGTTTGGAAAAAGCTAAACAAAAGCCAATGTCTAAACCCTGCGAGAACAATATACAAATTGTTTAAAGTTCTTTGTGAAGGAGAATAATATGCTAGTCAGATGTCAACAATAGGGCCTTATGCCTTGATTATAATAGTCTGTGTGACCATATTGGCTGAGCCAGGCTGCTGTTAAGCAGGACAAGTGTATGAAGGTAGAATACTCTTGAGGAGTCAGTCATGTTAGTATAATTGCTCTCATGAAGAACTTACTTAACTTGGTTGATGTAATTAACAATAGATACATAATCAGTGTCCTGATGACTAAATTAATGAGCTTCAGTTGTTGTCCTTATTGTAAATAGTCCTTTACTGTGACAAAGACATTTGCTGGAGGATCTGGTGATTGTATTAGCTGATGAGGGGCCAAAATGTAATTAATGGTAGAAAAGAACCAATTATTGTTGTCCTAAAGCCTACAATGGTAGGTTTCAGGCTACAAAGAGACTCCATGTCAGCGCTTCCCTGTCTCCATGTAACCACAGAGCCTGATTGAATGTTTTTACTCTGCTGGGAAGGAAACTGAGACTCAGGCTCCCCCAGAGTTCTGTGAACACTCACACAGCATCTTCTTCTCTGGTTTTGTCCACCAACTCTGACTGCTCCCCACACCATGCTGCCAAACAACTGTTCCAAGTTTTCACTTCCTCCGTCTTCCGATTTCCATACATTCTATGCATATGAGCTCATGTCTAATTCTCAGTGAAAGCAGAGGCCAATTTCCTACCCTCACCTAAACCTCTAGTGACAGACAAATATGTTTGACTTCCGTATGTACTCTTCTACTTCTGCAGAAGTCTTTCTTCTCTTTCTAGAGGCTTTCTTCCGTTTGCCCCCACTGTCTTTCACTACCAGCCTATGTGAGAATACCTCCCCATCAACACACTCACAAACACCAAAGTCACACTCCAACCATGGGCTTTTTGTTTTGTTTTTCTTTAAAACACTTATCACTATCTGGAATCATGTCCATATATAGGGACTGATCTATCTTTTGTCACCCTCCTGCTGATGTAAACTCCACATGACCAGGAGCCATATCTCCTTCTGTCACCATAGTGTCCTTAAGCATGTCTACCTGGCTCAATTCCTGGATACATAGTGACCCTCAAATATTTTTTAATGGATAGATAATTTCACTCAGACTCAGTATACCAAAGCTAAACTGGTTATTATTATTTTTTATTTGCTCTAACTGTGTGTCTTAGCTCAGTTCCCTAGAAAACAGCCTGAGACATGGTATAGTTCCTTTATTTAGGAGATATGAGTCCATGACATCAGTAGGGAGATGAAAAGCCAAGAAAAACTGACGAACAATGCATTATGATACAGTTTTGTACCAACAATGATCCAGGATAAGCCTTGAAGAAATAACAGCTTCCTCTCTACAAGTGCCATAACCCATTCAAACAGGATATCGCTAAGTATCGTGATGGACTAGTCATAGTGCCGTGGGATATCTGAAGTAGGAAGGGACATTAAACCCAGTTGGCCAAAGTTCATCCCTAAGATTCCAGCTGTGTTATCCATGTTTCTCCATAGCAACTCAGAAAGCCGGGTGCCATGTCCTAGAATCTAGAAGTAGCAGAAAGAAGCCAGATGCATAAAACTGGTTGGTCTTAGCAACTAAACCATAAAGGACTTACTAAGTCTATTGGCAATAGGCTGGAGCAAAATAGCAGGTCTTAAAAGACCTGAGAATATATCAAACTGAGGCTAATCACAGTCATGGGCATTGCAGCAAAGGTAGGCCAGCTTTGCTCTATTCAGACACTACAGCCAGCCCCCATCACAGTAAGCCCTGATTGTCTGTTAAATAAGTGAATGCATCAGCGACATTACCACTTACTCGCTGTACTTAGGATCCTAGCGTCATCCATGAGCTGCCCCCTTTCTTAGCTCCTTTGTGTCACAATGAAAGCAGAATTCCTGTTGGCTCTACTACCTTAGCATCTCCCGAATCTCTTCAGGCTCTCTGCTGTGGTTCCTAGTGTCGTCACGGAGTGGAATCGTTGCCGTAGCTTCTTAACTTCCTGACACATTCTCACCCCGGCTGCCAGGCTCTTTAAAACACTAGTATATTGTCTAAATGTAAATCTGATGCTACTACCTTATTTTCCAGGATGAAACTACAAGTCCTTAGCGTAGTCTGAAAGGTCTCCTATAATGTGTAAGCAGACACGTTAGATTAGCCAGCCATAGACTGCGATAGGTGCTGTTTCACAGGAAGAGTTGGGAAAGTAAGCAGTTGACACTTAGGGGCTTCTGTTTTGTCATTGGGAGCTGCTTGTCTCCTGCAGTCATTGTAAACTCTACAAATGAAACACAGGGAGGTGCTAGGGAACATACAAGTGAGGAATGCCTGCTGTCTCGGGTTTTCATCCTGGTGACAGTGCCTCAGAAAGTCAACTAAGGGACCAATACTTATTTTGGTTTAAGATTTCAGAGGTTTTAGTCCATGTCACATGGCCCCTTTAGGAGTTTGTGCTGAAGCAGAGCATCGTAGTGGAGCACTTGAAGCAAAGCCGTTCACCTCATGGCAGCCAGAAAGCAAAGGAAAAGCGACCTGGATAGAACAGGGGCAGGGAAAAGATCTCACCTTCATGAGTACACCCTCAGGGACTTCCTCTCCAACTGGTATTGCCTTCTTCTCTATCATCTCTGTGACCTCCTTCCTACAGCTGGGCCCCACCTCCTTCTCTGTCATCTCAGAGACCTCCTTCCTCCAGCTGGGCCCCACCTCCTAGTCTCCATCATCTCAGTGGCCTCTTTCCTCCAGTGGGACTGTACTTCCTGAAGTTTCCATCATCTAAATATTCCATAACTTATGACCACTTCATTGCGTCAATCCATTGAAGGGAGAAAAGCCATGATCAATCACTTGCCCTACAGAAGCCCCATCTCCAAATATGACTGCACTTGCATTTTAGGTTTGCCTCCCTTGCACCTTGGCCTTCTGTATCCTGATCTGCTGAGATGTAACACGCCACACCATGAGCTCCCACCACAATATACACAACCCCAGCCATGCTGCTCTCTGGGCAACAATGGACTGTGCCTCCCAAAATGTGAGCCAAAACTAACCTCCCTGCCCCCCTTAAATCTTTCTGGGATTCAGTCATCCTGAAGAAAAGTAACCCAGTGGTTGTGACAGTGTCCTTGGTGAGTGCACTGGGGCCTGTTGACTTGAACAGTGATTGGGTGGATGTGTGCAGACAGCCAAAAGCTGACATGGAAGCCACACAGCTCCAGGTTCCCCTCCCTCACCTTCCTTATTCCTCCAGATGGGTGAGGGCCCGTCCTCCTTATGGCAGAGTTCTCTTTAGCAGTTTCTTTTCCTCCCTCCTTCCTCTTTCCCTCAAGAGTGAGAGCTTTGAGGTTGAGTCTGAATCTTGAAACTGCCTTCCCAGGCTTAGGTACAGGCCTGGGGAACAGTGGCTGGAATGTGAACAAAGAAGAGCACAGATTTGCAGCCTCATCCTGAGCCTCAGCTCAGCCTCTGCCCTCCACGTGCAGCTATGATGCTGGAGAGAAAGGCTTCCTACTTGCAGCAGCTCGCCAGAGAGAAGTGGCTGAACAACCATGTTTCTGAAATGCGTTCTCCACATCTTTACGTTTTACACTGAACTCTCGCTGTTTAATTGTGCTGTATCCCTTGAACCCTCTTTCCACCCACCTCATCTGCAGCTTCCTCCTAGGTTCATCATGCAACATCCATTTTGCTGGCATCTTTAGCGTCGTCCTGGGGCTTTCTGTTCTGTATGCATAAGGTTTCTAAGACCCAGGCTTTAGAGGTGTAGTTTATCACTAAGAAGCACGGATAACAACCATTTAAAAGTATTTTCACACATATTCAGGTTTATTGCCACAAACATTCTCTACTCCTTTTGCTTTGTGTGAAGCGCTGAGGAAGCCCTGCATGAAGGCCTGAGTAGGTGTGTATTCCCGACATGGGCACAACCATGCCAAGGACTCTATAACCTCAGTCCCATGGGAAATAGTAAAGTCCACCCCTCTCCCCTGCCTCCAGTAAGGCTCAGAGGGATGGTAAAGCCTCCTCCCCCGCGCCACACCTCTGAGTAAAGCTCAGAGGGTAGGCAAACTCCCCCCCCCCCCCCCACGCCTCCAGTAAGGCTCAGACGGATGGCAAAGCCTTCCCTATCTGTGTGCAGATGTCATAGTGTGCAGTAAAATGACCACCATAGCTATCTCCTGCCAGATGTTCACAGCCTGGAAACCACTCCCCTATAGAGACCACTCCTACTGAGAACAGCCAAACTTGCCTCCTTGAAGCCCTGCCTTCTTATTTATCAGTGCAATAAGCCTACCTCTTGTTTAGCTGCATGTAATAAACACCAGGGCTTCCAGGTTACTGAGGTTTCTCCATCATAAATAAAACCCAGCCTACCTGAGCCCAGTACATGTGTCTGTGTGCCTGTCTTTTCTTCATCTCCTCCACCACGGGTTAATCCCTGGAGCCAGGCAAAAGACACAGCCCCTTTGGTTTGGTTTACTTTAGTTTAAGCAGGGCCTTGCAGGGTAACTCAGGCTAGCCTTGAACTTGGGGCTCTCCTCCTGAGGCATCAGCCTGACATTTGCTGGGATTACAAATGTACACCATGTGCCTAGCATCCATAACTTAAAACAAACAAATAAAAAAGCTTTATTAGGATTTATTTCTCCTATTATAAAATTTGATCATTTAAAATGTGCAATTTTATGGCTTTTAGTATATCACAGAACTAGCCCCACAATTTCATGTTTTCATCAAACCTGTTCTGTAAACATTCAATTCTCAATTTTGGTCCACTATCTGGTTTTGTTTGGTTTGGTGAGAAGCGGGGGTCGAGACAGGGTTTCTCTGTAGCTATGGAGCCTGTCCTGGAACTAGCTCTTGTAGACCAGGCTGGCCTCGAACTCACAGAGATGCACCTGCCTCTGCCTCCCGGGTACTGGGATTAAAGGTATGCACTACCACTGCCTGGCAACTGTTTTTTAACTTTCATGAAGTTATCTATTCTGAATGATTAATACAAGTGGGGTCATGTGGTATGGGTGGGGTGGGGCTGTGGCATCCTTCACTTAGTATAGTATTTTCAAGGTCCATTCTTTTTATATTGTCTCCTTTTCATAACCAAATAATATTTTATTACACAGACACCAAATTTTATAGAATCATAATCACTTTCAGGAATTACCCACTTTTTGTTTCTTATGAAAAAGCTGCTCTGAGAATTCCTATACATTTCTCTACTTCTTTTTTTCCCTTCATACTAGGGATCAAATTCAAAGTCTGTGTTGGACTTCAGAGCTAAGTCTTCTATTTTTCACATAGTGATTTGCTAGAAAAAGCTCCTGCCCTTCTGATTCTCTATCTAAGTATGATTCCCAACACTTCCAAATTTTATAAAAGACTAGGTATGGCTGGGCGATGGTGGCACACACCTTTAATCCCAGCACTCGGAAGGCAGAGGCAGGCGGATCTCTGGGAGTTGGAGGCCAGCCTGGTCTACAAGAGCTAGTTCCGGGACAGGCACCAAAGCTACAGAGAAACCCTGTCTCGAAAAAAAACCAAAACCAAACAAACAAACAAAAAAGACTAGGTATGGATATCACAGCTCACTACAATGGTAGTGGCTTAGATATATATTACACATACGCACAAGCACACACACACACACACACACACACACACACACACACACACACACACACTCATGCCTGTGCTGGCTCACCAAACTAATGAAACAATTGTCTGGCTAATGGCATTTTAATGACTTGGGCTAAAAGATGC
The DNA here is from genome assembly GCF_037038515.1 of Microtus pennsylvanicus. Taxonomy (NCBI): domain Eukaryota; kingdom Metazoa; phylum Chordata; class Mammalia; order Rodentia; family Cricetidae; genus Microtus; species Microtus pennsylvanicus. Next base: position 11,076,868 of record NC_134582.1, read on the forward strand.
CAGGGAGCCATATTGCCCTCCCCAGCTTCTTTAGCAAATGATTTTGAAAACGTGCTCTATATCAGCTGTGGGCTCTATTGGGAAGTCAAAGAGCAGGACAGGGTTCCTGTCCTCAAAGACGTGTCATTCTGTTACAAGAGACAGTTCACCTGGTCTTTGTGGTCAGGGCAGCCAGCTGCAGCGCAAAGAATACTGACGTTAGCCAGGCAAAGAGCCAGATAAACATACACAGAGGCCCAGACATGAGGTGCGTGTCTGGTTAGGAGGAGAGGGTGTCGAGAGAAGCTGAACAAGAGGGGCCCCACTGTTAAGGGTTTGGCTGCCAAGCTAAGGAAAAGCTCCTCTGTTTGATGGAGAAAATAAAAGTTTGAGCAGAATTAAGCATATACACGGAGTGTGTGAGCCTCGGAGACAAACACGAGGAAAGGAATTCATGGATTGCTTACCTCCCAGTCTTCATATGAGAATCAGTGTGTTTATCTCTTAATCACAGCTTCCATTGGGTCCCAGCTTATGATGTTTAATTTTGTTATCAGCCAAGCAGCAGTAGGTTGGAGTCTCTAGCACCCGACTTTCATGGGTCTTTTCTACATATCCATCGTGGCTCTGCGAAAGTTGATGCAAAACCCTCCTGAGACCAAAGCTGTGTGGCTGGAGTCATCTGGCTACGCCTGCACTCACACATCAAACGGGTCGTGACGTTGCCTATTGACTAGCAATCTGTACATAGGATTCTGGTATTATTTTGTAAAAGAGAATGGAAACACAGAAATGGAACAGTCAAGTGAAGGGAAACACTGGCATAAATAAGCTTATTTTGGGAGGGGGATGATTAGGTGTGTGTGCGCGCATGCACAAGGGCACACGTGTATGTCCACATGTGTGCATTCACTACGGGGTACAAGTAGAGTTCAGAGGACAACTTTGTGGACTTGGTTCTCTCCTTCCACCGTTAGTGAGCTCCAGGGGATGACCTCTATCTGTTTTTCAAGGTAGGTTCCTTTACACACTGGTCCATCTCACCTTCCCTGAGGGAGGACTTTAATAATATGGAACAAGGAAGGTTTTTGTAGGTTGGAAGGTGTGATCTGGCAGGAAAGGAGAACTGGTCGTGTAAAAGAATGGGTACACCATGCTATGGTGCTTACCTGGAGCTAGGGAGTGGGAACCAGTGCATTATGGACTAAGAGCAGCATTGATGGTTCAGGGCTGTGTATGTTCTCAGTGGGGGCAACACTGGGTTTTTCCCTCTTATGCACAGAGCTCGTAATACATGTGGTCTAGCAACAGACATACAGCGTATCCAGGGCATTAAATTTTCACGGCAGAAAATCTAAAAACTGTAAAGGGCATTCCTGTCATTAGCAGCAATGATAAAATGACTAATTAGGGAACCCACCTCTCGCCCCGTGGTCCAAGTAATCCAGTACGAGGTTCAGACATGGAGCTCCATCAGATGCCCAGGAGGATGAAGTTCTGAGAGCATTCAAGAACATCTCATCAAGATGATTGCCTGAGGGGCTGGAGAGATGGCTCAGTGGTTAAGAGCATTGCATGCTCTTCCAAAGGTCCTGAGTTCAATTCCCAGCAACCACATGGTGGCTCACAACCATCTGTAATGGGGTCTGGTGCCCTCTTCTGGCCTGCAGACATACACACAGAATATTGTATACATAATAAATGAATAAATATTTTTAAAAAAAAGATGATTTCCTGAATTTACCTGAACTCTGCCTACCCTTTACCAGCGGATAGGCACTGTGCCTGGAGGCTTCCTCAGGATGACCTCTGATGGTCTCCTTGCTCGCTGAGGTTAAAGCATAGGCGCTGAAGGCATCATCCATGAAAAAGGGGCGTACTGAGCTGCAGTGCCTTGAGAAGGCAAAGAGTGCATGAGACCTTAGGTGTTTAGATGCACTGGGGAGAATATTAAAGCAACCTTCTTTTTGTGTTTTGTTTTTATTTGTTTGTTTGAGATAAATATTAAGTCTTTTCCAGGTCGACAAACCTCTCCGCTGATGCACTACCAAATTAGACCAAATTAGAAAAAGCCCAGTTTTAATGGATGTCAAAGCTCCTGGAAAAACATGGAAAGGGGGAAAGGAGAACCAGAACGACCACCGGAGAAGTAAAAGGGGAGACTTTGTGTACGTTCTCTGGGGGGCAGTTTAAATAGCCTATGGGAGTAGTCCTGACCCTCCCTGGGGAGGGGTCACCATTTGGTGGGCTTTTGTGGAGGTGGGGTCTGGACTGCAGCCACTCCCAGGGGAGGGGACTTGGACCTCCAGCTAAATAATAGGTTTTCTCTGTATAGCCTTGGCTTTCCTGGAACTCATGATGTAGACTAGGCTGGCTTCAAACTCATTGAGTTCCACCTGCCTCTGCCTCTAGAGTGCTGGGATTAAAGGTGTGCACCACTACTGCCTGGCAGGAGATTTCTTCTTGAAGCATTTTTTGACTCCTTGAAAGCAAAAAGAAATACAAATACAAGAAGGAAGTTTGAAAGTTTAACAAGAGATGAGGAAATACAAAATTGATTTAATTAAAAATATTAACTGAAGATGCAGTGGACAATGGTGGACATCTTAACATGAGACTAGTCAAAAGGTCTGGGCTTCCCTCCAGCCACGTCGCTCAGCCTAGGCAGAGATTATATTCAACAGGACTGGGACTTTACTGGGACAAAGGTGACTCCACAAAAGTGATCCTGGGAGGGGCTTGGTCCTGCCTCAGGTTGGTCTACCAGACCTTGTTGACTTCCCAAGGTTTTAGCCCCTCAGAGGAGTGGGTGGGGGATGGGAAGTTGGGAGGTGGGGCTGGAAGAAAGGGAGGGAGGGGGAACTGGGGTTGGTATGTAAAATGAAAAATAAAGTTTTTTTAAATAAAAATATGAAAAGAGAAAAAGCGATCACACTGGCCATCCACACCCCACTTGCCCTTTAGATTTCCAGTACCAACGCATGTTAGTTTCCTGTGTCAGCCTGCAGTTTTCAACCCGAGTTTCCTGTTGATCTGCATTTACGTAGGCTGGGAGATGAATGCCCCTGAGAGCAAGCTCAGCAGGACAGGTGGAGCACTCCATGTACAGACTGTTTTGTGTCCCTTCCTTCCCTGTGTGACCTCACACCTAACCAATGCCTCCTGGGATCACCGCACACATGAGCGATTACTCCCAAATCTTTGTCTTGGGGTCGGCTATGAGGTAATCAAGCTAGGACAGTGATGGAGCACAGCTTCTAAAGGAGGCAAGGAGAGGGTGAGTCTCGTGGTGATGGAGCACAGCTTCTAAAGGAGGCAGAGTCTATGGATCAGAGGACACAGGAAGGCCCAAGAATGTGAAGTTAGGGTGCTGGGAAGAGCGGCTGGAGTGGGGTGCTTCACACTGGGACTGTGCTACTATCGTTGAAGTGCTATGAGGTGACCATAAGGTTTAGTAACGCAGAGGATAAGATCACTGTGGGCGACGATGGCAGAAGCCAAGGCCAGGGGCAACCCCACCATTAGAAGGATTGTTATAACCTGATCCACTGAAGAAGGATTCTTTTCTCTTTGGTTGCCGCTCGTAGCCCTGTATAGCCATCTGCGCTGTCCCACAGAGAGAAAGCCAGTAGGGAACACAACACAGCATTCGAGGAGGAGATGGGAGAGGAAGAGGATCCTGGTGGTATGAGACTTCCTGCAGTCAGGGGTCTCCACAGCCAGATTTCCACTTCCTCCACAACTTTTCACTTTGGTTCTTTTTAACGTCAATAACTTGCTAGTCCTCTACACCCCACCCCCACATACATACTGGTTTGAATTGCATTCCTATCTTCCATCTGCAGCAACAATAAAATGACTAATAAGGAATTTCACCTCTCGCCCTGTGGTCCAAGTAATCTAATACAAGGTTCAGACATGGAGCTCCATCAGATGCCAAGGAGGATGAAGTTCTGAGAGCGTTAAAGAACATCTCATCAAGATGATTACCTGTGCTTACCTGAACTCTGCCCTTTGCCAGCTGACAGGCACTGTGCCTGGAGGCTTCCTCAGGATGACCTCTGACTGTCCCCTTGCTCACAGAGGGCATCATCTAAGTTCCCTCCTGCTGCCCCCTGCTGAGGACTTTCACTGTACTTTAGAGTTTTTTGCCAGAAAAACTAACTTCTTGGGGACAGAGAGAAGGCTTAGTGATTAAGAGCAGGTGCTGCTCTTGCAGAAGCTCTGAGTTTGATTCCTAACACTCACATTGGGTAACTCTCAACAGCCCCAAAGTCCGGTTCCAGGAGATCCAACACCTTCTTTAGGCCTCCACTGGCACACATAGGTGCACATAATTCAAAATATTTTGACAAAAAAGTTTACTTCTCTTAAAGAAGTAGGAAGGATTTTCTTTGCCAGAAGAAAACTTAATAGTCAATTGTTTAGTCACTCTGGTTGCCTAGAAGCTCATTGGCAAACATCCAGGCCATATCCTGATTAGTTTTATCCTTCACTTCACACAACTTAGCACCTGGGAGAGGGGAACTTAAATTGAAGAACTGCTTCAGTTTGGTCTGTGGCCATGTCTGTAGGGCAGTGGTTCTCAACCTGTGGGTGATGCCCCCCTTGGGGGGGGTCACATATCAGATATTTACATTACAATTCATGACAGTACCAGAGTTACAGTTATGGAATAGCAACCAAAGACTTGTATGTCCCGGGGTCACCACAGCACAGAGAACTGTATTAAAGGGTCACAGCACTGGGAAGGTTGAGAACCAACGTGTAAGGCTTCATCTTGGTTGATGACTGAGGGAGGAAGGTCTGTCCACTTTGGGTGGCATCATCCCTAGGCAGGTGGTCCAGGGATGGATAAAAAAGCTAGCTGAGCTTAAGGGAGGGCTTGTGTGTAGGAATTCTTCCATGGGCTCTGCTTCAATTCCTGCCTCCAGGCTCCTGCTTTGAGTTCCTGCTCTGTCTTTAATGTTGACGTGTGACCTGAAAGTCAAAGCTGAAATACAAGTCCTTTCCTCCCTGTGTTGCTTCTGCTCACCGTTTATTGCAGCAATAGAAATGCACGCTAGGACGTCCCAACCTTGTACTCTACATACATGAATTTGGAATTTTATATTTCTTAGATTTTAATATTTATATTTTACTATGTGTTTTATAACTCATCTTCATTTATGGACTATAGCAAAGAATATATACTAATATTCAATCTGAGGAACGTTTCCTCTCTGGGTGATCCTTTACTTTAAAAATATGGAATTAAAATTTTTGCTTTGCCTGTGGCTTAGTGAGACAGAAGGTAAAATCCGTGGAGGAGAGGGATCAAGGAACTGAGAGCAGGAAGGTCAAGGGTAAACCCTCCACCAGAATAGTTTCCCAGGGGTTGTCAGAACCTCACCATTGAAGGTCACCTTTTCTCTTTGGTTGCAGCTAGCAGCCCTTTGTAGCCATCTTTGTTGTCCCACAGAGAGAAACCAGCCAGGGAACACAGAGTCGGGGGTGGAGAGGAGAAGGTAAGAGAATCCTGGCGGTGTGAAACTTCCCCCAGGGGAGACAGTAAATCCTGAAGCACCCCCTTTATTCTCCAGCAGGGCAGTTGTGGATGGCAACAAAGGAAACCAACCCAACTAACCCCAAAAGCAAAATCAAAAGCGCCATGGCCCAGAAACAAAACATGAGGATCAGAGAGTAAATAGGACACAAGCCGTGGCTGCCTGGGTTCCTGGACTCCAGGCAGCGTCCACAATGAGTTCAGCTCCTGCAGAGTAATGGGGGCCAAATGGCCCCATGTTGGGTGGTGTGTAGAAGCTAAGAAGAGCACTTCAAAGGAAAACTGTTGCTGGATTCGGTGTAAAGTTGCTGCTTTGATGAAAGCAAGAGGGAAATTGGGGAAGATGAGAGAGATATTGGCTATGGTAATATAACCAATACCCAAGAGTCACAAGTCCCCTGCTGGCCCTCCATCTGAAGCACCTGAAGCACACAGGCCACAGCAGGAATGCTGATTCCTTATGAGCTGCTCGGTGCTGGAAGAGAAAAACACTGAAACCTAAGTAATGAATAGAGTCAAAACCAAAGCTAAATAAATAAACAAGTACCCCTCTCAAAATGAGCTTGCACACTAATTATTGTAAGGCATTTGAAGAAAGCAATGATAACCCAAAGAAGCATGATCAAAATCAGCAACTGATCTACAAATTTGCTCTGTTAGAAAATGAATTGCAGAACTAGGCTGGGAAAGACTGAAGGAAGTGGGAATGTGAAGATCCTTTCTGCGGTGCTATATGAGCACACCATTCCACTCTCCAGCTATAGGAGGAGCACTCAACTCTCCAGCTATAGGGGGAGCACTCCACTCTCCACTATAGGGGGAGCACTCCACTCCATTCTCCAGCTATAGGAACACTCCATTCCACTCTCCAGCTATAGAGGAGCACTCCACTCTCCAGCTATAGGGGGAGCACTCCACTCTCCAGCTATAGGGGGAGCACTCCACTCCACTCTCCAGCTATAGGAACACTCCATTCCACTCTCCAGCTATAGGGGGAGCACTCCACTCCACTCTCCAGCTATAGGAGGAGCACTCCACTCCACTCTCCACCTATAGGAGGAGCACTCCACTCCACTCTCCACCTATAGGAGGAGCACTCCACTCCACTCTCCAGCTATAGGAGGAGCACTCCACTCCACTCTCCACCTATAGGAGGAGCACTCCACTCCACTCTCCACCTATAGGAGGAGCACTCCACTCCACTCTCCACCTATAGGAGGAGCACTCCACTCCACTCTCCACCTATAGGAGGAGCACTCCACTCCACTCTCCACCTATAGGAGGAGCACTCCACTCCACTCTCCACCTATAGGAGGAGCACTCCACTCCACTCTCCACCTATAGGAGGAGCACTCCACTCCACTCTCCACCTATAGGAGGAGCACTCCACTCCACTCTCCACCTATAGGAGGAGCACTCCACTCCACTCTCCACCTATAGGAGGAGCACTCCACTTCCAGCTATAGGAGGAGCACTCCATTCCACTCTCCACCTATAGGAGGAGCACTCCACTCTCCAGCTATAGGAGGAGCACTCCACTCCACTCTCCAGCTATAGGAGCACTCCACTCCACTACCTATAGGAGCACTCCACTCTCCACCTATAGGAGGAGCACTCCATTTCACTCTCCAGCTATAGGAGGAGCACTCCACTCCACTCTCCACCTAAAGGAGCACTGTTGTAGGAGGCCGCTTTAATAAACTAGAGTAATAACGATCCTTACCAAATGAGGTTGCTGAGAAGAATTAAACACGGTGTGGCACACGTGAGAATAGTCAAGACAAATGTCTCTTAGGATCTTGTAAATGCTAACCATAGCTATTAGTAACAAGAATAAGGATAAAATATTACAAGCCAGGTATGGAGGCACACGCCTTTAATCCCAGCTCTCGGGAGGCAGACACAAGCAGATTGCTATGATCAGTCTGGTCTACACAGTGAGCTCCAGGCCAACCAAGACTTCATTGTGAAATCCTGCCTAAAATAAAATAAAAATGCATAAGGTTTTATTTCTGGCTTGATTAAAAATATTTTCTTGCTGGGTGGTGGTGGCGCACGCCTTTAATCCCAGCACTTTTGGAGGCAGAGGCAGGCGGATCTCTGTGAGTTCGAGACCAGCCTGGTCTACAAGAGCTAGTTCCAGGACAGGCTCCAAAACCACAGAGAAACCCTGTCTCGAAAAAAAAAAATATTTTCTTGTGTGCCCAAGTCCAGAATAACAGCAGAAACTATTATGCTCGGTTAGCAGAAAAGCATTAGTCTCCTGTTAGGTCACATATTTAATGTGATATGGGATTTCTTAATTCAGTAGCTCCTGCTTTAATCCTCCTGTAGCAATGGTCGCATCACCATTCCAGTCTCTAACAAGAGACAGCTGATAGAAGCGTGTAGTAATAGGTAGAGCGGCGGCGGGGCTACGTCCCCAAAACCCCAGCCGCCTGCCCAGCTAGCTTATGCCCCGAAATAATTACACGGACACTGTATTCATCTAAACACTGCTTTGGCCCCTTCCTATCTAGCCTCTTCTAGGCTAATTCTCACATGTTAATTTAGCCCATTTCTAATCATCTGTGTAGCGCCCCTAGGTGCGCTTACCGGGAAGATTCTAGCCTAAGTCCATCCTGGGTCGGAGCTTCATAGCGTGCGTCTTCCCTGGAGCAGGTAGCATGGCGTCTCTCCTGCGTCTGCTCCGGAGAGCAGAGCTGTGGAGTCTGACCTCACTTCCTCTTCCTCCCAGCGTTTTGCTCTGTTTACTCCTCCCACCTATCTCCTAACCAATGAGATGGGCCAAAGCAGTTTCTTTTAATTTAACCAATGACCTTCCTCCATCAGAAGCGTAAAGTCTATTGCTGGGGGTCCTGTTCAGAGGTAGCAAACTGTAGGAAGTGCCCATCCTTTTCTGATGGTGGAAGTCATATTACTGAGCAAAGTCTAAGGTTAGCCTTGGCTTTCTTCTATAGTCTGTCGTGCTTCCTACGCTAGAAGCTCATCCACTCGTTTTCCTCTCTGGGTTTCACAATCCTTCGTGAGATGGATATGCTGGGGACTGTGATCGGTATGTTTCATTTCCTCAGGTTTCAGAAGAGTGGATGAAGATCTAGGGTTGAAGTATGTGCTCTAAGGCAGCCATCTAATCAGTAGTGGAGTCAGGACTGACCTATCCAAGTCCACTAAACTAGGTCTCTTCTGTTGGAAATGGCACTGGTCAAAGCATCTTACAAGAACGGTACAGATGTCAAGGAATACAGGCCAACCAATCCCACACTCAGGCTAACTACTTAATGAATGGGTGTAGCCTTGTAACTGTTTACTAAAAATACAATGATGTTGGATTTTCCCCTGCTCTGAGAACATAGAGAACTGGAGTTGTTACCCTAGCAGAGTTCTAGTTTAGCAAGAAGATGAGCAAAAGCAAGAAATTCTTCCTAAGTCAAAAGAAATGAACACCCAACTCTAAGCAGAGAGCAGTCTCCATTCACTTGCTCAGCACAGTTTGCTTGTTCCTTCTCTAGTAGTGGCCTCTTTTAAACCTGTAGGGATTCTGCAGAGGAGCTAATATTCTTAAACAACTTTCATTTATAGGTTTAGGGACAGACTCCTTGCCCAACCTATGCAAATCTAAATATCCTTGCCTAAGACCACCCACTGATACTTTTAAGCAACTTAGAAAATGGGCCATTCCTCAAGACCCATTAAGCCAATCCATGGGGGCGTTTAGTTGACATCAATATAGTTTATACTACCAGTGATGTCCTAGAGTTTGAGTGGTCACTCTAACAGAGGGGCTTTTAAATGCAGATTGGAATCAATAGGGCGAGCACTCTAGAACTGAATACAATTCAATTTAGATAGACACCCACTCTGACATGGAAAAGGCAGGTCTGAAGCGAGACAGCAGGAAGGCAGTCTGTGGAAGAAAGCTAAAGTGTGCAAGAGAGAATGATACTGTCATTTTTGGAACCAAAGCTCCAATCATTCTGAAGAACCAGTGGTGTATCTGACTCTCCCGTTATTGGGATGCCCAACTCTGTTTTTGCCTACAAGCTGAAATATCCCTGGTTTTTGCTTACACAAAATCACATCGCATGTTTTTGTTATTTGCAGCTAATGCAGCTGTGAATTTAATTTCGCTAATTTCTGCATCCCTCAATTTTAAAAGCAAACAGGGGAGGGCACACTAGCTTTAATCTCAAGTTGATCAAGTCTGATTTTTTACACAAAGGGAAACAGTTCTGTTCCTCTCCATTCCCACCCAGGAAGTCATTTCTTATTCTCTGTCCATGCCTAAAAAGAAAATTACATGTTGGCTGCCCACTTTAATTGTTTGTAATCACTGAAATTTGCAGTCCTATCCTGTGGTGTGTTCTGAGACCTCTCCCTATGGGGCACGATTTAGTGTGCGTTGTTGGCAGTAGCTGTAGCAATTAGAAAATTGGGAGATGTATAAAATCCAGGGGGATATCCATGTTGTCATTTCTTTCCTATAGTTGGTGTTGTTAGAAGTGTGTAGAGCTTTAGGAAAAAATCCAGCAGAACCATAGGCTCTGCTGACATCCAGAGTTCAGTGTGGTTCAGGAACCACTCACCAGCCTCAGTGGTGAATCCAATTCAGAGCACCAAGATCCCTTGCTTGGCTTCCTAGAGGCGGCAGGCCAGTGTCTTTCCAAGGCTATCTTCCTCACAGAGACATGTGTCTTTTTCTTTTGCTTCTCTTCATGGTTATAGTCATAATACAGAGCCAAAAAGTGGCACCTCCTTTGTGTGTGTGTATCCTGTTCCTGCCATCAAACATAGCTATAAGAAGACTAACTTAAACGAACATATAGAACAGAGGTAGCATGCTCCCAAGCATATTTCCTCTTTGGAAACAGGAAGGAGCCATTTGAATCACATTACCTGGGAAAAGGGGTATAATCAAGCCGCAGGATGTAATTTGGGGTCCGAGAAAGCGCTATTAACTTGAAAGACTGGTTTCCTATGTGGCCCAAAAGCTGCTTCCAAAAACAATCTCCAAAGGAAATTAGCAAAGAACTTTCCAGCAACATAAGCATCCTTAGACTCATTGCCAGTCTTCTAAAGCCATTGCTCAGAAGGGAAACCATTCTTTAGACATAAGAGGCTAGTGTCCTTGCCTCCAGGAAAAGCCAAGGGACAAAAAGCACAAAGTAACCCAACTGCTCTGCTAACAGTGATGTATTAGTTCCTAGGAAGTCACCAAGGATTCTGGGAAAGTGGCAATTTGGAACTGAGCAAGCTTGATCTTTACCATCCTTGATATTCTAAAATAAATCCCCAGTGTATGAAAGGGAAAAAACAAATTAAAAAGTTGTAGTGTTATCAAAATATGATCAAAAAGATAACCAACATATGTGAAATAGCCTTGGAGTTCATTTTCTAAGCATAAAAGAAACAAAATTGCATGAATGGTCGATCTACCTAAAGCACACTCTAAGAATAAAAACATTTATAGGATAAAGGTATGCTGAATCTGGGTATGCCTAATCCCAGCACACAGGAGACAGAGGCAGGCAGATCTGTGAGTTCAAGGCCAGCCTGGTCTACAGAGCAAGTTCCAGAACAGCCAGGGTTACACAGAGAAACCCTGTTTCAAAAAACAAACAACAACAACAAAATCAAGCCAAAAAACAAACAAACAAAAAACCCCAACCCCCCCAAAAAGTATATTGAATGCAAAGAGTAAATAGGGCATGGCTCATAAACTCTTTATTCTTACTAAATGCTCCCACAAAATGATACAGAAAAAAGTGCTATAGCTAAGGTAAAACTGAGTTTTTGTTCTGTGTTTCGACTTTACCTTAATCTGCCTATGAAATTAGAGAGGAACTGATGGCATGGGGGAGGGGGAGACAGACAGAACAGATAAGATCGCTTTACTGTAACTAAAAGAAAGAGCCCATAATTTGCTTTTGATATCCACAATGGGGTTTTATAGCATGGGAAAAGGCCTGAGAGGCAGACTTAATCAGGAGAAGGAAGACAGATCAATTCCTGAAGCTCCGCGTCTGAATGACTGAAGCTGGCTCTGGATGACTCAGAACCTGCAGTCCCTAGCTCTGGGGAAGCATCTCTGCTGATGGCGCTGGAACTATTGAGCACTGACAACCTGAGAACAAGGGGGAGGTGGTGCAGCTGCAGTGGAGGGCCCCAAGTAGACCTAACCATCTTGCTCCCATGGGACCAAGAGGGAAAACAGCTGATTGGGTCAAGAAGGTCAGGTGCCAGGATCCCACCCCCCCCACCCCTGTTTTTCCTCTCATCCTATGCCAGGAAAACATTTCAGCATTCAGAGTTTAGGGGAAGCCCATCACATGGATACATAGTGATCCCAGAGGAGACTGAGGCAGTTGGGCAGGAGCTGGGCGGATGCATGGGCCATCAGCTTCTGGTTCTCCGTGTCCTCCCTGTACCTAGCAAAGGATCACTTGAAGCCCAGTGTCCAGGAGGAAATACGCTGTGCTGAGGTCAGGAGCCTAATAGAGCCCAGAACACTCAGCAGTGAACGCCAACACAGCCAATCCCAAGAGGTCAGGTGCCCTCCAAATGGACCAGGTTTAGATTGCGTTTCCATGAAGCTGACACTGTATGTGTGTGTATGTGTGTGGGGGGGTTGCTGCTGGGAAGTAATTAGCACTTAAATCAAAGGAGGCAGGGGTACTCTCCCCAGGGGAGTACCAGCTCTCCCCTGACCAGTCTGAAGGGACGCCCGAGGGTATGATGATGGGCTGTCCATATTTAATCAGTTCAGCACAAAGCCTCAGCAATACTACTTTTTCTTACTATAGCAAAGTGCATCTTGAACAGTCTGCGACCTGACTGACAGCCTCCCCTCCTCCCTTTTCCCTCCACTTTCCATCCTCCTGCCTCAGGGTCCCAGTGCTCAGATTAATCCAGCCTTTCTTTCCTTTTCTCTTTCTTCCAGAAGTTTTTCTTTATCGTCGTTTGTTTATGTTTTGTTTACTTTTTGTTTTCAAGACAGGCTCACCCTAAGCTTGCCTTCAAACTTGTGATCCTCCTGTCTCAGCCCTCAAAGTGCTGGGGTTACAAATGTGTACCACCGCACCTGGTATTTCATGGATCTTACTTTTGCTATTATATTGTTCTGTGTTTTCCATAAAAGGTATATAAAATTACCTGTGTATAAAAGCATGCATTACCTTTGCAATAAAAGACACAATAAATACTTTTATTAGATAAGATCAGAAGGGTAGCATCATGGTTAAACTTACTTTCTGTAAAGTGAAGAGCACCATAAAAATTCCAGACTTGTCTATTTCATCATTTTTAAAGACAAAATCCAGGCATCTCCTGCGCAGATATCAATTATGTGTGCATGAAAGTCCAACACACCCTTACCTAATGAAGCCTGTGCTGACAGGGATTAGCGCCGCTGAGATTTACGGCCCTGCGAGGCTCTCCCCAGTCCCTGGCGCCATCTGTGGTGCGGTGAATGGTTCTGGGAGGATCCTATGAGTCACTGGAACCCAGTGAAGAGTCTGGCGAAGCTCCGGCAACAAACAGGATATGGTAATAATTCTCGTGAGGCTTCGCCCACTTCTGCTGTGGTTCCCTTGACATACTCGCTGGTTCCCCAGCCAGCCTTCGGAGCATTCGTGGCTCTGGTTTGGTGCACGAACACCCAGAATCAGGCAAGAAGGGAAACTGAATGTGTAAGCTTGTTGCTTCTCTGGGAGGCCCCGGGGAATGGAGGTTCTTGCTAGAAAATAACACGATGAAGACAAAAACCAGCAGCTAAACTGCTTACCTGCAGTTCTAGAACATTCGAGGAACATACATCCCTAGATAATAGATGAGCGCTTATTATCCATCAACAGTTATTATGACCCCTCTTTCATCTTTATAATCTGCTTGCTAATCTCATCTCCCATGGGACTCAACACAAACGATTTCTAAACTGGGGCAGGGCTGAGTTGCGCTTAACTGCAGGTTTTCTCCTCTGGGAGATTCCCAGAGGCTGCTCTTTTTAGGACCTCTATGTACCTGCCCTTAACTGGGGTTTTCCAACAATGCAGGTCGGTTTATCATTGTTATCATCTTTACTATCTTGGAGGTAATGCAACTCATTACATGACAGTCGAGTGTGTGTGTGTGTGTGTGTGTGTGTGTGTGTGTGTGTGTGTGTATACAATTAAAGAAAAAGAGGCCAGGACTAGAGAGATGGCTCAGTGGTTAAGAGCATTGCCTGCTCTTCCAAAGGTCCTGAGTTCAATTCCCGGCAACTACATGGTGGCTCACAACCATCTGTAATGGGGTCTGGTGCCCTCTTCTGGCCTGCAGGCATACACACAGACAGAATATTGTATACATAATAAATAAATTTTAAAAAAAAGAAAGAAAAAGAGGCCATGAATCTGAAAGAGAGCGAGGCAGGGGAAACCCTACAAAACAACTAATTCTCACACACTCAGCCACTCGGTTTCCATGCCCAGACAGAGCCGATTTTTTTTATATCCTTCCAGCGTCATTTCATGAATATAAAATACATATAATTATACGAATATATGTCATTTTGAAAAATGGATGGGTCATGCTGTTTATACTGCTGTCCCTGGCTTTAAATGCTTTCTTGACATCCGTTTGTATACACTGAGGATACAAAGGTGTAATTGTCTTAGTCCGTTCTGTGCTGCTGTGGCTAGATGACAGACAGAGAAACTGATTAGGTGAGAGAAATGTGCTTGGTTGTTGATTCGGGGAAGTCCTAGAGCATGGTACCAGCATTTGTTTGGCTTCTGGTAAGGGCCTTCTGGCTGCAGCAGAATATGGCCCAAGGTTCCCCAAGGCTGAGAGAGACTGAAAGGTGGAATCTGTAGCCTCAAGCCTTGTAATGATGGCGTCAACCTGTTCATGAGGCCTCCACTGATGGAGGAAGGTCATTGGTTAAATAAAAAGAAACTGCTTGGTCCTCATTGGTTAGAAGATAGGTGGGAGGAGTAAACAGAACAGAACGCTGGGAGGAAGAGGAAGTGAGCTCAGACTCGACAGCTCTCCTCTCGGGAGCAGACGCCTCAGAGAGACGCCATGCTCCCCACTCCAGAGAAGATGCACGCATGAAGCTCCGACCCAGGATGGACTTAGGCTAGAATCTTTCTGGTAAGACCGGTGCTACAGTTTATTAGAAATGGGTTGATCGGGATATCAGAATTAGCCAGTCAGGGCTAGAGCTAATGGGCCAAGCAGTGATTAAATGAATACAGTTTGTGTGTTGTTATTTCCGGTAAAGCTAGCCGAGCAGGCAGCCGGGGAGCTGGGGACCGCAGCCCCGCCGCCCAAATTACTACACTCCACCCTCATGTCCTAAACGCTTCCCATTCAGTCCCACTTCCCAGCACAGTTGTGCTATGGATGGTTTGCGTGTAACATATGCACTAGTTCGGGGGAGACACATTAAACCTTAGCAATAATGTTCCACAGCAGCATTCAGTCCCCTTCCAAAGCACGGTCCCCTCCTTCGTCACATCCTGGTCTTTTCATGGGGTAGGGCTGAAATCTGTGGGTGAGATTACAGAGGACCAAGGGGTAATTGCAGACTGGCAACTCAGAAGTAACAAAGATAATAAGGAGCTTTGGGTGGCACCCTGGCCTGGGACACGACTGAAGCTGGTGGATCCTGCAATCTGTGGTTTAAGCAACAGCATTGTGTCAGTGCTAACTTTCTGGGTTGGACCATGTACTGTGGTTACGCAGAGGATCAAGAGAGGCTGGGGGGGGGGAATAGGACAGATCACCTCTGCCCCTCACCACCCTACATGCTGCTGCTGCTTCTTTCAGTGTGGTTTGTCATCTACACAGCAGCCAGCTCATCCTCTGCAGCATGTACCGTTTCCCTGTTTCATGGTTTAGCATCTTTCTCTGTTGCATTTCAGATGCCCCCCGAAGCCCCGTGTGAACTCACAGGACGGGCAATCTCCCCCTATATTCTGACCTCTCACTGTCTCACTAGGATGGGCAACGGCAGCCACACTCTGTCTTGTTTCTAGGACAAGACAAGCCTTTCTGCTTGAGCACTTTTGCTTCTGTCGCTTTCTTTAAATGGACATTCTTCTCCTGACTTTTCTTTTCTTTGAAGTCTTAATTTAAGCATTGCATCCTGAGGGGGAGCTCTCCCAAAACTATCTGAAATTATCTACGACCCCATCCACACTCTCCATTCTCTCCTAAAACACCTTCATTGTGATGCCTTTGCCTCCATACAATTCACCGACCAAATTCAGGGGCGTCGAGTATATCCACAGAGTCACCGTGATCTGGTTCAGAAATTTTTTATGAACTCCATTAGCTGTCAAACCCTTCATGCCTACTTCAGCCTTTGAGCCTAGATAATTAACCACCAAGCTACAGTATATCTCTACAGATTTGACCGTTTTTCTAGTTTTATAAATGGAATCACACAATATAGAATCTTCCATGTTGTAGCTTGCATCATGACATCCCTCCTTTTAATGGTTAAATAATATTCCACCGTATGGATATACTTCATTTTATTTATTCATCAGTTAATGGAAATTGGGTTTTTGTACATCGGGATATATATATTCATACGATGTATATTATATATTTATCTCAATGTATATACATATGATGTATATAATATACATCGTATAAAAATATCTGTAGAAGCACTATATATTATATTATTATTATATATAGATATAACATTTTCACTTCTTTGGAGCCCTCCTTTAAGGATTAGCTAATTTTGACAGCACGGGGCAAGATGGCAAATATTCTTTGGCTATGTGGAACAGATAATTTGTAGAAATGACCAAATGTAGCACGAATAATAAAAACCCAGAGACAGATGTTGGGGTTCAACCTGAAGATCAGAAAAGCAAAGCAGCCAGCCACTGGCTGTGACCTCTACTTCAGACTAAAAATGGGCAATCCTGCCTCCACAAATCCTCAGATTGAGGCTAAGTTGAGACCTGTCTCCTCCCGTCATATATTCCTCTCTAGTGCTGGGATTAAAAGTGTGCACCACCACTTCCCAGCTTCTATGGCTAACTAGTGTGGCTGCTGAAATTAAAGCTGTGTGCTACCGCTGCCTGTATGGCTGACTAGTTTGGCTGCTGTGCTCTGATCTTCAGGCAAGCTTTATTTATTAAAACACAACTAATATACCACTATAACCAAACACTACTACTGCCATGAGAGCAGCAGACAGTCAGCCTAGCTGCATGCCAATTAGATTTGATTTATGGACACTGAGATTTGAAATTTAACACGATTTGCACAGGCTGTGAAGTAATATTCATCTTTTTCTCCCAATAATTTAAAGGTATAAAAATCATCATTGAATTTCCCAGGCAAACTAAAAGAAGAGGCAGGTCAGACTCACCCTCGTCTACACATGTTTCACCAACCCTTGCTCTGAATACGCCAGGCACGCACTGAAGACCTCCTGCAGGTCCCCAGTGAGTTCCTGCGGGCCATGTGCTGAAGACCTCACACAGGTCCCTGGTGAGTTCCTGCGGGCCATGCACTGAAGACCGCGCACAGGTCCCTGGTGAGTTGCTGGCTCTCCATTTCCTCACAGGAAAACTCAAGCTTAATAGATGGCAGGCGATCCATATTTGGTTGTATTAATGGACTTGGATCTGTTTCATCGATGCCATATCGGTACTTTTTTGGGGGGGGGGTTCAATTTTGTGAAACTACAGACAATGCTGCCAGGAAGGCTTCTGACATGAGTGTAAATGTTTCTAAGTTTAGTGGATCTGACAAGTCCTCTCCTTACGAAGTTATGCTGACAGCAGATGTGCCTGGGATAACACAGGTCACTGTCCAGCGGGCAAAGGAACATAGAGAAGTGAGTGTATCTATCTGGAATCTGAGGGACTTGAAAAGAATTTTTGAGTTCATCGTTTATACAAAAATGGAAATTAATGCCTTATGTTTTGAGTGTGTTGCAAGAAAGATTATTTTGTAAATTAAACATTCTTAAAATTGGCTTACAAAATAGAAGGTTTCTTTATGGCATTTCCAAACATACTTGTTTTTGGTTGACCCTCCTCCACATCCTTGGTTGGACCCTTTCATCTCCTGTCTCCATCCTTCCACTTTCAAACCCTCTCCACCTCTTTCCCTTAAGGCTTCTTTTCTCCTCTCCCGAGTCTCTTTCCAGCTTCCTGGCCTCTGTACATACTCATTCCCCATCAATACATAAAATTTGAGGTTAAGGTCCAGATACAAGTAAGAACATGCAATGTTTATCTTTCTAAACCAGGGTACCTCACTTGATATAGAATTTTCCAGTTCCATCCATTTCCCCACAGATTACATTATTTCATTTTTCCTTATGGCTGAATAAAATTCCATTGGATATGTGCACTACATTTTTATTATCTGTTGATCAGTTGATTGACATCCAGGCTGATTTTGTTTCCTTACTGTTACAATAGAGCTGCAACGAACAGGTATGAGCAGGTATCTCTATAGCAGGATGTGGAGTATTTAGGTATATGCCCAGATAGTATATCTGGGATATGGTAGTGCTGGGTTTAGCTCTCTGAGAAACTTCCACACTGACTTCCACAGTGGCTGCACCAGTTTGCGCGTCCACCTTGAGCAAGAGCTTCTCCCTCCCCTCTCCCTGGTCAGCATTTGGTGCCCTTTGCTTTCTTGATAAAAGCCATCCTGACCGAGGTGAGAAGGCATCTCAGCGTAGTCTCAATTGGCACTTCCCTGATACCTACAGCTGTTTGTTGGCCATGTGTATTTCTTCTTTTGAGAACTCTCTATTTAGTTCCTAGTCTCTGTTTAGACTGTTTTCTTGCTGAACTTACCTTCTGAGTTCTTTGTGTATTCAGGTTAATTGCCCATGAGATGCACAGTTAGCTAAGTTTCTGCCGGTCCATAGGTTGTCTTTTCACTTGGCTAAAGGATTCCTGTGCTCCAGAGGTCTTTAATTGTTTGAGATTTTGTTTGTTGGTAGCTGGCATTATTTCCTGAGTGACTGGATCTTTTTTTTGTGTGTGTGTGTGGTTTTGTTGTTTTCTAATTTGTTTTGTTTTGATTTTTTTGAGACAGGATTTCTCTGTGTAGTCCTGGTGGTCCTGGAACTCATTCTGCAGACCATGCTGGTCTTGAACTCACAAAGATCCATCTACCTCTGCCTCCTTAGTGCTGGGATAAAACGTGTGTACCACCTCTGCCTAGCTAAATTTCTTTTAGATTATATTTATTTTTATTTTGTGTGTGAGTGTTTGCCTGAATGTGTGTCTGTACTGTGTGTGTACTGCTCGCAGAGGCCAGAAGAGGGCGTCATCCCCTGGGACTGGAGTTATTGGCCTTTGTAACCTGCCATGAAGGTGCGGGGAAGGAATTGAATCCTAGTGCTCTGAAAAAATAGTTAATGCTCTCAAGTCCTGAGCCATCTCTCTAGCTGCGAGTTCCTGGAATCTTATTCAGAAACTCCTCACCTGTAACCTAGTCTGGAAGTGTTTCCTCCATGCTCTCCCTAGGAATTTCACAGTTAGGGTCTTTGACCTAATTGAAGTTGGTGTTTTTTTTTTTTTTTCACACAGTGAGAGATGAAGCTTTTCAGTTTTATTCTTTTACACACAAATACCCAGTTTCCCCGGCACCATTTGCTAAAAAAGCTGTCTTTTTTTCCGTGAGTCTTTTGGCATCTGCATTGGTTACTTTTCTGTTTCTGAGATGAAATACCACACCCAAAAGTAACTTGGGAAGGAGAGGATTTATTTTAGTTTGTAGTTCCAGAGGGATAGAGCCCATCACAGTAGGGAAGGTGTGGCAACAGGGAAAGCCTAGGAGGAGAGGCCGGAAGCTGGTTGGTCACATTTTATCTGCATACAGGAAGCAGAGAGAGAACAGGAGTGGGGCCAGGTTATAAAACTTCAAAGTGATGGACTTCCTCCAGCATGGCATCTCCTCCTAGTGGTTCTATAACCTTCCCTAACAGCGCCACCAGCTGGAGAGCAAGTGTCAAATGCATGAACCTATGAGGGACATTTCTCATTCAAGCCACCACAGCGTATCTGTTACAAAGCAAGTGGCTATAGCTGCATGGGTTTATGTCTGGATTTTCTAGTCTGTCCCTTCAATCTACTTGTATGTTTTGTGTCAGCGCCTGCTGTATTTATTATTCTGACTCTATAGATAACTTGAGACTTGTATAGAAGAGATGACTGGGCAGTTAAGAAGACTTACTGTTCTTACAGAGGACCTGAGTTCAGGTTCCAGTACCCACATCCATTGGCTCACAACCAAGAGTAACTCTAGTTCCAAGGGTTCTGCTGCCCTCTTCTGGCATCCATGGGCATTGCATGCACACAAACTGGCAAGTAGACACACATACACATAAATAAAAACAGTAAAAACATGTAACTTAAAAGCTAGCATAGCAATATGTTTCATCTTACTCCTTTTGGGTCAGGGTTATTTTGACTATTTTTATGCTTCTAAATGAATTCTAAAGTTCCTTCATTCCCCATTTGTGGAGAATGTCACTGTTATTTTGATGGGGATGTGTTGAATATGTAGATTTTTTTTGTAGGCTCTCCATTTTCAGAGAATTGACTCTTCCAAACCATGAGCATGGAAGGTCTTTCCAATTTCTGTTGTCTTCTTCAACTTCTCCTTGGAGTATTTTAAAGTTTTTTTTATAGAGGTCCTTTACTTCCTCAGTTACGGTTACTCCAAGGGAGTTCAGGAAGAGTGAGGGGGTGGAGTGGACCCAGTTGTGAACGAGATTGGTTCCTTGATTTCTTCCTCAGAGCTTTTGTTATTGGTATACAGGAAAGAAATTTTTGTGTGTTAGTTTTGTTTCCTGCCACTTGGCTGGAAGGGTTTACTTATAAGTTCTAGAGTTTTCTAGTGGGAACCCTTAGGGTCTTGTATATAGAGAATCATATTACCTGAAGTAAGGGTTCTTTGGCGTCTTTCTTTCCTGTTTGTAACCTTTTAGCTTCCGTGTCTTATTTTTTTTTTATTGAGAAAAGAAAAAAAAGTATCCTCTTCCTCCCAGCCTCCCCTTTCCCTCCTCCTCCTCCCACCCCTCTCCCCCTCCCCCAAACTCCTCTCCCCCTCCCTCTCCAGTCCATAGAGCAGTCAGGTTTCCCTGCCCTGTGGAAAGACCAAGGTCCGCACCACTCCGTCCATGTCTAGGAAGGTGAACAACCAGACTGGCTAGGCTCCCACAAAGCCAGAACATGAAGTAGGATCAAAGCCCCGTGCCAATGTCCTTGGCTTCTCATCAGCCCTCATTGTTCGCCATGTTCAGAGAGTCCGGTTTTATCCCATGCTTTTTCAGTCACAGTCCAGCTGGCCTTGGTGAGCTCCCACTAGATCAGCCCCCTTGTCTCAGTGGGTGGGTGCGCCCCTCGTGGTCCTGACTTCCTTGCTCATCTTCTCCCTCGCTTCCGTGTCTTATTGCTCCAAGTCTTCCCAGTTCTGTGGTGAACCAGAGTGGAGAAAGTGGGCATTCTTGTCTTCTTCCCGATTCCAGGGAAAATTGCTTTGAGTTTAGTTAATGTTAGCTATAGATTTGTTGTTTGTAGCCTCTATCATGTTCAGATGTGATGCCCAGCTTCTTAGAACTTTTAAAAAAGATTTATTTTTATGTGCATTAGTGTCTTGCCTGCATTTATGTCTGTGTGAAGGTTCCAGGTCCCTTGGAACTGGAGTTACAGACAGTTGCGAGCTGTCGTGGGTGTTGGGAATTGAACCCAGGTCCTCAGAAAGAGCTGCCAGTGCTCTTAACTGGTGACCCATCTCTTCAGCCCCATCTTAGGACTTCCACTGGGAAGGGACTTGGGTTTTATCAAGTTTGTTTTGCATCTATTAAAATGATCATGTGATTTTTATCTTTGCATCCATTTATGTAACAAAGTAATCGATTTGGTATGTTGAGCCAACCCTTCATCTCAAGAATGAAGCCAACTTGATTGTCATGGATGATTTGTTGGTGTATTCTTGGATTCGGTTTGCAAGTATTTTGTTGAGAGTGTTTGCATCTGTGTTCGTGGGGCAGTAATTTCCTCTTGTAGCTGTGTTTTATCTGGTTTTGGTGTCCTTTTTGCTAACACAGCTTGGAAGTGTCCATTTCTATCTAATAGAAGAAGCATCACTGATGCTCTGGTAGAATTCACTAGAGTATCTGTCTGACTCTGGATTTGCTTTAGTCTGGACATTTTTAAAATTACTATTACTGCTTTAATCTTAATGCTAATTGTAGATCTTTAAGAATTATTTAAAACATTTTTCTCATTTTGGTTTAATTTGTCAGGTGATAAACCTCTAGAAATGCATTTCTTTCTTATCAATCTAAATTAAGTGGAGCTAGGTTTTAAGGCATGTCTCAATAATTTTCTGAATTTCATTGTTACGAATTTCCTTCTCCCCCTTCCTAATTTTACTAGTTTAGATCTTCTCTCTCTTTTAGCTAGTTCGGCTAAGCGTTTGTTGATTTGCTTATGTTTTTCTTTGAAGAATTGACTCTATTTTATTTACTCTTTGTGTTGCATTTGGTTATTTCCTTTTCATCCATTTCTGCACTGGTTCTAATTAGTTCTTTTTGTCTACTGGTTTTAGGTTTGGCTTGCTCTTATTTTTCCAAGACCCTAAAGGGAAATCATTTGCTACTCTCTGACTTGCTAATGGTGGCACTTAGAGATATAAAGTTCCCTCTTAGGATAAGGTCATGCTGAGTCTTCACTTTCACTCAAGTCCTGGCACTTTTTTCTATTTTCTTCTTTTTATTTATTTATTTATTAAAGATTTCTGCCTCCTCCCCGCCACCGCCTCCCATTTCCCTCCCCCATCCCCCAATCAAGTCCTCCTCCCTTGTCAGCCTAAAGAGCAATCAAGGTTCCCTGCCCCGTGGGAAGTCCAAGGACCACCCACCTCCATCCAGGTCTAGCAAGGTAAGCATCCAAACTGTCTAGGCTCCCACAAAGCTCTATTTTCTTCTTGATTTCTTCAATGGTCCAGTCATCATCAACAGTGTGCAGCTTCACCTTTGTAAGTTGGACTATCGATTCTACCCCACTGTGATCAGATAGACTATAAAGCGTTGCTTCCATTTTCCTGTATTTATTAAGACTTACTTTGTGTCTCTATTTTAAGGAAAGTTCCATGGACTGCTGAGAAAAATGTGTGTTATGCAGTGTTCACACAGCATATTCTGTAGATATTTATTAGATAAAGTGCCATTTGATCCGGGTATTTCTCCATTTACTTTTTCCCAGATAGACCTGTCAATTAATGAATGTAGGGTACTGATGCCACTGTTATTATTGTGCTGGTGCTAATTTGTGGTTTTATGTTTTATCAAATCAGGTGCATCCATGTCCAGCGCACATATATTTAGAACTGTAACATCCCTAGATGATTGTTCCCTTAATCATCATGAAGTGACCTTTTTTATCTCACTGTCTAGTCCTGGCTTGAAGTCTATTTTGCTAGGCATTAAAACAGTGACACCTGCCTGTCTGCTAGCTCCATGAACTTGGAATACCTTTTAGCATCTTTTAACCTTGAGTAGCATCTTTTTGCTATTCTGAAAAGTATATTTCTTGGAACCAACAAAAGGGATCCTGCCGTTTGATCCATTCTGCTGGTATGGTTCTGTTTTGTTTTGAAAGTGTCTCACTATGTAACCCTGACTGGCTTGGAACTCATTGTGTAGACCAGGCTAGTCTTGAACTCAGAGATCCATCCACCTCTGCCTCCTGAGTGCCAGGATATTCTGGCTAATCTGTCTTTTCATTAGGGAATTAAGCCATCTGTGTTCAGAGTTATTATTGAAAGGTGTGTGCTAATGGCTGCATTCTGATGTTTTTGTTGTTTTCCTATTCTTCTCTTGCTTAATTACAGCTGAAGCCTGAAATATTCTTTCCTGCATCCTCACAGATATACTTTGCTTTTTATTTTTCTACATCCAAAAGTTTCTGCCAAGTATGTTCTGAAGAAATGGTTCACCGGTCACAAATTCCGTTAGCCTGATTTAAAAAAAAAAAAAAGATTGCCGGGCGGTGGTGACATATGTCTTTAATCCCGGTACTCGGAAGGCAGAGGCAGGCAGATCTCTGTGAGTTCAAGACCAGCCTGGTCTACAAGAGCTAGTTCCAGGACAGGCTACAAAGCTATAGAAAAACCCTGTCTCGAAAAACCAAAAAAAAAAAAAAAAAAAAAAAAGAAAGAAAGAAAAGATTTACTTATTTATTATGTACACAGTGGTCTGCCTGCATGTATAAGAGGAAATGCATAATAGATGGTTGTGATACATGTGGTTGCTGAGAGTTGAATTCATGATCTCTAGAAGATCAGCCCGTGCTCTTAACCTCTGAGCCATCTCACATCACCCGCCTTTAGCCTGTTTTTATCATGGAAAATTTTTCTTTCTTCTTCAATTATAACAGGTAGTCTGGGTTAGTAGCAGTGGTCTCTCAGAACTTGAAATACATCAATTCAAGCCCTCTTTTTTTCTGTTGAAAAAACTGTGGTTATTATGATGGATTTGCCTTTATATGTGACTTGGTGTTTCTCGCTTGCCACTTTCAATATGCTTTCTCTCTTGGGCTCTGTGTGTGTGTATATGTGTGTCATATGCAGTTGAGTGTATAGGTATGTACGTATGACATGTGCATGTGTGTATGTGTAAATGTATGTGTGTACTGAGGTATTTGTGTATGTGTTGAGGTGTGTATCTATGTATATATGTATTGAGACATTTGTATGTATTGAGGTGAGTTATATGCACTTGAGTGTGCAGGTATGTGTGTGGTACATGTATGTATTGAGGTATTTGTATGTGTTGCAGTGGGGGGGGGCATTCAAGTGAGGTACTGGTGTGTATGCACATGAAGAAGGCAGAGCAGGACATGGAGTGTTGTCCTCTTTTGTCCTCTGCTTTATTGCCTTGAGACAGGGTCTTTCATTGAAGCAGAAGCTCACCACTTAGCTCCCAGGATCTGCGTATCTCTTCTCCTCAACACTGGTGTTATACGTGACCTCGCCCAGATCTTAAATGGGTGCTGGGGATTCGAACTCATGCAGAGGAAGCATTGTTACCCCCTGAGCTGGCTTTGCAGCCCCAGTATATTTTCATAACTCTGCATAATGAGTAGCTTAATTACTGCATGTCAAGAGGAACTTCTTTCTGGTCAGTGCATTTGGTGTCTTAAGTGGCCCCTGTATACACTCGGATTAGCATCTTTCCCTAATTTTGGGAAACTTTTTCTTTAATTGTGTTGAAAGTGTTTTCTATGCTTTTAGAACGAAAGTCTTGTTCTTTAATGCCTGTGGTTTTAAATTTTGATCTCATTAATATGCCTTTGTCCTTGATAGAGTGGTCCAAGTTATTCATCTTATCTTCAAGCTCAAACATTCTCTCCTCTTCTTGATCCATTCTATTGGTGAGACTTTCCATAGAGCTTTTCTATTAAACCTATGATGGTTTTCATTTTTAGCATTTTAATTTGTTTATCTTCAATATTTCTATGTCTTTATTGAATTCCTCTTTTACGTCTTGTATCAGATTATTTTATTCAGCTGTTTATCTGTGTTCTCCTGTGATTTGCTCAAGAGTTTATTATCTTCTTTGGTTTCTTTGATCATATCTATGATGATCATCTTTTAAGTTCTTTGTGATTTCATTGAACTCACTCTCGTTGGAGGTCATTATTGTGGAATTCTTCATTTATAGAAGATTTGTGCTGCCTTGACCTGGAGGTGCGTTAGTGATTGACTGTATTGATTTGTTTATTTTAAATTATCCTTATTCTTTCAAGCGCAATGAATATACTGCTCAGGAGGGACGATGCTGTGTTAGTGTTTGTTTTTTTTTCTCAGTTAGACAGTTATCTGGGCACCAGGCATAATCGTGTGTTGTTAGGATATTGTCTCAAAAGCCAAGCATTGTCAGAGGATAAGGCTACGATGAAATAACAGTACTAAAATAAAAAAATAACCCCCCTTAAATGCCAATTCATTAGGAAGCAAAAGGTCACTGATAATATGAAAACTAATGTTTAAATTACTTTGAGTATGAGTGAAAAGGCAAATAAGAAGAATAAAAACAATACAAAATAATTCAAAACAAAGGCAAAAAACAGTAACCAGAAAACTTCCTACTAATGCTATTGATTATTATGGAGCCAGCACAAGGGCAGTGGAGGGGAGAACTGTATACATATGAAAATCATGGGGGCAAAGGAGGAGGTGAGGCAGTCTTGACTGGAGGTTGGCTGAGAAGGGAGGGGTAAAGGAACCCGGTCAAATGATGTCTCTTGTGCCCTGCTCTTGGGAGGCAGAGATACACAGTTAGGAGTTACAGAATGAACTCAGGTAAAAATTAACCAGGGAGCTGCATCTGAGGCCCTGGGTAGGAGAGTTCCCAGCATAGAGTTCTGCTTGTGTTTTCCCAAAGAGGTTAGGGACAGTGCTGCTTCTTCCAGCAGCAATGCCTGATGCACTCAGGGCTCTGGATAGCCAGAGCACCTTGTCCCAGCCTCAGTGGACACCCTTCGTTAGAGCCCTGACACTGAGCAGGCATGGCTGACTTCATGGCTGATTCCAGCTTCCGTTTATATGTGGTGCTGATACCACAGGACACAAATCCTTAGCTCTTACTATCTGGAGTGGCGCAGGGCTCCCAGACAAACAAAAACATTCCTATCAGGCCTGGCATTCCAGGAGCTTTGGCGCTTCCTCCCCGCGAGCAGACCAAAGACCAGCCCTTTCTTAGGCAGGGATAACTTTTTCACTACAGAGCCCCGTGAACAGTAAGGCACATTTCTGACCCTCCTATCAACTAGAGGAAACGATATCAGACCACGGTGCTCTTCAGCTTTTCCTTTTGGCTCAGTTCTCTTTCCAGCTGACAGCGGAGCTCTGAGGATTCAGAATAGTGGCGGATCTACCCAGCACGTGTGTTGAGTGATGTACGCACACACTCGTGAATGAATAAGTTTTTATTTGGTGTAAGACAGTGGTCACTTTCTTACGATGTCGCAGTTGGCAACTGACTCTGTCCTTGATGGGTTTCAGAGAGTAGAGATGCCATTTTGGCAAAGACAGCCCTCTTCTTGGCTTACAGACAAAGAAGGCAACTCAGGAATACTGAGTCACCTGTCTACCTGGGATGGACAGACAGAAATGGCCTCAGAGAATATAACTTTCTCAAGTTCTGAAACATCTCTCAGCCACATGCCTTGGTTCTTTTTTCCTTGAAAAAATGACCAGCAAGTGGTGACTTCCTAACGAATCTGTTCTACACAGCGAGTGTCCCTTATCAGGGACATGGTGCAGCCGCCTGCCTGGGGTGACACGGTAAGTCAGAAATCCATTGGCCTCAAAGACAGAATAGAACAGAACGATGGGGAAAATGTGAGGATCAGCTGGAGTGGGTACCCCTGGAATACCCCCCAGATGACGCCTCTGATGCCACTCTTCTCTGACAGTGGAGGCTTATTGCATGCTGCCTATGGAGCACAGACTGCCCAGCTGTTGTCTCCAGGGCCTTCTGAATACTACAGCTTCCGAGGGTAGTTTCTGTTGAGGTACATAAAGTACTTTTTAACTGGCTGTGTTGGTACATTTTGGAGGATTTTGAGTTGAAGGCCAGGCTACATAATGACGTTCTGTCTGAAAATAACTAAATACACAGGACAGGTGTCATGTGACCCAATAACTAAGATGACACGGAGACGACAACAGCTGCCTCTTCAGGGATCCAGAAGGAACCGCTAACACAGCTTATCACAAAGGAGCTGCTCAGCCAAAGCTCTTGGTGCCTGAGCTCCCATCACATTTGTGAGTCAAGAGTGAGATTCACTCTTACTCAGCACTTGCTGTGCACCGGGTCATTTTCTAGGTGTGTGACAGCCGGCAAAACATGAGTGTCTGCTGTGCTCCATGAGGTACTCTCATTAGCATGCGTACGCCGACACACAGAGAGGCTAGGTGACTTGTCTATGTTCGCACAGTTAGTGGTCCTATGGTCCAAACAGCAGCATCTTAGCGTGAGTCCATAGATACATTGACTTCTTCCTCCCGGCTACACAAGCTATGATTACAATACTTTAACTGAAATGGACTTTGGAGAGGAGTCATTTAGCTGTTTCTTTTTTGTGTGAGTGGGAAAGGTATGTTGATACAGGATCTCATTTTGTAGCTCAGGCTATCCTAGAATTTACTGTGGAGCTCAAACTCTTAGCAATCCTCCTGCTTCAGTCTCCCAAGTTCTGAGATTATAGATACACAGTACCCTATCAGAGTTGTTTTTTTCCTTCCTTCCTTCTCTTTCCACTTGTGTGAAAGATTTTTCTTGGGTAGATACTGCCCATGTGTCTAACTCACCCTAGATAGGGAGCTCACAACAAACCAGCATATGGATAATACCAAAGTCTGACTTGGTGAACCATTATGTTTTATTGGGATTACTCACAGGAATATGGGTGAGGGGTTACATATAGGAGCACAAATGACCCAAAGACAGATGTGTTACCAAAGCCCACTCCAGCATGGTGACCGCTCACAAAGCTGGGAACCTGAAACCTGCTGAACGGCCTGCAGGCAGTTCAACAGATTGGAGCATGTCCCTTCCAGGTGGCTCTGTAGGGCTGAGCCTCTTCCAGGCAGCTTAACTGTTCTTTGTTTCTTCTAGAGAGTTTGACTGTTCTCTGCTTCTTCCAGGCTACTCGCCTGCTCTCAGAATCCTCTTTGTAGCTTGGCTTTTCTGAGAAAGATGCTGAGCTGCCCTAACAGTTTTCCCTTGGGAAGGAAGGAGTTAGTGAATCTTGTCAGTTTCAGGGACTTCCTGCAGCTACTCGGAACTGTTCAGCTTCTATCTTAAGCAGCTTCCTGGTTGTGTTTCATCTTCACTTAGAACGACCTGTTGGTTCACCTTCCTGAAAAATCCTGTCTTAAGAAGTTTCCCTCAAAAGGGGAGATTTTAATGGGGGTGGTGGTGGATGACATCACAAGTAGAACAAAAACTACACAACCCTTCCTTCATCTCCACCCCACCCTCTCGCCGTCTCTCACTTTTTCATTTTTTTATTCTCTCTCCTCTTCTTTCTTTCTTCTCTTTTCCTGTGGTGCTAGGGACAAAAATCCAAGCCCTTATACATGATAAATGCTGTATTTGTTTTCTCTCTTTGGCAACAAATTAGCACAGTGCAGTGGCGTTGCACACACACACACACACACACACACACACACACACACCAGTTATGAATGACAGGGTGGGAAGGTTGGTTGTCCCAGAAGTCTGTAGACTCAGTCTGCAGTGTAGAGGGTTAGCTCAGGTCCTCCCCTCCAGGTATCACCAGGTGGAAACTACTCAGCTGGCCCAGTCTTCCATCTCATCCCAGGCTTCTTCTTAGCCATGGCTGCTGGGAGAATTAGTACCTTGTGGTTGTAGAGCTGAGAGCTGAGAAGTCCCAAGGGCTACCCACTGTCCTCTACCATGTGGTCCTGTGACGGCAGCAGGCTCTCTCAGGACCCACAGTGGGTGATCTTGCTGAAGGGACTCCCACTGATGGCAAGGCTGTCCCAGAGAGTTTGCTTAGTGTCCCGGAATATTTTCATCTCTGCCATGTAACTGAACCACACTCACAGGGCACAGACCTGGCAAGGATCTTGAGAGCCACCCTTACGTGACATTACCTTGGAAAATGAAAATGGGGGGGGGGAGTTGGAGTCTTCAATCTCTTTCCCATGCAGCAGCTGATAGGAGCAGCCCCTCCTCACCCTACCACCAGGCATGCTGGGTTGTCTTATTTTAGAAGCCCTCACATCTCTCCAGCCCCCTGACAAGTCCTCAGGCTCTGACTTACCATGACTACATAGCAAGTCCTATGTCCTTCTAAGGCACCCAAGGATGGTGCCCATGAGGCAGGGGTGTCACTGAGAACTTCCTAAGGGCAGTAAGTGAGAAGACTGGTGGCCATTGTTAAGTATTTTTTGACTGACAAGCCTCTCCGCCAATATAATAATCCAAATTATTATTTTATTATAGAAATAGAAAAAGCCCAGGTTTAATGGATGTCAGCACTCCCCAGTGGTCGCCTGGGAAAACATGGAGAGGGGGGAAGAGAACCAGAGCACCCACATGTTTGTTCTCTGGGAGGGCAGTTTAAATAGCCTGTGGGAGTGGTCTTGACCTTCCCTGGGGAGGGGTCACCCTTTGGCGGGCTTTCTTAGAGGTGGAGTCTGAACTGTGACCACTCCTAGAGAAGGGGGCTTTGACTCCCAGCCAAACATTCTAGACTCCTTGTATATATGGATGCCAGGGGGCTGGGTGAAGCTCCCAATCAAACATTTTAGACTCTTTGGCTATATATGGATGCCAGGGGGCTGGGGTGATGCTTCCAACCAAACGGCCATGTCAAGAGGAAGTGATCTGGTTAGTGTCACCTCGGCCCTCACTGTCATTCTTTGTGTTTCTGGCAGCAATTGTAGCCCCTTCAGATGACACCCCCAAGCTCAGATCCCTAGCCTCAGAATTCTGGGTCAAACTGCTTCCCTGTGAGTCTGGCAGCAGGTGAAAGTGGGCTGTGCGGGAGCAGCAAGGCTTGGTGCTAGGAAACAAAGCCACAGGCCAGATCTCTGTGGGGGCAGGGTAATGGCTGTGTGTGTTTGCTTAAGAGATAAGGGTCCCTAGTGTGGTTTGATAAGACTCCCAGGAAGAAGAAAGGCAGAGAGCCACAGGGTCCAGCAATCACAAGTGCTGGAAAACTCCCCACAGTGAAGCAGGAGGAGTGCGGCCTGGTAGAGTTGGTCAAAGATTAGGGTCAGGAATGCACCCATGACCTTTGAAGCCGCTCACGTGCTGGCATCTCTCAGCGTCCAACTGAACCCTGTGCCTCTGCGACAGGGCACACAGCTCTTCCCATCCTCTAACACAAGAGAGCTTGGCTTTTTCTCTAGGGGTGGAGGGGCGCTTTTGAGCCCTCTCGGTTCTTCGTTGTTTCACCCATCTAACCAATATTTAAAGCTGGAAAAAGAATTTGTTTGTCTTGGGGATACTGACAAGATCCAGAGTTTACACAGTTAATACAGTGGGTGAGAAAGAAAGCAAACACACAGGCAACTGCTCCCCATCGCCAGACTTAGTAGGGCTTAAATCGTGTGGAAGAGCTTGTACCCCTCAAAGTCCTTATGCATATGCTGCAAAGAGAGTAAAGCAATGTTGCTCTCACTGTGCTAACAGATGCACTTTATTTTGCTTTTATGCCAAAGATAAAAAGCCAGGGCTTGTGCATGGAGGCCAGCTCTTTAACCATGGAGACACACTGTCCCCCACCCCCAGCCTAAAGGATCTTATTTTATAATCCACATGATAAAAAAGGAAAGAACTTCCAAATGGCCATTTCTAGGAGGCCTATAAAGAAAGACACCTGGCCACAGGCTTGTACTAAAGGTCATTCAACCCGTGGCGTGCAAGGATGGTGTGTCACTGTGGCCACTGTAGCTGAATAGGGCAATTTTTCATGTTGTACCCGGGCTTTAACTCATGCCCTCTTTAGTTCAAAAGTTAACTCTCAGCTCTCCCTGAAAATCCGGTGGGGGCTAACCGCCAAGGAACAGATGCTGTTTTTAGTGTCATCTCAACAGTCAAGGCTTTGTCCAGCCCTCCCAGGTCGGAGACTCACGCTCCGTTCACTTCTGGCATGCGCATCCTGCAGCAGTCCCTTCTGGACCGGCTGAAGTTGTGTGTGTATGGGGGGCGCCTTTCCAGGCAAGCACTGACCACTAAAGCCGCATCCCGGCTCCTCCCCCTTTCCTTTACTGAAGGCCCTGTGTTCCAGGAGAATGCTGACGACGCGTTTCTCGGCTTTCAGTTCTCTCTATGGGGATCTCTAGGTAGAAGAATAGAGAGAAAGAGAACGGGAGAAGTTGAACAGCAGGGCGGTTTGTGTAAAGATGAAAACATTTGATTCCGTTCCTTAACTGAAGCCCCATTCGAGTGCCAGCGAGGGATTCTTCAAGGCCCAAACCCACATCAGGAGGGGAAATTGGAGAGCAGAAAACAGCAGTAAAACTGGAAACCCGCGATGCAACTAGATAAGGGGTAATTTGCTTAGCAGACCCAGAAAAATGGAGACAAAATCGAATCCTAAGCCAACAGTACAAAATGTGGGAAACCAACTCAATTTGTAAGCCAGAATCCCCAGAAGGCTCCAGAGTTGGCAGCAGCAGGCACTTCTAGAAGTGGAGGTGAGGGCGAGAAGAGGTAAAATTAGAAGGGCTGGCTGCGGGCCCATGCGTGAAGCAGTCTTCATTCTCTTCCTGTGTGCCTATAACGGGGGGAGGGGGCAGCCTCTCCCCTAACCTGGAAGGAGTTGACAGAGGGGGCAACACCAAAGATGGAAGCCTGGGAGAGGCAGGGGCTCCGGAAGATGGGGGTGGGTGTTGAGGTCCCCACCCCTAGCAGTCCATTAATCAGACTGTTACTCTTTAGGGAGGAACTTGGAATAGTCCCCTCGGATAACATGATGGCCCCAAAGGAAAGACTTAAAGACACCAATATGGAGTTCCCCAAGGAAAAGGGCCAGGCTTATTAAGCAGGGAAGTTCCCTGCAGTCCTGAGTGTGCAGTAAGTTCCTTTGTCTCCTGGACTTAAGTAACATGTTTACACCTTCTTAAAGTGGGGCTGACACACTGCTGCTGCCCAATATTAGGTTAGGATTAAAACACCACGTTTGTAGAGTAAATAACACTGTGGGCAACAGCACTGCACACGCGTTAGGGTAGCTGTTTTTGTTTGTTTGTTTTTTGCTATAGATAGATGGATAGGGCTGGAGAGCTAGCTCAGCTAGTAAAATAATTTTGTCACAAGTGTGAGGACCCAAGTTCAATCCTCAGCACCCATGTGAAAATGTGCTGGGAAGGCAGAGGCAGGAGGATCCGCGGGGCTTACTGGCCAGACAGCGTAGCCTTATTGGTGAGAGAGATTGGTTCAGAGAAAGCTGACCACATTCCTGAAGAAGACATCAGAAATTCTGGATTTCACACGCGTGCGCCTGCACTCCTGTCACGAGCACAAACATACATGTACACATACATAAACATAGATGTTTCTAAGAGATACACACAACTCGTCAGAAGGAAATCTCCACATATGAATGACAGAGCAAAGCAAGCAAAAGAATAGACTTTTTTTTTTTTTAAAAAAAGCTTCCTTTTTTAAAATATTTATTTATTTATTAAGCCTGCAGGCCAGAAGAGGGCACCGGATCTCATTACAGATGGTTGTGAGCCACCATGTGGTTGCTGGGAATTGAACTCAGGACCTTCAGAAGAGCAGGCAATGCTCTTAACCACTGAGCCATCTCGCCAGCCCCAAAGAATGGACTTTTTAAAAGACTTTACAACTTAGAACAAGAAACACCGCCACACTAAGCCCACAGTCTATGTTGGCTTGGCTATAGACATATATCTTCATGGAAATACATAATATCATATTAGAGACACGTTTATGTGCGCGTACATGCCTGCATAAAGAATTCTTGGCATTTAAAATTAGAGGGAGAGGGACTTGATTGGGGGAGGGGGAGGGAAATGGGAGGCGGTGGCGGGGAGGAGGCAGAAATCCTTAATAAATAAATAAATTTAAAATAAAAAAAAATTAAGAGAGTAAATCTGAAAACTTGGAAGTCAAAATTGAAAAACTCTCCCAGAAAACAAAGTAAAAAAGTTAAAATTTGAACAAAATAAAGATAAGTAGCCCAAGCCAGTCCAGGATTTCTGAGAACCAACTATAGAAACTCCAGGAAGTAAGATAAAGGAGAACTTAAAGGTGGAGAACAATTAGGGACTCTTGTCAAGGCTGGAGACTCAGCTCAGTGGTCAAGGGCACTTGTTCCTCTCTGGGGAGACTGGAGTCTGGTTTCCAGCCACCTATACTGGGAGCTCACAAACCTCTAGATCCAGGGAGTTCCAAGCCCTCTTCTGGCTTCTGAGATGATATCCACATACATGCACACAGATACTCATATAGACACATAAATAATAATAAAATAAATCCTTTTTTAAAAACATTCTGTAAAATTCTCACACCCAACATCCATTTTGTAATGGGAAACCCATGAGTATCCTAACGGACCCACACAGAGGCTGAGAACCAGAAATTTCAGAACATGAGATTCAAGCAGGTCTTGCCATCACCAGGAAGAAGACAAAACTCAGATATGCTATATCAAGAATCAGGAAGGCAGAAGACTGCCCGACAACAGCACTGGAAGGAAGAAGACAAGACATTCAGAATCCTAGAGAAAACAGTTTCCAGACATTGCCCAGCTATGCGTCTAACCATGATGTCCTCTTGTAATCAAAGCCTGAGAAGTTTATCTCTCCTGCACCATTTTCTGAAGGTCACTCAAGGACATGCTTCACCAAAATGAGGGGGTAAATCCCAGAGAAGACAAACTGGGAATGCAGCAAACCAAACCACCAACTGAAATGGTGCAGGGAGGCCTGGGGCCGGATAATATTGAATAGAGCAGCCTAGAGTGATAGTGGACCTGTGGCAGAAAGGAACCCTTTCGATCTGGGGCAGGCCAGGGGGTCTCTGGAGGGCCTGCCCACAAAGATTAAATTGCTAGAGAAGCCTGTGCACATGATCTTCTTAGGAGAAGACAGACAACTACAGAGAAAATTGGGGGCTGGATTACTGAAACAGAGACAATCATATAAAAAGAGAAAGAGATAGCGGTTCTGGCGGGAACAGAAAGTGGAGGGATGTGAACACAATCACAGCGTAGTCAGTGGACCAGTCACCGAGAAGGTTCACCTCACTGTAAGGCTGTGGGACTTCAACAGGGATCTGCAGCAGAGGGAGTGGACTAGGAAGGAGGGATGGGGTCTCACAGAAGAGGGGGTGCTGAGGATCGTCCACCACAATCAGTTACCTGTGAAGGGAAGTAGCAAAACACACAGGATGGGGATGTTTCCTACAGGCAAATATGTAAACACGGAAGTGTTCAGTAGCTAGAAGGGGCCACTTCTGGAAAGAGAAATTTGAGTAGTAAACAATGGGCTTCTGTTAGCTAGTCGGAAACTGGAAATAGGTTCTGCAAGAGAAAGTAAGTGTAATTTATGTTAATAATGTGACTATGTGTGTAAATTACATGTGTGTGTATGACTTTAAATAAAAACAGAATATTTAAAGAATTTTGTCAACACGATTAGATAGGACACTGGTTAAACATGTCCTTAGGTGTGTCTGATGGGTTTCCAGACAGAAGCACCTGAAGTAGGGAGACGTCTCCTAAATGTGGGCATTATCCTATGGACTTTCTGAGGTAGAGAAACTTGCTCCTAACCTTGCTTTGCTTGTTTTCCCTTCCTGTATGTCACTAGCATCCAGATCTGAGACTATATCAAACTGAGACAGATGCACAATCATGGCTACTGCAGCAAAGTTAGGCCAGCTTTGCTTCATTCTGGGCATTATAGCTGGCCCCTATCACAATAAGCATTAATAAATTTGCTAATTCATTAATTGATGCACGAGCGAGATCACCACTTATTCACTATACTTAGAATTCTTAAACAGTAATTCTCAACCTGTGGGTCGCGATCCCTTTGGGGAGGAGAGACCATCTTTCCACAGGGATCACCTATCAGATCTGCATATCAGCTATTTAGACTATGATTCATAACAGCAGCAGAATTACAGTTATGCAGTGGCAGCGAAGGGAATTTCATGTTGGGGGTCACCACACCATGAGGAGTATTAAAGGGTGAGAGCCACTGACCCAGATGGTCTGCTGAAGGGTAGAGTCTCAGTTTTTGTTGGATGAATGAATGCACTTGAAAGAAAGGCTGGGGTGAGGTTTGATGGCTAGAAACACTGACATATCTGAAAGCCTAAAGAAGAAACTGCTGCTGTCTTCCATTCCCAGTGAGGGGCTGCCAAAGACCCCTCTTCATCCTGCTAGAGCTCCCCATGGTCAGTGTAAACAGTCCAACGTCTTGGGATAGTGGCTTATCTAAATATTCAAAGCCTTATAAGTCTGCATTCTCTATAGTCTCTGTTCTCAAGAGCCCTTTCCTAAACGTGCACAGCATGTAAGTCAGGCAATGGCCGAGAACTTTACTGAACTCTTGGACTTTTGTCTCCCAGACTGACCCTGAGCTCATGATGCCCCTGCCTCCCAACTCCTGGGTTACACACAGGGCCATCCACCACTGTAACAGGAAAGCTGGAAACAAGCACCAGGGAAATTGTGTTCGGCCAGGAAAAAGGTTTGTTCAGCGTTGCTTCATAAGGAAAGGAAGACAAAATCACTTGTTGTATGAGGCTAGTTATGTGCACCTGGACAGATTCACATGCACAAATTGTGTGTAAACCACACATAGCAAGATGCTGGGACTATATATACAGAATGATAGTAGGAAGAATTAGAAGTTTAGTGTTTTGGGTTGGAACATGGAAGTTAAGAGTCATACTGGTTAAAAACACTTGCTGCTAATGAAAAGGACCCGAGTTTGGTTCCCAGCACTCACAACTGCCTGCAATTCCAGCTCTAGGGGATCCAACGCTCTCAACCCCTGGCAGCACCTGCACACATAGACACACATACATACACATAATTAAAAATAAAAACAAATTCTTCAATTTAAAAAAGCTACGTTTTCACTTTTCCCCGTGGGCTTTTCTTCAGTTTTAATGCTTGTGTTGGCTTCGTGTTTAGAGGAAGATCTCTCTCGTTCCTTTGAAGGGCATCATGACCACACTTGCCTACTCAAGTTATAGCAACAATGATGTTTGAAGAACAGTAACACTCTGAGACGGTGGGAGCTCACACTGGCCATGCTCCGTTTCGAGGTAGGTGGAGATTTATTCTGGCTGTACTTAAAAGGCAAAGTGTGATGCTGAATGCGACGCCAATTCACTTTGGTGTGTAACTCGTCCACGGGGGATATCAGTGTTAAGAGTGATGGGAGGAAAATCGAGTTAGAGTTTAGGGAAAGTGGTTGTTTTTAATGGTTGGGGGATGGGACAGGAGTTGCAGGGCGGGGGGCTGTGAGAAGAAGGAGCAAAATGAAGACCCAAGCCTTGTGGAGTCAGACATAGCATTAAACTTTTACCAAGGCCCACTCTGGAGCAGGTGCTCTGAGAGGTCTTAGAGACGCAAAAGACAGTTTATAGTCTAATTGGAAGGCTAGCCTAGCACTTACAAAGCCATTAAAGACAAGGGCCAGACGGGGTTGTTTATAATTAGCGCTACACAGTGCGACTCAGATGAGTACCAGGATAATAGTCTCGGATTTTAAATATTCGAAGATGCTCTCAAGGTAAATATTTGCATATCTGTGTATATATTTATATAGGTATTTTTAACAGCGAACTTTTATTAAGATTTTTTAACAGGTTAGAATTTATCAAGAATTTGACATTGGTATAAGATGATGAATTTTGGTGTCGATATGATTTTGCAATTGGCCCTCCATAGCCACAGGTTCTGAATCTACTGATCAACCAATCCTGGGTCAAAAATGTTGGGGGAAATGTGGCCGATAGAAAAGAACAATACAACAATAAAAACTAGTGCAAACAAAACCGCAGTTCTTATTTATTTATATAGCATTAACACTGTATTAGGCATTATCCCTAAATCTAAAGATGGATTAAAGTGTCTGGGATAATCTGTGCAGGTTACTAGTAAATAGTCATAAAAAGAGATGGATTTTGGTACATGTGAGGTCCCAGAACCCTTCCCCCTCTATACTGAGGGCTGGGCTGGATACAGAATCTCTTAGTGAGAATGTTCCAGCACTCCTTGGCTGGGACAGGAGAGACGTGGAAGTGCTCAGCCTGAAAGATCAGCAGACAAAGGAGCTGAGGCCCCTTTTCTCCCAGGACAGGTCTGATGGACAGGCAAGATCTATAAGACCCGGGGCCTCAAGGTTCTAAGGCCGTTAATGGATTTACCCCGGAGGGAGGGAGGGGTAGGAGGGAGGGAGGAAGGGAACCTGGAGCTTTACAGAGATTGGACGTGACAGGACTTGATGCACACTGTGAGGGCCCAGACTGAGCTGCTGCAGTCTGGGGTCTTGAACCTGGGAATGGAGCTGCAGTGACTTTGTGCCATTCTAGGGTCCCTCCCTGTCTCTAGATGAGCCACGACCCCAACCTGACAGTAAGACAGCTGCTTACTCAGGAATCATTGCATGTGGATTAGGATTTTCCTCCATGATACCCAAACAATATTTGTTCGCGATAACATAAACCCACAGTCTGAGAAGGAAACAAAAACCACCCCCATGTTTCCGACAGCCAGGATTGACAAAATTTAACAAAGAAAACCAGAAGGCAACTCTAGGGGGTCCGTGGACTCAAGCGCAGCTCCTGATTGTCTGTTGCTGGCTCCCAGGCAGATTCTGTATCTTATCTAGCAGCCTTACCTTCAAGTCAATCACTAAAGCCCTCTTCAGAACAGTCTAACATGACTGTGCTCTCCTTTTGTATTGGGTTCTGTGCCTCAAATCAAACACACCTGAACCCTAAATAGTTCTAGGCCCTTTGATACTATCCTTTTTTTTCCAGGTTCCTGGGAAGGGGGGTCGGGGGAGGAGGTGGGGGGCCCATTACAGCATCTCCCACCTCCTCCAACACTTCCCTTGTTCAGACAGCTGACAATGTGGATCCAGGGTGTTTGTGAGAGCCCCAGCAGGGCTCCACTTCCAGGCCCACTTGTTCCCTGATGCTATGTGGTTTCACTAAGCCAGAACCAACCCTCTGAAGCCATGTCTGATCCAGTTCTCGCCTCCTGGCCTCTAATAGGCAGTCAGACTGACTCCCAGTTCTATGACTGTCAATACGTCCAGTCCTCACACTACCCAAACCACGAGAATACACAGAGGAAGCAGGCAGAAGTTGCTTAGACCCTGCGCACTGTGTCTCCCCAACGCAGTTCCTATGCTTCCATCCTTTTGGGTCACCCTCCTGGTCTCCCTCCAGTCTCCACAAACCTCCTTCATCCCAATTCTGTAGCCCAGGATCCTCCATGGCACCTCTCAGCTGTGCATGGCCTCTGAGCTCTAAGAAAGGAGGGGTTAAAGTCCCATTCCAGTAGGGAGGTGAAACTGGGGGTAGGAAACATCACCAAAGCTAGTTTCTCCTTTTTCTTTCTTCTAAGGTGAGGCAAGCTATATCTATTTCACTTTTCACAAGAAGATTTGGGTCATTCTAAAGTGATTGCTGGCAATTCTATATTCATGCCATTTAAATGTGCAGACGTCATAAGTAAACCAGCGCTGTTTGCCACTGTATTGCTTGGGAACTCACTCAAGTAATTACCAGATTTCATAGAAACATCCTATTAACTTCAATCCCTGTGTCAATTCTGGACATCCTGGGCACCAGAGGACATATTCCCTAACATAATCAGTTAATCCTCCTTAGTCTCCACCACCACCCCATTTGACAACCGAGATGGAAAAATCAATCCTTGCTGCTGCAGCTCAGCTGTCAGTGGTTAACCCAGAAGCACTCCTGCCCCACCCCCATGCCCAGAGCCCCCAGGAGACAGTGAACTCTGAGAGTGAGGCTTAGACCCCAGGGAGGAATTCATTCATTTCTTCCATTTAAAATCCAACACTATCACACACAGAAATAAAATCAGAAAAAAAGTTGGCCCAAGTAAGGCTTTTTAGAAATTCTTTACCATTTAAAAAATACTCAAATGACACTCTTCATTTAAAACAACAAAACTTTCAATCATATAGGGATGCAAAGAGAAAAAAAAACCCAGTCCTTCCATTGAAAATTGAAAGTAAAGGAACTACTTTTCTTAATGTACTGGTGTCTTAGTTAGGGTTTCTATTGCTGTGAAGAGACACCATGACCATGCCAACTGTTCCAAAGGAAAACATCTAATTGGGGTGACTCACTCACAGTTCAGAGGTTCAGTTTGTTATCATCACAGTGGGACATGGAGGTGTGCAAGCAGACATGGTGCTGGAGAAGGAGCTGAAAGTCCTATATCGTGCAGGCAACAGGAAGTGGTCTGTCTCACTCTGAGCAAAGCTTGAGCATATACGAGACCTCAAAGCCCACCTCCACAGTGACACACTTCCTCCAACAGAGTCCCACCTACTCCAACAAAGTCACTCCTCCTAATAGGGCTACTTCCAATGAGCTTATGGGAGCCAGTTACACTCAAACTATCACAGCTGGGGTCCTTAAACTCAATGCTTTACAGTTGAAGGAGGCTGATAATGCAGATGTCCAGACATAGCAACAAGAAGATCAGAGCTGAAGCTTGGAGGTTCCAAGAGGAAAGTTAGCCATGTCTTTACTGGGTTGTTGATGTTCTCAAGGAGAAGTTAAGTGTCTCCTCTCCCTTCTGGCCTCCCACAATGGGAACTTAGAGCCTGTCATTTTGAGTCATCACAGGCCAACTGAAGAATCCTTGGAGTCTTGAAGCCTGGTTGCTGGTTTCATTTTTTGGGGCTTGACAACATTCTGTAATTGACCCAGGAGCAGTCAACTCCATGATGTCCCAGAAGGAAGGCTGAATGCCCAGGAGGGGTTCTCACACTTGAGTGAGCATCGGATCTGCTTAAAACAGATTACTGGGGCTGGACAAATGGCTCAGTAGTTAGGAGCACTAGGTGGACCCAGGTTGGTAGCTCATGACTGCTGTAATTCCAGTCCTTGGACATCTGATGCCCTCTTCTGGCCTCCTTGGGTACCAGGCATGCACACAGTACACAGACTAGACATACATGTGGGTGAAACATCCTTATACATTAAACAAACAATACAGATTGCTGTGCCCATTGGGGAGTCAGAGCATGTGGGTCCGGGTGTGACCAAGCCTGGGTTTCTTATGAGTTACAAAATGTTACCATTTGTGTTCCAGGAAACATACTTTGAGAATCACCACTCTCAGCCTCAGGTTCCAAATAAACTTGAGGCTATTAGATGTCCCTACCAATCTTCTGGAGTTGAGAGCTTCTCTACAGGAAGATGGACTCCTTAGCAGCTGCTGGTGTCCCTAAGGGGAAGAACATTTTGCCCTAACGCCCCCATCCCTGTCCTGTTTCTTCTTCTCTCTCTTCCTCTCCTGCTTAATCAAGTTTTCTCCTCTCCCCTGCATGCCTATGATTCTATGTCTGAGTCTTTGGGACACCCCGACCACGAGCTGGCATTAGGTCTGTGGAGCATGCTCACAGCCATCTGGAAAAGTTGGGCCACCCTGACTGACATATGCTAAAATCCAGGCAGCAGAAAGAGTCTGGGCAGGGAAAGCAGTTTGTTAATTTAATTGAGTCACAAACAAGCAGCAAGCCAGCAGAGTCTGGAGGGAGTCAATCAGGTGCTATTCAAATCAGGCTGACTTGAGCAGAGGCCTTCTTTAGGCGGCTCTGGAAGGGGTGGGTATACAGCCACCAGGGCCTCCAGGCTGTGTGGGCTGCAACAGAGAGATGCTTCGCTGGCTTTTGCCTGTCCTGTGGATGATGTCCCTTTCCTTCCAAATTCCTTTTCTGGGCTGGTGTGCATCCAGCTTCCCTAGAGCCCAGTCCTGGATGGACCAGCACCAACTGGCCTTGGCTCCTTCCTGTTAAGGGACAACTCAAAGACATAATTTACTGTAATTGAAAGGCTGAATCCCCAACAATGATGTTTGTTCCACACTGAGGTGTCTCAGTTTCAAGGAAGGGGGTTGGTTGCCTTGCCACTCATGGTGACAAGAAGTTTGCAGTTTGAAGCTTCCCAAGGATCAAGCTGATATTGCCCTTGGGCTAAGTCACAGAGCTCTTGCCAAGGCTGCCCCATACCTCCTGTTCCTGTGTGCACTCTCCCATCAATTAAGCATGCTGAATCCTTGACTCCCGTTCTGCTTCTAGGCTCGGTCTAAAACCCACTCCAATCCTATCTGCAAATGTGGGCAAACACGTGGGAAGGAAATTCTCCAGCACATCTAAAGATTCTAGATCTAAAGACCATCCACCGCAGAGGGCTAGCCTCCATCAGTCTAGGAACTTGCTGGTTTCTGAGGGACCCCTGAAGTTCACTGTGAGGTCCCTTTGCTCTAGCTAGTTGCCAAAGGCTGTTTGAACCTTCTTTTTTTAAAAAAATTATTTATTTATTATATATACACTTTCCAGGATACAGTGTCAGATCTCATTACAGATGGTTGTGAGCCACCATGTGGTTGCTGGAAATTGAACCCAGGACCTCTGGAAGAGCAGCTAGTGCTCTTAACCTCTGAGCCCTCTCCAGCCCTGTTTGAACCTTTCTTGCACACAAAGTCTTAGAGCTGAGGTGGAAAAGATCTTGCCATTCTCTATTGAATGTTGAGTATGTTCCACGCACTTGACTCGAAGCTGTCCTGAGCTCTGAGGGAAGAGAATGAGGTAGATACAGGTCCTGGCCTTCTATGTAGCTCTCCCGATAGACATTTCATACAAACCTTACAAGGTCTTCCAGGCATAGTAAGTTCTGGAGTTTGTTGAGGTGTGAGAGCCCAGGGATGGGCTTCCTAAGTAGATTTCCAATGGTGGGGCGGGCTACAGTGAGCTGTAATGGACGCAGGGGTATGCAGAGTAAAAAGAAGATAGCAAGACGATCAGGATGCTAGTCCAGGCAGAGAGGCTCATTGGTCTTACTAATCACATAGGGGAAGTGTCCTGGAGGGAATGCTTGCACCAGGAAGGGGAGGGTTCAGCCTGGGGACCTTGGCTCAGGGCTGGGATGTTGGTGTTGCATTCTGGGTGCAGAAGGAGAGTAGCTTCCTGCACTTTGTCCTTTGTGTTGACTTCACCTCTGAAGGCTGAAGCATCCCATCTTTCCTGAAGGCCACAGGTTACTAGTGAGGAGGCCGAGTCTGTCTCAGAGAATGTGAGGCTTCGTCTCTTCCAACCAGGCCCTTCTCCTTCTTCTTCCTTGGCCATCATTACCGAAAAGATGGTGACAATGAGGATTTCAAGATCCACAGTCTTGTTAGATATTCGCTATGAAATAGGTGCTGAATTAGAATTACTGGGGAGGGCATTTATAGACAGGGATGGATTTTGCAAGGAAGTGGCTTAGGTCATCATGGAGGCTGGCAAGCCCAAACTCAGTGGGAAGTTTGCTGATGCTTAACCAACTCTAGAATTAGGAAGAACTGATGTTACAGGTGACTTTCAAAGGCTGTTTGAGGGAGAGCCCTCTGTTGCTGGATTCTTTTGTTCTGTCCAGCTTTGACTGACTGGGTGAGGTCCACTTACATGAAATAGGGCAAAATGCTCTACTCAGACGGACCTGACTGAAATCCCAAAGCCTCTTCATAGAGGCGCTCAATGTTTGACAAATACCTAGGTTCCATGGTCCAGCCAAACAGACATACGAAATTAATGATTGCACTGGCTACACCGATGTCACTTGCTTCCTGGATTTACCTCATATGGCTTCACGAGGGTGTTTTCAAACCTCATTTTAGGCAAAGCGTTAAGAGCCCTTGCCTAGGGTTCCATTGGTGGTCACCGGGAGTGAAGGCAAGAGCGAATCAAAGACCATGGGGCCCCAGATACTAGTTAGCACACTGGTTTTTTTTTTTTCTTTTTTGCATGAGAGCCCATTCCAGGATGATTAAAAATGATTCCGGGCTGCCAGTTTTCATCCCCAATGAGAATGACTTGCTTCAGTCTCACGGGGAAATGTGTTCGCAAGTAGAAATCACTCAGCTCATTGATGGAAACAACTTCATCTTTTAGTCACAGGAATCAGCTTACTCGGGAATAAATGGTTTTTTGTTTTTTTTTTTTTTTTTTTTTTTTTTTTTTTTTTTGTATATTTTACCCTGTGAGAGAAAGGGAAGCAGGCTGTGTTTCATGGTCCCCAACTCCGGCACTTCCCAGAAGGTGTCAGGTGACCAGCAAGATGACCCCAGCCCCCTGCAGAGGCTGCAACAGATGCTTACGCAAAGGCAGCATTTGCATGACCCAAGTCCCCCATGCTGACAGCTCTGGCTCTTTACCCTAATTTCTTTTCAAGACTCCACACGTGTCTTTTTCTAGAGCAGGGGTTCTCAATCTTCCTAACGCTGAGACCCTTTACTAACATATAGTTCCTCATGTTATGGTAACCCCACCCCGCCCCGCGATAAAATTATTTCATGGCTACTTCATAACTATAATTTTGCTACTGTGATGAATCTAATATAAATATCTGATATTCAAGATATCAAATATGTGACCTCAAGGGGTCGCGGCCCACGGGTTGAGAACGGATGCCCTAGAGGAAGAGCAGGAGTGGTCCAGCACCTAGCTTATCAACCTAGACGACGCTTCTGGAGGCTTGGAACCAGGAGACAAAGACAGTGAAAAGCAGGGAAGACGAGGAGAGGAAGAGGCAGAATGGTGGGGAAAGGAGCGAGAGGAGAGAGAACAAAGCACAAGAGATGCTTTCTGAAGAAAAGAGGCAAGGGACAAGGGGGCGGTTGAGGATGTGTGAAAATGGGCAACCTAACAGGGCCACCTGTGGTGAACAAAAGGAGGAGGGTGGGCAGGCTAAGGGATGCTTGTGAGGTTGGAGACGTGTGGTTGATGGAAGGGAGTATGGTCCTGCAGACGTCTCCAAGGCAACGGAGAGCTATCCTGGTATTAATCTCTCTCTCTCTCGCAGGAGGCGAGAGCTCAGGTTTTTAGACAGCATCCAAAAAAAAAAAAATGAAATTCAATTAAAAATAATGATGTTACAATGGCTCATTGAGGGTTTTACTTTGTTTGGAGACAAGGTCTTTATGTGTAGCCCAGGTTGACCTTGGACTTGAGACAAACCTCTTGCCCCAGTCTCCTGAGTGCTGGAATGGCAGGTACGCATCATCACACCCCTGTCTTGTGTTCCGAGATGTGTTCTGTGTTGTCCGGGCTGCTCTTGAACTCC
Source organism: Microtus pennsylvanicus (assembly GCF_037038515.1). Lineage (NCBI taxonomy): Eukaryota > Metazoa > Chordata > Mammalia > Rodentia > Cricetidae > Microtus > Microtus pennsylvanicus. Next base: position 11,121,285 of record NC_134582.1, read on the forward strand.
TGGCCTTGAATGAACACATTATCCTTGTTAGCTTGAAATACGGGTATGCCCCACCCCCAGCTTTATAGCAATACCAGTGCCATTTGTGTGTGTGTGTGTGTCTGTGTGTGTGTGTCTGTGTGTGTGTGTGTGCGTGTGTGTGTGTCTGTGTGTGTGTCTGTGTGTGTGTGTGTGTCTGTGTGTGTGTGTGTGTCTGTGTGTGTGTGTGTGCGTGTGTCTGTGTGTGTGTGTCTGTGTGTCTGTGTGTGTGTGTCTGTGTGTGTGTGTGTGTGTCTGTGTGTGTGTGTCTGTGTGTGTATGTGTGGTGTGTGTGTCTGTGTGTGTGTGTGTCTGTGTGTGTGTGTGTGTGTGATGTACATAATGATGTTCCAGTCAATGAAAAACAGCATGTTCAGCAGTGGTCTTGTAAGAGTGGAAGGAAGGTTGGTGACATCGTCTCTACTGTGACGTCACAGCACAAGGAATATTGCTAACAGAGTAATAATCATGCCAGCAAATGTACTGAATGGCCAGTCACAGAGAAGAGCACACACAATTGCATATATAGTATATACAATACTAGATAATGTGACCACCAGCGGTGCTAGCAGGCTATGCCTTTACCACATTATACATGTCTGCTTATTTCAGAGTGTTTCCTTCTCACAGAACAAAAGCAAACAACCCTAAAACAATAACAGTTCCCAGGAAACAGCACACAGGGGGACACAGGCAGCACCCTCCTACATCTTCTGCTTGTTGCAGTTTGTGTTTGTGTCAAGAGGAACATGACATGGAACATGGCTGTATTTATTTATGGGCTCTTTCATTGGGTGGTATTGATAGAGAGAGATACTGTTTATCATTTCTCACCAGATGTAGTAGGAAGAAATGTGCCGATAAACGCTGGGTTCCAGCCGCAGAGCTAGCTCTTTCCTTCAACTCATCCTGAGTGTAGCTTTGCCACTGCCACGTTAATCACTGTTTTACACTGTTATCTCCTCTCTCTGGGGAGACCAGAAACTTTAAAGGCAGGGACTAGGTCATTGGAGGGAAGGAGGGAGGGAGGAAAGGAGGGAGGAAAAAGAGAAGGTTCTAGGAGTTGGATTGTGGGTACATCTGTGGTACTGCCATGACTGAGATCTCAGACAGATTATTTCTCTGATAGAGCTCAGCTTTTTTTCTCACCTGTACAGTGGGATTTTAACAGCTGCCAGGTAGGGATGCTATGAGCAGTACGAAGACGTGAGGCCCCATGTCTGTCTCCACAAACTCTAAACAAATGGATGTCCACAGAGCATGCATCCCCGAGCCAGGCCTGGAAAAGATACTCAGCAGTTCTTCCCGGAGCTGAATTCCCTCACGTCCAACCACAAACTGAGCAAGTTTTTCTCTGCCTAGCTATTGGCTGTTCAGCTCTTTATTAGATAAATCAGGTGCCTTAGGCAGGCAAGGTGAAACAGCAACACATCTTTACATAATTAAAGAAATGAAGCATAAACAAATGTAACACACCTTTACACAGTTAAAGTAACTTTCACAGCATAAACAAATGTAACACATCTTTGCCTAGTTAAAATATATTTCCACAACACTCTGGTTCCTGAGAGGGCTTCACCCCTGCATTGACCAGGCCCTGGCTTATGGCTCCATTTGCAAGGGCAGACCTTTTGTTTCGTCTTCTCCTCCTTCTGTGACTTTGGAATGCTGAGATCTGAGGAGACGTGAAACCCATTTGTCAGATTCCCCGGGTCTGAGAGGAACTCAACAGGCACCTGTCTTGTTAGGCCCTGATACCAGCAGCTTCCCACTTCAGTCCCCTGTTCCTGCATAGAAGTCACATATTCCCTAGAGGTGGTCTGCTGGGATCAATCCACCATTCAAGAAAAGAGTTCACAGTTCATACACACTTGGAGAGCTCCAGGTGGTCTTCTGCATCCTGTTTGTGTTCTCTCTCTCTCTCTCTCTCTCTCTCTCTCTCTCTCTCTGTGTGTGTGTGTGTGTGTGTGTGTGTGTGTGAGAGAGAGAGAGAGAGAGAGAGAGAGAGAGAGAGAGAGAGAGAGAGAGAGAGAGAGAGAGAGAGAGAGAGAGAGAGAGAGAGAGAGAGAGAGAGAGAGAGAGAGAGCGCTCTGGATCAGCCTTATTATGTAGTCAGGACTCTTTTCTCCCCAGCATGAGATGTCTTGGGGGAATCTCTTAGCTGTCTTCAACCTCACAACACTCATGTCCTGCTTCTATCCAGACCCTAACCCCAAGGCTCTGATTTGAGTATGGGCAAATCTTAGGCCAAGCTAAGTGTTTTCTGTCCCTTAAAGGTGTGTAAGTCTCCTTCTCCATGCAGCCATCCTGAATTCCAACTTTGGTTCACCAGAGTTACTTCTGACTTTCAGTTGCCCTCGAAGGTGCCGTGGGCTGTGGTTCTATCTACTGTGCTGTTTGCTTGTCTTCTACATGAAGGGCTTTGATTTTGATGCTTGGAATCAAATCCAGGGCTTTGCACTCTACCACTGAGACACATCTCTAGAACCTTATGAGTGGCTCTCGTCTCCTGATTTAGTGATTGACTCTGTAGTTCTTTTCTTCCTTCTCATCTCTGTCTAACACGACCACTAGTCTAGTCCCAGCCATATAAGGGACCCTAAGCCACTGTAAGAACCTTTTAAGTGACTCTGTGTAGCCCTGCCTCTCTTTTTAGTTAGTTTTCATCACCATGACAATGCCTAACAGAAAAGATGTCAGGGAGGCAGGCTTTATTTATTACTCAGGGAGGCAGGATTTATTTATTACCCGTGGACTTCAGTGTATGATCATTTGAACTCATTGCTTTTAGGTCTCGTGGCAAGGCAGAGTTATCATGGTAGAAATGCATGTCAGAGGAAAGCTGTTCACCTCATACTGGCCAGAAAGAGGAGTGAGACAGGAAAGAGCTATCATTCAAAGGCATGCCTTCCGGGATATACCTCTAATGATCTCCTTCCTCTAACCAGGCCACACCTCTTAATTTCTATCACCTCCCAACAGCACCATTGAATTGGGAACCTGTCAAGGGATCCAATGAGGAAGAAAGTGCCCTCTCTGTTCAAACATTTCTCCACGTTTAGCTCTGGATCCACCAGCTGAGGACTGAGCTTTCAGCCCATACACCTTTTGGGAAGCGTTCATATCCAAACCGTGGCAGCTGGCACAGCTGTCTTCCCAGCCGGAGGGCTCCCCTTGAAAAGCAAAACTATGGCACAGACAGGAAGGCTCGGAAGGTAAAGGTGCCGACTGTGCAATCCTGACAGGCTGGGTTGGAGCTTGAGGAGCCATGTGAAGATGATGAAGAGAGGCAGCTCCTGGAAGTTGTTCTCTTATCTCCTTGCAAATGCAATAGCACAAGCGCTCTCTCTCTCTCTCTCTCTCTCTCTCTCTCTCTCTCTCTCTCTCTCTCTCTCTCTCTCACACACACACACACACACACACACACACACACACACTGTGTCTGTCTGTCTGTCTGTCTCTCTCATACACTAATAAAGAAAAAGAAAAGAGCAACGCTCTAATCTCAAGTCCCGTCCCTGGTCCTCCGTAAAGCCTGCCGTGGCTTTCCCTTGCCGTGGGTGCGGCTTCCCAGCACACTATGATAGGTAACCCAGCATGCAGAACAGCAGCAATGTGTATGTGCCAGTCTTCCTAGCTGGAGTAAAAGTCCTCTGAGAGCAGGGAGTGTATCTGGCTGGTTCCCAATGCATATGTGGAACCTAGCATGCTGCTTGAAAACTCGACCCGTCTCTGAAAGACTGAATGAATAGGCACTCTGGGCAGCCTTTAGGCTGCTGTTAGCATGGTTTCATTTAGTCTCTGTCCTTGGTGGGTTTGTCTGATAGCAGAGGACTGGAAGGAAGACTCATGTGCCCATAACTTATTAAGGTGGGGCCTCCAGGGGAACCAGTAAGTAAGTTGGCTTGGAATCAAAGATACATTTGATCTTTGCCCAGTTTCCTGGCACAGAGATTTCTAAAACCCTTGGAATTTCCTGAGTGATACAAGTGTACTTTGTTATTCATAGTGAGCCTCTTCCAATATTACCTGAGTTTATGCTGATGAAGGGAACTCTTGGCAGAGCCCCTAGAGACCTTTAGGATAGAGCTAGTCGTGGGGGGGGGGTGCATGATAGAGAGGTTGTGCTAAAAGTATGAAGATAATTTTCTTTTGTAGAATAAGGTTTAGCAGCTTGTCACAAAATGACATCTGCCCCCCCCCCTTCTTCTGTGTTGGTGTTCCTGTCTTCTTGAGCTGTGGAGAGGAGGATCAATCCCTAGAATATGCCCTTCCTGCCTCGGGATCCCAGATGGAGGGGTGCTGTGACCGTGCTGGGCTGAACTCCCCTGTGGCCTGTGGTTTCTCCTCTGTGCCTGGCTAAAGGACAGCATGGAGCCTTCGAGAATCAGTCTGGGTGTGGTGATGGCTGTGCTGGCTAGTTTTACGTCAGCTTGACACAGCTAGAGTCATCAGAGAAGAGCGAACTGCAATTGAGAAAATGTCTCTATTAAACTGGGCTCCAGGCAAGCCTGTAGGGCCCTTTTAAAATTAATGATTGTTGGGGGAGTACTCACATTGCGGGTGGTGCCATCTCTGGGCTGGTGGTACTGGGTTCTGTAAGAAAGCAGGCTGAGCAAGCCTGTAAGCAGTACCCCTCCACGGCACCTGCATCAGCTCCTGCCTCCAGGTTCCTGCCCTGTGTGAGTTCCTGTTCTGACTTCCTTCAGTGATGAACAGTGCTGTGGAAATGTAAGCCAAATAAACCCTTTCCTCCCCAAGCTGCTTTGGTCACAGTATCCTATCATAGCTATAGCAGCCCTAACTAATGCCCTGTTTGGGGTAAGAGGGTTGGGTGGTTTTATGGGAACCCTCTAGGCTATCAATAGCTCCCAAGTCAGCCATTCATAGTCACAAGGCTCAGTTCCAGTTGCTGACTGATCTCAGTTTTCTGCTGTGACATAGCATTGAAACCAGGCTCCGTCCCTACTCCCTGCCACCTCGTTTTAATATTAATTGCAGCCAAAGCAAATTAGAGGAACAAATCTGCTGCTTCTGGAACATGCTGTGTACGACAGCGCCAAGTAGGGTTTTGATTTTTTACGCACGTTATTTATGTGATTGCTCTCTTCTGTTAGTGCCGAGGAGTAAAGACAACTGCCTTCCAAATGGGAGGTGAGGGTCCCTCCCTGACAGCCAGGAGATAACTGCTGGAAGAGGCCTGATCCCCTATTGCAGCAGCATTTATGCCTCCAGGAAGGCTGAGGAAAGGAAGCCAGGGCATACCTGGATGGACGAAGGGCTAGGCTTACTTTGAAGTTCTAACTTTCTTTTTAACACAGGGAAAACGCATGTTCCAAAGTCCCCTCTATTCTGTGGTATGTCACAGAATAACTAAGATTACAGTTGTCTACTGGACGGCTGCCCCAGGCGAGTGCCTGACATCAGAACCCCCTTGGATTGGGCACAAAGAACGTGCCTGGGAACCTGAGCTGCCAAGATTTGCTTGGGCGGCCTTGAATGAAAAAGTGTGCCCTTGCTTGGGGCCAGGCTAGGCTGGACTGGTTATTCAGTGCCAAAAGAGCATTAAAGCATGTTGATGCTTCCGTGTCATTTAAACGATAGCCGATGTGTATGTAGAATGGGCTGCACAGCACACAGTCTTTTGGGATAGAAGGCTTTAGTAGTTGTAGGTGTCTCTTTCACAGAAGGGTGGAGAAAAGATGGGAGAAACATTAACAATTTGTGGGAGTCCTTTTCTGTCTGGAAGGTTGGAGTAAATCATTTTGTCCCCCTTAAACCAGGCCTTATCTAAAGAGAATTGTCGACATCCTGTGCACTTATCTTACATAGGGCCAGAGATGTCTTTTGCTGTGCACACTTAGAGAATGCAGGCATCTCCTGCAACATCCTTGCTGGATCCAGGGAGCTGAGCCCACCCAGAGTTCCTGAAGTTTCGCATCTCTGCTGGTGCTGGCTGTACTGGAACACAGGTAGAGGGACTGAGGGTCATTTCCATAGGTGAGCAGAGTGTGCAGGCACTAGGCCTACAGCTGCTTGGAGGCAACAAAGGCTACAAGGTGACAGGGAGCCGAGGAGGTGTCTAAAGCTCAAGCAACAATGACCTACTAAATGTCTAATCACTGGCTCTTGGGCGGGCAGAGTTGATTGAGGCCTGCCTTGTCCAATTTGTTGTTTTTAGTGTATTATAAGCAGGTATGTATGTATGTTCTTTTTTAAGTCCATCCAGGGGCAGGACTATTTATTATGTGTGCCCTGATTCTTTTTTCTTAAGTGCATATTTTATGTGTATTTTTCCCCTGGTTAAGAAAGCTAAATTTTAATAGGTGCAAAAAAAGAAAAGAAACATATATTATCCTACCATGCAGAACTAAATGCTGTTCATATTTTTACTTTATATCCGAGGTCTCTTAAAAACATTAATAAGCCATACTCTAACATTTGTATAGGTTTCATGGTGTGGCCCACACAGAAATTCTGGAACCCAATTCTTGCAGATAATATAGTATTGTGAGCCATCTCTCTTGCCATTAAAATTCATATCATTATTAAATGCATCGTTTATCTATCGCGTCCCCTGTTCTGGGGCATCTGTTTGTAGCCGATGCTTTTCAATTGCAAAGATGGTCTTCTGCACTTCACTCTAGCTCCGTGCTTCTGCGTGTGACGGTTTCTTCTCCATATTCAGTTTTCTAGCAAAAAAACCAACCAACCAACCAAACAAACAAACAAGAACAAAAACAAACAAACCGAAAACCACAGGCTCAAATGGAAGGGTGCTTGTTTTGGAACTTTTTGGTCATTTAGCTCACACTCCCAGGCAGCCATTACTGAGGGAAGTCAGGATCAGAATTTAAGCGGGAGCTCCCAGCAGTCCCCACAGAGGAACGCTGCTTGCTGCCCTCTTCTCTGCCGTAGTCCTGGTTTTGAACTAACTCCGCTATCAAGTTATTTTCCGAAGAGTGAAGCTGCTGGGCCTCTCATTGGCAGCGGTTACCAGCTCCTACTTCAGCACTCCCTTGTCGTCACCGAGGCCAACAAATCTTAAAAACTTGCACACATTAGTTATAGTTAGTTTATTTGATTTTTGTTTTTACGTTACAATGAAAGTCAAGCAAGAAATGGGCTGGTGACAGTCATGGGAATGGCAGCCTATGACAGTGACCTAAAACTTCCAAGTTCCACTCAGCCTATGACAGTGACCTAAAACTTCCAAGTTCTACTCAGCCTATGACAGTGACGACCTAAAACTTCCAAGTTCCACTCAGCCTATGACAGTGACCTAAAACTTCCAAGTTCCACTCAGCCTATGACAGTGACCTAAAACTTCCAAGTTCCACTCAGCCTATGACAGTCACCTAAAACTTCCAAGTTCCACTCAGCCTATGACAGTGACCTAAAACTTCCAAGTTCCACTCAGCCTATGACAGTCACCTAAAACTTCCAAGTTCCACTCAGCCTATGACAGTCACCTAAAACTTCCAAGTTCCACTCAGCCTATGACAGTCACCTAAAACTTCCAAGTTCCACTCAGCCTATGACAGTCACCTAAAACTTCCAAGTTCCACTCAGCCTATGACAGTCACCTAAAACTTCCAAGTTCCACTCAGCCTATGACAGTGACGACCTAAAACTTCCAAGTTCCACTCAGCCTATGACAGTCACCTAAAACTTCCAAGTTCCACTCAGCCTATGACAGTCACCTAAAACTTTCAAGTTCCACTCAGTACGGCAATACCTGGCTTCAGAGGAGACAATAAGACTTGTATCCCATCCACTCAATGATGCCTCCTAGAATGTACTTGTCTTGATGGAAGCAGCTTGTGGGCGGGAGATTCAGGTACCAGCCTGGCATGAGGAGGCCAGAGACCCAAGGGAGGCTGGGCCGAAGAGTGACATTTGGTGATCTTAATTCCCCGGAGGAACAAAGAGTGGACAGTAGTGGGAAGCGGGGAAGTGGAGCAGAATGAGAGAGGCTATTAACAATTAAGACCAGACAAGAGCTATGAATCAGAAATGACCCAATAACCAGCCCTGGATTAAGTGCATCTGGTCCTCCTGGGGATTTCACAGCTGCTTCCTTTACATCCCGAAGCTTTTCTGAAGGCTGCCCTTCGAGCTGTCTGGAAGGGCTGGCTAAATGGATGGCCCAGCTAAACCGCTGCTGTCTAATGTTTTATGTATGGGTGCGTAGTTAGATTGCCATCCTTATCGAGTCAGGACTTGAAGGGGTGGCCGCCTCCTAGACTTATATAGATTCTTCAAGTCAAAGGGGAACTGGATGGCACTTTCACCGCCCGGCATTGTTCAGATATAGAAGTCGAGTCCCACAAAGATACCATGATCTCACCTAAATTTATACATTCTGCTGCTGGTCACACTTGGACCAGAAACCAGGCCACCGACCTTTAGCCCAGGACTATTCCTGGTGCTTGTTACCATGTATTGACTCCAGAAGCATCTTAGTCACCGGGCATTGCTGTGAAGAGCCATCATAACCAGGGCAACTCTTAGAAAAGCAAACATTTACCTAGAGGCTTGCTTGCGGTTTCAGAGGTTTAGTCCATTACCATCATAATTGCAGAGAGCATGGCATGCAGGCAGACGTGGCGTTGACGAAGCTGAGAGTTCTGCATCCTGCAGGAAGCAGGAAGAAAAGACACTGGGCCTGGTGTGGGGTTTTGAAACCTCCAAGCCCACCCCCAGTGACACATTTCCTCCAACAAGGCCAGGTCTCCTAATCCTTCTAATCCTTCCACTCTCTGGTGACTAAGTATTACCACAAGTGTTTTCTGAACTTCCCCGACAGTGACAGGAAGAATTAATATGGATAACACGGAGGGAAAAGTAGGGCAAACAATGTCATTAGCTGTCTGTCACTCCTAGGCGGGGAGCCACATGGACAGGCACAAGTTACTCAGTGTGTGTAACCTGGATACATTGCCCTCTCTGAATCACGGGCTCATTATAGCCAGCAGGGTGGTGGTGGCACACGCCTTCATTGCCAGCACTTGGGAGTCAGAGTCTGGTGGAGCTGAGTTTGAGGTCAGCTTGGTCTACAGAGTGAGTTACAGGACAGCTAGGGATACAAACAGAAATCCTAAAATAAACACATAAACAAACAAACAAAATTATATAGTGCCCACCTCTCAGGTTGGAGAAGTCCCACAGACAGCTTGATACTCAATAGGTATGAGTTTTTTTATTCCTCCTTTCTCTTCCACTTTCTTTTCCTTCTTTTCCCTTTCAAACTTGTTCCTCTCCCTCCTTTCTTTCTCCTCCCCTGCAGCCCCTTCCTGCTGCTCTCCTCTCTTCCTCCTTCTCCTTCATCTTCTTTCTCCTCTTCCCTCTCGCTCCCCGGTCTCCCTCCTCCTTTTCTTCCTTTTCTTCTCCCCTTTCTTCTAGAATACAGTTGCTTCTTGTTTTAAGTTGTGGTAGAGAACTTGAGGATGCTTTTCATCCATGCAAACATCTAAAGCAGTAGAGGGACCAGTCACCCTTGGAGGAAGGATGCAGCAAGGCAAGATGTTTTGAGGCTTGATTCTTGGGGCTAGGTGCTTGCTGGGGAGGATAAGGACAGTTTGTCTAGGCGGGAGGCAAAGTGTCCAGGCAGTAAGAAAGGAAACCTGTCCAAGGTCCTTCCATTATCAAGTGACTGGTGCACGGTTTAAAGTCGATGCTAGATAAATGTCCCCGGATACATGTGCCATGTTTGTGCAGAGGGACACTGGCTGTGTGGGATAGGTATATGGGGAGGGAGAGACTATGTCAGAGCTCTAGGCTGAGGCAAGGCAATGGGCACTGAGAAGCACTGATGGTGTCCCACGGGTGCCCACTTGGGAGGCCAGATACAGATCCGACTGACATGTATGTATACAAGCCCAACATCGTCTCGTAGTCCAGGCCCCGGGCACTCTTGCTGCCCAGTTTCCAGTCTCTTAGATGACACCACAGTTTATCATCTGACTTGTCCTCTGCATTCAGACCACCCTTCTCCCTCTGGTCCCTGCTCTGTGACCTGGTCTGGGCCTAGCAGCCTGCGGTCTGGCCAAGAGCATGGGAACGGGAGCGGCATTCATTCCAGTGGGCATGAGATCACCATCCACTGCCCAAGAGGTCAGCCTGCATCATCCGATGGCCTTGTTGGCAGATCATAAAAGCTGGAAATGCCTGATGAGGTCATTGTGTCCAGGCCCTGGGGCCGGACCCTGCTGGCTCCCTGGGTAGCTGACACACTCTACTGCTTCTCCTTGGGGTAACAGAACAAACAGGTCCAGGCAGAAGATGCTGTTCCTGGCGTAACCTTTCTCTGTCTTCCCCGTGGGCCCTAACTTGGCCCTGGGAGGAGATGACAGAGCCTCTGCCTTCCTGTTGGGAAGCCCCAGGTCTTGAGGCTCTGCCAATAGCCCTGAACCTTTGCCCGGCTGGGGTTCTTCCAGGAGGGTCTAATCAGTTGTTCCATTGATACAGAACATGTGGAAGGCAGGGAGGGGGAACAGAAAATGAAAGAATACTGACTGATGTGGGAAGCCTCCTGTGCTGGTAGCTCAGGACGATCCCTTCTCGGAATGGTGCTGACTGCCCAGCAAAGTTACCACTTCCTCCCTGGCCTAATGTCCTCCTCTGGACGGTTTGTCTGTCAGGATTGCAGGGCCCCTGGTGCAAAGGCAAAGGGCAAAGTTATGAGAACACCAGTTCCAGGGCAGCTGCCTGGCACCGTCCACAGATGCTACTAGCAGCTCCTCAGCAAGGTTGGCCGTTGGAAAGCCTGTGCCACCTAGCAACCTCTGCTACTCGAAGGTCACCAGGAAATGACACAGAAGTGTTGGTGGAGCTTGTTCATTCATTTCCCAGCTGCCCAGACTCCAGAAATAACCACACAGAAATCTGTATTAATTGCAATACTGTTTGGCCAATAGCTTAAGCGTATTTCCGTTAGCATCCTGGCTGAAAATGTTGACCATGACGGGTGGGACAGGACTGGTGAAGGGGAAATCTGTGACCGAGGATTAACAACTGAGTAGAAGGCATTTAAACCCTTCCGAAAGATGGCTAGCATACTGTGTGTGTGTGTGTGTGTGTGTCTGGGCAGGGGGTGGTGTCTACAAGGTCACTCTTGAGTGTCTGTTTCTGTGGGAAAGGGAGCCTCCAAACCAGTCCTTCCTGGAGCTCAACTTGGAAGGTGGAAGAAGTCTTGATTGGACCTTAGAACAGAGATGAGCTACAGCGGCCAGCTGAGGAAGGAGAGTCTAGATTCAGAGTTCTGTTATCTGTGTCCTCCAGCATTCTCCGCTACTGGTGGGGCCCTGATGGACTGTCCGGCTTGGTCTTAGCCAGGCCCAGGGTGCAGAAGAAAGATCCTGGGCCAGTTCTGGATCAGAACAAGGGACAGCAGTGGCAGCACCATAGCCTGTCCTCACCAGGGTCCCCTGTCCTTGCCAAGGTTGGCGGCTCTCGATTTGTTTTATAGGCGTTGGTTGCAAATTCTCCTTTGGCCCTAGGGTGGTGCTGCAGAGCAAGGGCGGCCTTTACCCGTGGAACCAGGAAACACAGAAGCACCAAACTTGGTGAGGCTGCTGGTAGTGGCCGGAGGCTCCGAATGGTAAAGGGAAGCTCAGTGGCTGACTGTATGCCGCAGCTCCAGCCCCATGATAGTGCCCTTTGATCTCGCTTTCCTACTTGGCGCAAGTCGCATCTCCGCTATTCAGCACTGGGACTGGATGGTGCTCTGGCTGGTCGCCTTTCCCAAAGGATCGGGCTTCTCCTACCTTCTCTTCTGCCACCTGCAGTAATCTCCAGTAGTGAGTCCAGAGCTCAGCCCCTTTCTTCGCAGACGTGGGACCTTTGAGGGTCCTGGCCCCGCCCCTCCCGGCCCCGCCCCGCCCCCCGCGCCGACCGGCTTTGTTTCTCAAAGACGCAATGCGCAAGGTGGCCACGCGGGGGCGCTGGGGCCCGGGTTGTCCGCCTCTCTACCTCCACCAGCTTATTTTCCTCCCCCAGTTTCCCTAGAGTTCACACTGGAACTTCCCTGGCACAGTTTCCCTCTAGTCATAGTGACCCACGCGCGGATCTTGCTCTCCTTGGTGAGATTACCTGCCACCTCCCGGTCAGGAAAGAACTGTCTTTGTTCTTTCTATAAGCAATACCTACTTTACTCTTATTGGCTATCTGGAAATGGATACATAGTAGGCACTCGAAGACTATCTTTTAAAGAGCTTACTAAGCACACATTCTCTTTCCTTTTAAAACTTTTTTTCCCCCAGCCTTTTCAGGTTCACACAAGAAGGAGTGGAAAGCACTGAGTGACCGTATCCTCCCAGTCCCCATGCACCAGTAACCAGGCAACTACAACATCCATACTGATGCATGGCCACCCGGTTCTTAAGGCTTACATGTGGGTGTTGTGGATTTCATGGAACTCGACAAGCGTGTGGTGCCAGTGCTAACCGCTGCGGTATCACAGGGCATTCTGCTGCCTCACACACGTTCTCTCACAGCCCTAACTCCTGGGACGTTCATACCCTCTCTAGGTTTGCAGAGTCACGCCTAATTCCCATACCCAACAAGGTGGATGCTCTTCCTATTTTACATTAGAAGAACCTGAGATCCAGAAACAATGACCAAGACCCAGGCAGGGCCCTAATCCTGTGGCCACCCAGGCTCTCTGCTTGCACACCGGTCTGGGATACCTCCTGGGTAGCAAAGCCAGTGATGATTTGACAGCTCACCAAGGATGTCCAGACTCCCAGCACCAAATTGTCCTGTCCATCAAACACGGAGACTTCCCAGAGAAGTCCTCTGAGAGGTCCCACAGTCCCTCCTGTCCATCTTCTCCTCACCATGTGGGTATCCTCACCCCGAGCTCCGAGCTCCGTTCCCACTTCAGAGCCCCTGCTGGAACCTGGCAACTACTGATAAAGAGGCCTTGCAAAGGCTTGGCAAGTGAGTTCCCACGCTTCAGGCTTAGTCCCGGGTACCCAGCACATGATATAAAAGGATGACCAGAGTTCCAGGTGGGCATGCCCATCGACTAGATACAACCAGTTAAAACACAGGATGCTCAATTTTGAGTTCTGATAAACATGAAAACGTCCAAGCCCAGTCATATGCCAAAAGCATGATACCCCTTCCGTTGATTTGTTTACCCGAAGTTCAGCTTTAACTGGGCATCCTATATGTTATCTGGCAACCCTGCCCAGTAGTTTCTTGACCCATGAGGAGAGACATAGCGAGAAGAGAAGATATATAACCCAGGATGGGGACTTGGCCCCTGAACTAAGGCATCCCCTGTGGCAGCTTTAACATTCTGAAACTGCAGTAGGGTTCTGAATTCTAGAGGTGCTAGGGACAGGGTCCTGCCTCAGAGGGTGCCCAGTATAGCTTGACAGTGAATCCACTATCAAAGCCTCTGAAATGCTTTCGTGTTGGGTGTAGGGTGGGGAAGAAGCAGCCGGTGGAAGTGGGAGGGGCAGGTATGTGAGCTTGCAGCAGTGTCCTTCCAAGAAAGCTGGAGAAGGCTGCGGAGAAAGGAGATCCCAGGGTGAGAGAATGTGCTGGAACAAATGGAAGCAGGTCTTTGATGTGGCAGGCATGTGGTCGTGAGGCCTGCCTTTGTGGCTGAATTGGTCCTGTTAGCATCCTAAGTGAGACGGCAAAGGAGCCAGGCAGGCTTTGATAGTGTTAGTGATCAGGCCTCCGTACTGACCTGACCTTGGGGTGTACGGCCTCAGCTGTAGCCACTGAGAGCGGCACCTGAGCACATTCACCCTTCCCTCTTTCTGTCTCTGCCTGTCTCTCACTTTCCCGATTACTTTCCTCTGATAAGAAACCCCTCCACCTGAGATGTCTCATGGCATCTTTCTCTCACGTGCTGCCTTTTTTTCAAATTACAACAGAGAGGGCCAGGGCAGGTGGTCTGAGCAACAGAAGGTGGTCTCCATGCTGGCTATCATGACTTGAATTGCCCTAACCTTGGGTCCACATGGCTATGTAGTTTCTCAGGGCAGCGGAGGAACTGTCACATGGTGGTGGTGGTGGGTGCGGGATGGGGAGTGCTGGCTTAGGGCAGAGACACTGGATACTGTGGAGGGAAATACGAATGTTGGAACATAGCTTCTGAATGCTCTTTGAGACAGACTGATGTAAACTGCTACTCAGGAGGCAAGATGATCACAAGTTCAAAGCCTGCCTGAGCTACTCCACTCATACTTTGTCTGTTGCTGTCTTTGGTTCAATATGACTTCTCTGCAACTCATTTTTGGGTTATGCATTACTTAAACAAAAAATCTTTTTGGGAGGGGACTAGAGAGATGGCTCAGAGATGAAGAGCACTGGCTGCTCTTCCAGAAGTGTTGAGTTCCCAGCTCACAACCATCTATAATGAGATCTGCTGCCCTCTTCTGTCATGGGGGCATACATGCAGGCAGAACACTGTATATATAATAAATCTTTAAAAAAATTCCACATTGGTTTTCTTAGAGACAGACACACGTGTCAGTCTAACTGATGCCTCTAATATCCCCAGGCCATGTGCTGCTTGTACAATACTTTCATTTATTCTCCTCGGATTTGTTTCTCTATTGTTCTATGTCTTAATTCACATTTCAATCCCACTGACAATTCTTAGACGTGACTGCTTTGCACAGGCGATGTGAATTTGCATTGGCCTCGATGGATGACCTTGCTGTCTGTGATTTTCCTGCTGCCCCAGCCTTTCTTTCTCAGATCATTTTATTCTCGATGAATAATTCCCTGGTATCTGCTCAGCATGCTCTAGGGATTACTTTTTTCTCTTTTGATGTCTGATATGAATCTACCTCAACTTCACTTGAGGAATATATTTTATTGGGAAGGTATTTGGGAAGATAAAATTCTAAGTGGGAGCAGGCAATGTGGGCACGTGCCTGTCATTCCAGTACTAGGGAGGCTAAAGTAGGAGGATTGAAAATTCTAGACCATTGTATTGGCAAGTTTTATGTCAATTTGACACGAGCTAGAGAGTCATCAGATAGGAAGGAGCCTCACCTGAGAGCTGTGGGCAAGCCAGTAGGGCATTTTCTCAATTAATGATTGAGGAGGGAGGGCCCAGCCCATTGTGGATTCCATAAGAAGGCAGGCTGAGCAAGCCATGGGGAACAAGCCAGTAAGCAGCACCCTCCATGGCCTCTGCATCAGCTCCTGCCTCCAGGATCCGGCCCTGTTTGAGTTCCTGTTCTGACTTCCTTTGGTGATGAACGGCAATATAGTAGTACAAGCAGAATAAACCTTTCCTTCCCAACTTACTTTTTGGTCATAGTGTTTCATTGCAGCAATAAAAACCCTAACTAAGACACCAGGTCTATGCTATATAGTGAGGTCCTTTCTTAAAAACAAAAACACAAACAAAAATATCCCCAACCTGAGCTGGCTGCTGGGTTTTACAGAGTTATGAAGGCATTAGTTTGTTGGTGGCTGGCTACTGAATTCTTGCTACCTAAACTACTTAATTCCTACTTGACACCAGAGTCTCTTGTCTGTATTACGGTTGCTTCCTTTTCCCTCTGGGTGTTTCAGAGACTTGCCCTGTGGTTGTCTGCAGTATATGTGCACCTAGTGATGGATGTGTGTTCTCATCGCTCCTGGGCTGCTCAGGATTTCTCACGTCCTTATCTAGTTCTGGGTGCCTCTCCGTGGTCACTTCTCACTTCTTCCTTTCCTCCTCTTGTGTGAGGGTATAAAGTATATACATGCTAAATTTTTTTCAGGATATTCTTTAAACATCATGTATTTATCTGTTTGTGTATGTTTGCCTAAGTTTATATATACCACATGCATGCAGGAACCCATGGAGGTCAGAAGAGGGCACCCACAAAATTGAAGTTTCAGGCAGTTGTGAGTTGCCGGGTAGGTGCTAGACCAGACCTGGGTCCTCTGCCAGACTGCTGAGTGCTCTTAACCTTTGAGCCCTCTCCCCAGCTCCTTAGCACATACCTTTTGTCTCTTCTGATCTTGCGTATGCCTTCTGTTCCTCAGAATCTGCCTTTTAGCCACACATTTTCTTCTCTGTGTTTTCCTGTTCATTAATCTCCTTTTAGCTGACTGTGACCTGCTGCTAAGACCATTCACTGAAACCTTAATTTCTTATATTGCAGTTGCAGGTTGATCCTTTCTTTAATGCTTCTAAGTTTCTGCCCAAATTCTCTATCTCATTTAATTCCAAGAATATATTAATCATGATTTTCCTAAAGTCTAGTTTCTAGTCATTTCCACACACTCGAGCCTGCTTTGGTCTGCTGCATGAAAGAGTGTGACTAGCGACACCCTGGAGGCTGGAAGAGAAGCCAGACTGTCAAAATAACCGAAAATGAGACTTCCTTACAGTTGAACAAGGTCAGGGAAAGTATGGAATCTTCTAGAAATGTAAAGTGTTGGAGAATGGAGTATGAGTGCAGGACAGAGATGAGGGAAATCACCTCTGCCTGGTCCAGCTCCTTCAGAACATTTTACCTGAAGCAAGACTGTAAATGCCTACTGCCCCCGCCAGATTTCTGTAACCCCCAGTTTTCCTACAGACTTACGTGGTCACCATGGTTTGGTCCAAATCCTGAACATTCACAGGACCTGGGAAAAAAGACCAAAGGAGTCCACATAGTGAGCTTGCTGAGTAGCCCATGCTGGTCTTGAACTCATAGTCTTCCTGCCTCACTGCCCCAGGTGGTGACCCCAGGCCTGACTTAAAATATTTGAATGTGTTAGTTACACCAACAGGCTGCTTATGGAGGTGTTTTGTCTTCTCATGTAGGCAGATAGACCTTCAGAAATACTCAAAAGCCAGGCTCAGGTTCGAATGCCCAGGAGCCTCCAAGTTCTGGGACAGATACAGGGATGAGGAGAGCCCCAGCCTGTGGTCAATGTCAACCCTGGCTCTGTCAGATACCGTGAGCAGCCTTGCACACCAAGCTCTGTGTATCCCTCTCCCCCACCCTGGTAAACAGCTGCCAGCTAGCCCTTGGCACAGGTTGTCTGAGGAAGCGGGAACCAGGCAAAGGGCCTGGAAGTGAACCACTCCATCCTTTTCCTTTTTTTCCCATTCTAAAGATAAAAAAGTCAGGCAAGAAAGGCAAGGAGCAGACATAGGCGCTATTATTTTAAATGTTATGAGTGGGTAGGAGGGAAGTCCACACCGATCCAGCGACCACTAGGTGGCTGAAGGGCTGGGTCCCATGCGCTCCTATGCAGACACCCCATACCCCTCCAGGTGGCTGTCACTTCTTATAAAGGAGAAAAGCAGGTGAGCTGAATACTCCATGACTCAGGCATGGGTCAAGTCTGCCAGCTCCCCCAGAATAGAGCATGGACAGGGATGGAAGGAGCCTCCACTCAGGACCCCTTTGACATATTTTGCTACGACCTTCATGCCTTCTTGTCCCTTAACCTCTAATCCCTCAGGGGCTTACCTGCTCACAACAGCCCAGGCACTGGGAAATAAGACTACACTTTTCCATTTTAGGGCGTGACTTCTAGGGGACCGGTGTGGAGATGGAAAATAAATAGCATTGATATTAAAACACTCAGGTCTGCAGGGCCAACTGATATAGGAAATGTGACTTTGAAGAGAGCTGAAGTGGTTGAATGCGGAGGCTTCTCAGACTTTGTCACCTTAGAGGGAAGGGCCTGGTATGACAGGACCGCCTCCTCAGCCACGTCTGCGGAACAGTGAGGTGTGTGGATCACCCCAGCCTTGCTACCCAGAGCTCACAGCTGAGACAGTGGTGAATGAGGCTGGTAGGGCCGTGGCAAACATTTGTTGAGACCTGCAGAGGGCTGAGGAGCCAGGAGACAAACAGCAGTGAGCGTTGTCTAATTAGAAGATCATTTCTGGTAGCCTTGCCTATTCTGGCCCCTGACTTCCACAGAGGACAGCTCAGTGATCAGGGAGTGGGTAAGCCAGGACTGCTCTTGTCTGTGTCAAAGTTCGCCATGAAGCCTTGTCCCCCACCATGGGTCAGCTGAGCCTTAGGTTTCTTGTGAGTCAGAAACAGCATGGGATCGTGACATAGTTTGAAACTCAGCACTGACAAGACTGATGTTTGGGGAACTCAGTTGTTGGCTGGTCTTCAGTACCCCCGAACCCTAGAAGGACCACAAGAAACTCAGATTTCTTGGCGTGTGGCAGGAGCAGTACCCGCAATGGACAGCAGGGGGAGCTCGAGAGCCACGGCGGCGCCTCCAGCATCCAGCCTGAAATAAACTCCTTTATTAAGCTTGTAGCTGCCACCGCTTATGAATAGCCTCAGTTGCTCAGTCTTAGGGCCCTGGAGTAAAGGGGAGGAGAGCACAGGGGCTGAGAGTGGGGGTATCACTGATCACCAAACTTCACTGCAGAACCGTCCCAGGATATTCCTGTTTCCACTGCTCAACAGGCAACCGCTGAATACCCTCCCTAGAGTCCCAGCCAAGCTCCTGGCCAAGGCCTCAGGCTCAGCTCCTGTGTTCTCCACAAAGTCCCAACTCTCTACAAGACCCCCAGAGCAAATGCCACCCCGGAAGCCCTTGGTCCCTAGTGTGCCCCTCACTACTCTGAGAGATCTGAGAGGGCCACCGGGAGGGAAGTGTTCAAGAGGGAAGGGAGAGGATGGAGAAAGTCCTGGGGACAGGTGACCAACCAAGGTGACAGTGTGCGGGTCCAATCACCTTGTCACTCATGTTTCTCCAGCCCCAACTGGTAGGATACCAGCAGAGTAGAGCGATGTCCCAGCAAACCTGGACCAAGCAGGTTTCTTTTGCAGGGTACCACTCTCCGTGGCAGCTGTCCTTCTGTGTGCTACCGTGGCTTACCAACTAGATGGAAGGGGCTGAAGGGAAGCTGGAGCTTTTTCCTCCCCTGCTGATTCTCCACCCCAGCATCCCTGTAAGTCATGGTGCCAGGTTCAGAGCCCACTCCTCACAAGTAGCCTCATTCCTCTCGGGATAACTCCAGATTCAGGAAGCTAACTTCTGTTTGGACACCTAGACTCTTTCTTATTGGCTCAGGCTGGCCAAGCTCTAGAGAAACCGCTCACTTTTCCTCTAAACACTTCAGGTATGAAGGCTGAGGCAAGAGGAGGTCAGTAAGTTCAAGGCTAGTGAATGCCTTCCTCAAAAAACAAAGCACCCCCCCTCACTAGCCTTTAAGGAATTTGAGCCAAAAGAGATGGTTCAGCAATTGGTCCAGAGGACCTGGGTTTGATTCAGAACACCCACACGGCAGCTCACAACCATCTTTAACTCTAGTTCCAGGGGATCTAGTGCCCTCTTCTGGCTTCCATGGGTACCAGGCATGCACACGGTACACAGACATACGTGTAGGCAAAACTCATACACATAAAAAAAAACTTTTTTCAATAAAAGAGTCAAAGGTTTGTGTTTTCTAAATGTCTTTGACATTCAAGTTGCCCCGCTCTGTGGTCTAAACTGTAAGCAAGGAACTTCTGTAGACTGTCCTGTGACCTTCGGGTAGTCACATCTCACAGAAGTGCCACTCTCAATAGCATTCAGTCAAGATCAGTTAATATTATTTAATAAATAGGCCAGAAAATTAGCTGAGCATTTCTGGGCAGGATGCGGCGTGCGACCAAAGTCATGGAAGATTGTCCCTTGAATCACTAAGGCAAACTGTTGTGTGTCGTTATACATAGAAGCGTCACATAAAAAGAGTCATAAATAGAAAAAATTCCAAAGTTCTCCCACAGACAGACAGGGACGTCAGAAACATAAAAATAAAAATAATAAAGAAATTAAAACGGAACACACCCGCCCCTCCCCCACAGCCCATTTGTTTCAAGTGCTCGATGATACAGTACTCCACATCTTTGGATATTTTACAATGTACAACTCCAAGCTGCAGCCCAGAAGACAAACGGACAAACGACAAAAGGAACTGAAGCGGGCATCTGAAAAAGGGAATTTATAAGAAGTCGTTACCTTTACAAAATAAAAACCAGAGCCTGACACCACTGCCTTCCCCTGGGTTCCTCTGCTGCCTGAGTCCGGTTCCACTGCTGTCCCTCGGCTGATGGGACCGAGAGTGCATATTGGCAGATGGGTCCAGAAACAAGTCTGAGCTGCAACAGGGATCTGAGAGGCAGCAGCCCCAGCAGGTGACGAGGATGAGGTATCTGAGGAAAATCCACCTGATGGACTGCGGTCTGGTGGTGCCGGCAGTCCACGGCCTCTCTTGGGAGCTTCTGGAGGGACAGAGTCTTCTGTCTTCTCTGGCCTTTTTGTTTGTGTTTGTACAGGATAAAGCCAAGGCGATCAATACAGGAAGAACTGAGTCTCATGTACCCACAGCACAGGGCTCTGGAACTCCAGGCCTAAGCCTTCCAAGCAGGCAGATTCTTCTCTCTGGGATCTCAAGAAACCAATGCCATACCTTCTTGATATGGGCCAGCAAAATTGTCTAGCTACGACCAACCCCAGAGCCAGGCGACTGTGACCTGCTACCCAGAGGGCACCACAACCCAAAGGTTTCCCTTTGGTGAAATATAGAGGGGGATCAGTGACTCAAGCACAGTAGAAGGATGTCACCAGCAAACCCCAGGCCTGAAGACATCCCCTGGCACCCGCAATGAACCAAACAGATAAGCCCTGGATGGCTAGGTGCCACGACACTTGCAGGGATGGGGGAGGCAGGTAGGTGATGACTGTTAGGAGCTGGCCCCATCCCTCGAGTGTTAACTCAAGGAGACTGAACTCCAGAGGGCATGTGGGGGTGGGCAAATGCTCTGCCCAGGGGTATCCAGATATGACTGTGGCCTGCCAGTAAATGGGACAGAATTTAGGGTTCCTGGAGTTGCCTCTGGGTATTGAAAGCCATGAACCTATCTTTCTATGTCGTCCCTATCTAGTTTTGCCAGGTCTCACCTGAAGTGCTGATTTCCACGTGGAGCGATGGAACCAAGTCCTGTCAGATAGACTGTCTCCCGGTGACTCCCGGGGTGCTAAACGTCTACCTGTCTGGGGACATTGTTTCTAGGAACAGGTGTGACTACATATGGAGGAGAGGGAGGGGAATGTGACCACCCCCTTTCACAGCAGGGTGACTCTGAGGCACAGAGGGTTGACCTGCCCACGGTCACAGGACAAGCCAATTTGAAATGGGCTTGCTCCACGCCAGCTTCTAGCTGCGGGAGGCTTTTCTGCCCAGTGCGATGGTCTTTCCCCGTGGCTGGAAAGCATTGCTCAATTGGATCCGGGACCTCTAAGCTGAAACCTGACTGGGATGAAAGCAGGGGTGGGAGGGACTCCCCTATAGGGCAGTATGGCTCAACCAAGGCGCCTGGCCAGGACACGGTCCTCATGCTGGATCCCCCTGGCTTGCCTTCTGGCAGAGAGCTCCCCTCCTCACAGCCCCATACCGGAGCACAATGCTCCCGGCACCAGCCGGAGACTTCTGAGACAAGACACCCTGTGTGTTTCTATGTGAATCAGAGTCGGCCAGGGAGAGGTAGGGTCTCCCAACCCTTAGGAAAGAGATGTCCAGCTCCGACTCCAGCAAAAGGGAGGCGATGCTCTCACAGAGCAGGCAAAGAGCAACGTAGCTAAAATGTATTTTCTTATTTTCCCTTTGTGTTTGCAAACTAGAAAGTTCAGATCCCCTGGGTGGGGCAGGGCGGGCCTTAGAGGAACTTGAGACAGGGTCTGGGACTGGTGTGGACCAGGACCAGCCTAGTTATTGGCTTCAGACATGGAGGCCACGTGGTTGAGACCAGTGAGCCCAGGCAGGCTGGCCAGGCCTGTGGCCCAGGGGTCGGGCAATGGGAAGTAGGGCCGTGTGGCGGCCACGTTCTCCGCCAGTGCCAGGGCCAGGAGGCCACCTGCGTTCCTCTCGGCCTCCAGCTGCGCACGTCCAAACAGCTTCATCTGCGTCTCCTCGAACTGCCGCTCCAGCTCCTGCAGGCTCAGGGCGCCCTTGGGTGCCGCTAGGAAGTGCTTGGCAGGGCTGGGGCCAGGGAGGCACACCGCTGCGCCACCCAGGTGGCCCCCCACGTCGCCCAGCGTGGGTGGCATTACGAAGGCGGCCTTGTCGGGCGTGGGACCACCTGGCCCGAAGAGCAGGCTGGCGGCCCTCCAGGCGGCGGGCTTACGGCCGCGCCGGGGTCGTGCCATGCGGCAACTCTGTCGCTTGATGTGGCGGTGCAGGTGATCGGAACGCGTGAAGCTCTTGTAGCAGAATTCGCACTGGTAGGGCCTCACGCCTGTGTGGATGCGCATGTGATTCTTGAGGTCATAGTTGTGCACGAACTTGGCATTGCAGTGAATGCACAGGTAGGGCCGTTCCCCCGTGTGTTTGCGCATGTGGATCTTCAGCTTGTCCTGCCTGCAACACAGAAGCCAGGATTTAGTCCATGAGTGGGATGCAGGTGCCCACTCTTCACGTTGTTTCCTACTTTGGAACGGGCTTCCTGTATCCATGCTGCCAATCCAGGAGTGGGGCTCGTCCTAAGATCGACCTCCAACTTCTGCCCGAGCATCTGCCTCACCTCTGGATTAAAGCAGGACAGAGTCGTCTCCTGAAAGACATCCCGCCACTCCCTTTACACAGGTTCTAAGTGAGAATCTCCCATTGATTTTTAGGGGCCGGCCTCACATCCTGGAAGACAGTCTTGCTGGAGAGAGAGGTCAGCAATCTGGTCTCAGTCCTTTCATGGTGAAGGGCCTCCTGAAGCAGGATGCCCTTGGACCTCTGCCCCCAGGTCCACACCAGCCCTGGTCCTCCGCAGTCTTCTGGAGACTCCAGAAGCCTAGCACACCTGGCTGAGAGCACCTCGGTGTGGTTTCTCACCTAAGCCCCAGGCTCTGCTCTTTGCAGAGGGTTCAGGGTTTCTCAAAGAACCAGGTGCAGTAACAATGCAGCCTGATCTGGGGTAGAGCTCTGGGGTTAGAAGCGTTATTCAGAGGCAAGGCATGGGACCGGGTGGGGCTCCAGCTGCAGCCCCGCCATCCACTTGCTGGGTGACCTGAGGTGAGTTAGGTAAACTCCCTAGGCAAAGCTGAAGCTAGGGTCAGACTCAGGGTGTGCTTGAGTGGGCAGAAGTTCAAGGCCCTCCTGGGAGTCCTGAAATGAAAGCAGAGCTTCCAGTTTTGTTGTCTAAGGTCTGAGCACCCAGGACACCAGTATAGGGAGCATTTTGGCCTGACTGGTGGGGGCGCAGAGCTGGGGCGGGCTGTAGCATGTCCTTCCTGGCTCATGCTCCAGTTCTCCCAAAGTGGCTGGAGGCCAGGAGCACTGTGCGCCGTCTCCACCACCTCTTGCAGGTGGGGCTTGGGTGGTGTCTCTGCTCTAATTCCAGGTTGGGCTTTGAGGTCAGAGCAGATGTGGGAGTCCAAGGAGCCCTCCCTAAAAGTGTCCAGCTTTAATCCTGGACGGCAGGGTTTCTTCTGGCCACTAGAGGTCGCATGGAATCGCATTTAGAAAATAGTTTGCCAGGGTGGGTGCAAGGAAAAAGATAGTTGCTGTGGGCGCTGTTGTGTGTGTGTGTGTGTGTGTGTGTGTGTGTGTATGTGTGTGTGTGTGCCACGTGTGCAGAGCCAGCCCTCCCTCTGTGCTCCCTGGGGCTGAGATCCTCAGAGGTGGGAAGTGGGACTAGCAGGGGAGGCTGGGAAGAAAGGGGTGTGGTACTCCAAGTGTCTTCAGGCCAGATTTTCCCCCCTTCTACAACCTCCAACAACCCTGGCCTGCACAGTTACATGCTGTGACTTCCCAGCCACCAGCAGCATATGCCCAGTGGTATCTGCCACCTAAGTGGCTGAGTGTTCAGTGTGAAGGGGACCCAGGGAGCCCTTGGCTAGTGGATCTCTCCTGAGCAAGCATGAGAGTCATTACCAAGACCCGAGACACCTGTGAGCTGAACATCCCTTTAAGGTAGGTCCCCTAAGGGACAAAGAGAGAGTGGCAACAGAAGGCAAGGCCTCGTATGTCCAAGGTCCCGGGTTCAATTCTCAGCACTGGAGGAAGAAAGAACAAATCTAAACCCAAGCCCCGAACCAGACAAGAGTTAGCTGCTCTTCTGGTTGGTGGTCTCATACCTGGCTGCATGTCTTCCGCTGTGGGAGATTAAGACTCACACTTACATGTCTATGGCCCTGCAAGGCCCTGCATTTGCTGGCAAGGGAGGACACCTGTTTAGTGGTGGCATGGACGTGCTATTTCCCGTCAAGGGCCTCCCTCCAAGTGTGCACACAGAAGTGTCTCCCCATGCTAGGAGCCAGAAAACACATGTGCACGGACACACACGTCCTGGTGTGTGAGGGAAGGGACACACGATAAGGGACAGCCTCCACGCCGATCATCACTATGGCTGTGTGCTCACAGTGGACCGTCTATCCCTCCTGGTCTCTCTGAAACCATTAAAGACCAACCCTCCAGGCACCGAGGGCAGAGACAGCAGCAATGGGCCCACAGCTCCCTTGCCTCTGCTATTTGTATGGAATCTGGGAAACTGGCAGCAGCCTTAGGGAATACCTGCTTTATGACTTCGAGTATCACCTTGGGAAGCATGGCCTGGTGATGGCAGGAGATTGGGTAAGGGCACACAGCTGGGCAGAAGTCCAACTGGTCCAACCCTAGGCTTCCTGATGACCACCCGAAGCTCTTTCCAAAGTGCTATGACCTGCAAGTCGAGGAGCCTGGTGGTCACTCCTTTGTTGACTGACTAGTGACGAGAACTCCCCAGTCTCTCAGAACACAATGTTTTCTAATATTGATTTGTGTGTGTGTGTGTGTATGTGTGTACATGTCTGCACACAAATGTGTGCATGTCTGGACGATCATTCCTCTGCTATTGTGAGCATGTGGAGGCCAGAAGACACCTTTTTGGGAGCCAGTTTCTCCTCTTCTATCATGTGGATTCCGAGGAGCAAACTCAGTTTCTCAGTACCAAGGGGTGGCTTAGCTTGCAGGAACTCTGGGAATTACAGGTCTGGAGGCAGCCACCCTGTTGAAGAACCTCTGCATGGGGAGGAGGGGAAGGTGTAATGACTGGTGGCCAGGGACCTCAGCCCCAAAACAAATCCTCATGGAAAGGCTGTAGGGGAACTGGTTACAGAGAGGATCACAGGAAAATCTCACCCTGGCAGGTCAAGGCCAGGGCATTGGATGGATGGCTTTTGGCTGGGCAGGAAAGGATTCTTTCAGGGTAGCTCTGGGGAGGGCAGCAAGCAAAGGCCCGGTGGTTCTGAAGAATGTGACTGGGAGTCTCAGTCCACGTGAGAAAGTCCCCGATGGGAGTCTGGATTCCAGCAACATCTCCTCTGCAGTTCCTGCCCCTGACCTTGGAGAGCAGCTCCCAAAGCCTGTCTGATCTTGTTCAGAAGGGTCAGGGGAGTGGGAACCAAGAGAGGGGAGGTGAGATGGGGGCTGGAATGTAGTTGCTACAGACAGGCCTCCAGCCCAGATGGCTGTCATCTTGCATAGGAGGAGGAGTAACTCCAGGGCAGGCAGGGTTAGAGCCTGATAACCAGAAACTCTAGGGCTGAGCTGACCTGGAGGGATAGGAGGACTGAACACACAGAGGCCACACAAAGTGGCCTCCAGGAATTTGTTGGGAGGGAACATTCTGGAATTTCATTCTTCTATAAAAAAACAGCATTGTTGCCTGAACCCAGGAATCTCCCCTGGAGATCGCGCTTGTGTCTGGAGGGCTGTAAGTCTGTTTGCAGGGACTGAACAAGTCTAACGTTTTTGCTAGGACAGGCAGGGCCTGTAGTCTGGCCTAGACCTGCAGAGACACCCCCCCCCCCCGAGAAGGCTGTCTTGTGAGAGATGAGAGGGAGAGGCAGCAAGGAAGGAAGAAGAGGACTTGGGATCCTAGTAGCTCAATGTGGGGAACCCTGCGCTCCCCGAAGGGAGGGTTGTTCCCTTGGTCATTCTGCCCAGGGACAGGCACAGGAAGCTAGGGCAGAAGAACATAGTAGGACTGGGAACCAACAGCTCACAGGCTTTGACACCTTCCCCTGGGGGCCGGACTCTCAGGCAGGAACAAAGTGGGGGAATCCACTTGAGCTTAGTTTCCTGTGAACTCTGGCTTATCTCTCTGTTGCTCCACGCTTTAGCTAAGCCTTACCCAGGTGTTAGGCCAGCTGGCCCTGTGGAGCCCAGTGAATTCAGGGCAAGAGAGGAGTGGCGTTAGGGACAGTGTAACTCAACAGGATTTCAGTGTGCTGGGACATATCGGGACAGCCAGGGGGAGTTGGATCTGGGAGTTTGGATTCCAGCTGCCCAGGGAGATAACGTCCGGATCTCAGGGCTGCTGTGGCAATCGGCCAAGAGGAAGCACACACAACTGGGGGAGACTGTCCCTCCAAGCGCCCTGGAAGAATCCAGGACAGATTCTGCTGTGGTTTCTTTCCCCGAAGTAGCTTGGAAACCCTCAGTGTTGTCCCTCAGGGCAGTCACCAGATTCCCTGCCTCACCATTTCAGCAAAGCCACGATCACCTGAACACATCTCTCAAGCCCTTCCTCAGCTATTTCAAATAGAGCTTCCTGCCGCCCAGGACAGCAGCCCCTGTCACTTTCTAGGATTTGCCTTGTTTTCTCCTGAAAGAGGCACATTTAATAGGGTGACATGGTGCAGGACTCAAAAGTTCACGCCATCTATGGAGGCCAAGGCTTTATGCTTCCTGTGAAAACCCAAAGGAATAAAATTCCAAGAAACGCTGTTAGAATAAATGGGTCTGTTAAGACAAGTCCTTTAAACCCACAGTGACAGTGGGAAAGGGCCTAGTTCGGTAAACCATGGCTGTACGGCGGCAGCAATAGGCTTTGTCACACCAGTCACACTGAAATGACGCGAGGGCCACTCATCAGAACAATTCCACTGTGGCCTCTAGCTGAGAAGATCTGCCATATATAGGGACACTGATGGTGGCAACAGGCCATACAAAAAGTAGCCTTTGAAACCTAGCCGGGCATAGTTATGAATCCATTTCCCCCTCGCCCCCCGCCCCCCGCCTATTGGTTTTGATTACAAAAGTCATGGCCCAAAACAGTACATAACACACATTTGCTGAATGGGATGATGTTCCTGAAAGACGACAGGCTTACGATGTGATGATTTCAGATCACAAGCTATCCTCCGGCAATGTGGAGAAATAGGAAGGAACCTGATAAGAGGCCCGTCATATCAGGAGGATGGAAAGGGTCCACACGGGC
This sequence comes from Microtus pennsylvanicus, assembly GCF_037038515.1. Lineage (NCBI taxonomy): Eukaryota > Metazoa > Chordata > Mammalia > Rodentia > Cricetidae > Microtus > Microtus pennsylvanicus. The sequence goes on from NC_134582.1 coordinate 11,148,476, forward strand.
CTCTGCAGTCTCCTATGTGTAGACTTCACTGTCGCAGAAGCCCTGGCATCCCAGTCCCACCTCTGGGACTGTCCAGCTGCACCTAGGAGCAGCCAGCTAGCCAGGGGCAGAGTCTGGGAAACACTGGCTCCAAGCACACAGAAACCACTTCACTACGGTTTGCTGCTGTTCCTATGGAGCGCAGGGCCCACCTGTCATGGGCCCTGCCTAGCTCCTGGGTTCTTCTTCCCAGCATAGCCCTGCTCCGACCTGTTTTTATGTCTCGGGCTTTATCCCAACACCATATTTGAAAAAAAAAAAACAACACAAGAGTTTAGTTCCTAAAACGGGGTTGAAATCATTGCACCAGGTAGTGCCTAGCATCATGCCGAGCAGTGAGCCCGGCGGGCGCGTGCTCTCCCTCCCTTGGCCTCTGCACTCCTCTCCATCCTTCCCCCACAGCCTCCGGTCCCTCGCCCCCTGCTGCCCCCGTCTCCCGCGGCTGCGCACCTGGTGAAGCGGACCTCGCAGATGCTGCACATGTACGGCTTCTCCCCGGTGTGGGTCCTCATGTGCCGGGGCAGCTTCCCGGCCCCCATGATGACCTTGTGGCAAATGGGGCACTGCTGAGAGGCCTTGGGCTTCAGCTTGCGCTCCTCCACCAGCGGCCAGGGTGGGAAGAGGCTCCCCAGGTGGGTGGCACTCAGGAAGTTGAGATAGGCACCGTAGTCATTCTCTGCCTTGATGGGGCCCAGGGGCCCACCAGGCAGGTCAGGAAACATGTCCTTGAAGAAATCGCTAGGGAAGGGAGGGGGCGGGGGCGGGCCTAGCTCCTCCTTCTCCTCCTCCTTGATTTTGCGGTTCTTGATGACTAGATCCAGTGGCCCACTGTCCATGGGCTGCTCGGGCAGCTGAGCAAAGGCACCAAAGTCCCCTGGCCAGAGGTGTGGGAAGAATTCTGGGGCAAACGGAGATAAGGAGGGTCTTCTGTCAGGGATGTTGGCTTTGGGGTACAAGTTCTCCCTCAGTAGAGATTCAATGGAGAAGTCCCGTATCACTCCCAGATGGCCAGGGCTGCCAGGCTGGAAGGCGTCGGGGAAGTCCCTGGGTGTGTCTGAATAGTCCTTCTCTGTGAGATGGTCCGCCTTGGAGGGGCTTTGGGGGCAGTTGATGTCTTGGGGGTCAGGCAAGTTTTCCTGGTCAGCAAAGTCCTCTGTGTCATCCTCCTCCTCTTCCTCTTCCTCCTCTTCCTCCTCCTCCTCATCTTCCTCATCATCGTCATCTTCGTCATCGTCCTCCTCCTCCTTGTCCTCCTCACCACCGTTGCCGCCGGGCTCCATGATCTCCAGGCACACATTCACAATGCATTGGATCTCCAGCATCCTGGCAGCATTGAGGATGTGCTTGACGTTGGAGGCGGTGATGGTGAGTGTGGAGGTGTAGGCAAACTCCAGGATGGCGGCTAGAGCCTCCGGCTGGACAAAGTCAATCTCATAGACATAGGGCTGGCTGGCCAGGCTGCCGGCCGTGAAGAGCTTCTTGAAATACTTGCTGCATGCAGCCAACACCGAGCGGTGCGTTCGGTACTCCTGCTCCTGAACCACCAGCAGCACGTCGCACAGCAGCCCCGCATGCCGCTGCTCGTTGAGACTGCACAGCACCTCACTGCTGTGGTTGGGGAAAGGGATGCCGATAAGTTCATCGATGTCATTGGCCATGTTCTCAGCCAGAGCCCTGCAGGGACAACAGAAAGGGAGATCAGTTAATGGGCGCGGCTGGTTGAGGACCCATGTCCAGGACCAAGCCTTACCTGTAAGTCACACCCAGCTCAGGCTGGGGTTCCTGCACCTTAAGACCCTTGGAGTTAGCATCTTACCAGGCAGTGCACATCACCTGTTTAGGAAAAGCCGCTGAAACCTCTGTGGGCGTGATTTGCAGAATTCTGCTTTGTTAATACGGACTTGGAGAATGCCGGGATGATGGACATCACGAACGTAGGGGTGGGAACCTCTGCATGGTGGCATTCTGCTCTCACATGGGACTGCTTAGTGCTTCTGCTGAGGGATGCTCACAAGGCCCCCGCTGGGGAAGCATTCTCATGTTTTACAGAAGCTGCCAGAAGCCTCAACTCAACTTGGTGGTCCTGAACAGGGGCACAGTAGCATAGTTTGCCCCCTGAGCTTGCTGCTGGCTTTTACTATGCCTGACGGAGTTTCTTTTATTTGCCTTCAGCAATTCTTTCCCTAGCATCCCATATGTATATGTGAGCCGTTTCTCTTGTAAGCAGGTATTTAAGGTCAATACAGATGTAGCACTTTGTTGATTACTTTCTCATGTCTGTCGGTTGACCTCACAGCCCTTTAAAGCCTGCAGGAGACAGTTGGCCGAGGCTTCCTGACAGTATGGATGGCCCCTGACTGACAATGATCTGATATAGGGACTTCTGATTTTATAATAATGCAAAGGGCACTCATACAGTCATTCTGTTTACCTCTTCCAGTACAACAAGCTATGAGATATTTGGTATTTTTATTATAAACTTGGTTTGCACTCAGTGATTTGGCTTAGCACAGGCGAACGTAGTGCTCTGAGAATGTCCAAGGCAGGCTTTGGCAGAAGGTCAAGCATATTAAATACACTTTAAATTTAAAATTATGATTATTATTGTGTTTGTGTGCATCGGTGTGCATGCCACGAGTTTATGTGGAGGTCAGAGGACAATTACGTTGTCTCCCTTTCTACTTTTATGTGGTTCCAGGGATCAAACTCAACTCTCCAGGCTAAAATGAAAAATAGCGACCATTGCAAAAGCAGATAAGGCTGGGGAGAAAATGGGTTACTCACACACTGCTAGGGAAGGCAGAATGGTCCACCCCGTCTGCAAAGCACTGCGAGTGTTTTTAAAGAGTTAGCTACCCAACGACCACTTGATCTGGCAGAGGCACATTTGCCCCAGAGTAAAACCAAGGGAAAACCGAGAGTGAGTCTGGTGATTGCCCTGAACCGGAACCCACACGGATATTCTTCATTAGGTGGTCGGCTGGGCATACTCTAGAGCGTCAGATCCTCCGTGCCCCACTCAGCAGTGAAACGGAGCTCTCTGATACTCGGCTACACTCGGCAGCTTGGATGCGTCTCCAGGGAGTCTTAAGGAGTGCACAGAGCCAATCCCCAAACACAGGCTTCCTGTATAGCACCCTTGAAACTACCACTTCACAGAAGCGGAGAATGGGTGAGGGGTGCCAGCAGCAAGTAGGGGGTACTGGTGGGAGGGGAGGGAGTGTGGCTATAAAGGAACACTGGCAGGGTGGACCCTGTGTGCCGGAACTGTTCTGTGTCCATAGAGGTCAGTATATTGGATGCCTTGAAAATGGTTTTGAAAGTGTACCAGGATGGGAAGCCACGGGAAGGGTACAGTGGAGTCCTTTATATGATCTCTTACAAGCATGTGCGAAAGGATCCCCAAAGAAAAATTTAATTTAAAAAAGCATAGGAAACAACCTAGGACCGTCTATGTGGCCAAATAGTAGGTGTGTCCCTCAAGGCCACCCTGCTTTAGGAAGATGGATTTGTGGGCAGTTTGGATGGTGTCTGCAGGGCAGGGTCTCTGAGACATGGGTTAGAATGGGGGCCTCAAGGCTGTGCTGTATGTAAGTCTAACCACGTGGAGGTACGTTTAGTGTGACCTTCTGTGTACGAGCAAGGGGAACTGAGGACACCTGTCCCAGAGTCCCAGCTCCCTTCTTCAGATATTGAGGATTGCGAGAACATTGGAAGGCCAAGAGAGGCCCATCTGGCTCGAGCTTAACCACGGGTTTCTCGGATGAGGACTCAGGCCCTCATCTTTCCTCAGGCCTGGCTTTCCTTTGAGTGTTATCGTGACTTCTGTGTCACCGATGAAGAGTACCGAGCATGCAAAGACAATCACACAGATGAGGGAGGTGCCAAAATCTGCACAGGCAGCTTGGCTTTCCCTGGTCTGTGTTAGCCACATGCGCCTGCCTCAGGCAGCAAAGGTATCTACGCATGCGCAGGATCTCTTGCTGCCACATTCAGAGACCGCAGGGATATTTGAAATGGAGGGAAACCCTGGGGATGGCAGGGATGAGTGGTGCCGCCTTCTAGGGAGGCTGGGCAGGCTGGAACAGCTTCAGGAGCATGGGCCCCTTCAGAATCTGCCTTTCTCACAGTCTAGGGGAGGGGCTTCTTCATGATCCCTGGGAAGAAACCTGCTAGCTCTCCAGGCAGCTTCCCAGCTCTTTCCCATGGTTCTTTCCAGGTAGTTTTGGCAAAGCTCTGCCAGGGAAAGAGTAAAAGAGATAGGAGATGAGGCTTGAGGCTTCATCAGGCTTTCCAAGCCCCCCCTTTTTATAGAGTCCTCTGTAACCCACACTGGCTTTGCCTTTGAATTCTCCAGCTTCCAACTCTCAAGTACTGGGATCACAGACACGTTCTGCTATGCCCAGTTTTATGGAGTGCGAGGGGTTGACTCCAGGGCTGTGTGCACGCTAAGCAAGCGCTCTGTCAATTGAGCCACCACTGATTCACCTTTGGACACTGCTGTGTTGTAGTATTTCAAGAGGATTCCGGCCAGTGTGGCTGACATTTGACCTCTGAATGAGGTCATGAAAGATACGGCTGTTTCAGCTTTGTTTTCTTGGCTGATCTAGGAAGGAAGCCATGGTGGGAAGATGCTCAAACAGAACCATGAAGTGGGCCATGCGGCAAGGGACTGAGGCTTCCGGTCGCTGCCAGTGCTACCTGACAGCCGCACAAGCGAGCCAACTTGAGAGCGGCCTTTCCAGTCCTCCCTCAGACCTTCTACCATGGCAGCCCCGGTGACATTTTGACTGTGCACAGCCTCATGGGAGATAGAACCAGAGCCACTCCTGAAGCCATGACCCACAGAAGATGAAAAACATTAAGCCTTCACACACCATAGCCTCTCCGTTTCAGAGTTGTTTGCTACATAGACAACTGATCGAGGAGCCCTGTTTGCGTTACAGACGTTCTATGTCTGGGACTTTTATTCTGATGTTTTCTGGTAGAGGATGATTGTACGTGTCAGCGTCAAGAAGTCCACGGGAGAGTGAATTTACCGAGGAACTGATACCTTGTTCTCATTCCCATAAAGCCACTGAAGGAGTAATTGGGCCCTGAGCCTCAGAAGGATGCACAGTCTTTCCTCTAAGTGAAAGCCAAGGTCGGTAGGATGCTGGAGAACAAGCAGCTAGAGAGAACCACAATTCCCTGAACACTAAAGACCTACACTATTAAATTTAGTAGTGTTTGGAAATGCTTCTCAAGTTCTTTGCCATTTCAGGACACAGCCAGTCTTGCAAATGTTTCATGCATACTTGAAAAATCTTATACTGTCTAGGTTTAGGAACTAATTATTATTTAATTTTTCCCCCTTTTTTGTTTTGTTTTGTGGCTCTGTTAAGAACTGAACCAGGGCCTGGGACATGCTGGGAAAGGGCTCTATCACTGAGTTACATTTCTGGCCCTACAAAATGTTCTGCATTCATAGTAATATTGTATATGATAGGTAAATATGTGATAAAATGCATAGGAATATCCCGCACAATAATTGGAGATTTATCACTTTCTCATACAGTGTTATTAAATTCTGCCTTATCTGCTCGAAGACTATTTTTTGGTCATATAAATTCATCAGTTCTCAGGGAGAATAGCCTCCTCCGCCCTCTTAGAGGAGCCAGAGCCTGTGACCAGGTAATACTGCTGTGTCTCACAGTGTGGTGAGCTGGTCCAAGGCCCCAGCCTGCCACGGTTTCTCACGATGCCTTCTTTGGGATCTGGAATCACGAAGAGGAAGCTATGGTTATGTGGCTGTAGGAGGCCTCTCCACCTCTCCTTGTGTCATTGGATGGCTACGAAGAGATCTGCTAATAGACATGACCGTGAAAAGCTTGGGAAGGGGTCACCAGGCTGGTGACCTCAGCGCTAAGGCTGCTATTCCGTCAGCCGCTTCTTTCTGTGTTTTGGTTCCTGACCTCTGCTCCACTCCAGGAAGAGATGGAATCATGGTAGCTCAGGGATGTTATTCTAGACAGAAGACTAACCTAGGGGTGAGGACAGGGAGGGGAACACTGTCTTCAGGAAGCAGATAGAGCCCCTTACCTCCCCCCCCATCTTATGTCTGTTCGCTGCCTCTTTGGGAAGAAGCATCTGGGAGCTTTACCTGGAGACCCTGAAATCCCCAGGCCTTGGGACAGCAGTGTCCCAAAGTGGATGCCTCCTTTCCCCCTCTTTCCTGCCTTAGCTTTGCATCCCTTCCCTCTGTTCCCTTGACCCGAGCCAGGGTGAAGACCAAAGCCAAGAATAACACCCAGGGAAAGCAAACACACGTGCATGCAAACTCCCAGCCACAAGCAGAGGCTTGATAAGGACTGTAAGCTTCCAGTGGGAAGGAAATGGCAAAGATGATTAGGAATAAAGGGCACAGGAGAGAGTGGGAGGGGAGCTCGGGCATGGAGGAAAGAGGAAATCAGGTATGATCACCATTCCAGAGAGCACCAGGCCTAACTTAGCAGGCCCTTGCTCTCTGCTCCAATGGAGGTTCCTGGAATTCAGGTGGGTCCAAATAACCGGTATTCAACTACCAAGTGAATGCCTACTCTTTCAGAGGGAGAACCGTGCTTCCTAGGCTCCTTTCCAAAAGGCCGAAAGCATCCCTGGTAGCCAGCACTGACCGTCACAGGCACCACTGCTACCATTATCCAGTGTCTGCCATATCTGAATCATCGCACCTCTAGCCCTTCCTCAACTGCACAGCGGCTACAGGTGTGTGCTCTTAGCATCATTCAAATGCCCAGGTAAAGGAGCGACTGCACAGGTAAAGGGAGAGATGAGCCCAAGGCCACACAGGTGGCAGCATGATCTGAACCTGGGCATGTTGCAAGTGCATGCCTTTGTCCTTTGCCATGCTTCTGCCTACCACATCTAGTTGGGAGACAGAGAAATCTGCGCTCTTCTCTCTGAAGGGCGGCTGTCTCTTGCCCAACAGTTTGAGTGGAGGCAGACCTGAGGGATGTGCATTAGATGGCTGAGACCCACACTTGTAGGGAACTAACGGTAGGGGTAGGAGGCTCAGGGCCCTGTGAAAGCGAGAGGCATGGAAAGAAAGGCATGGGACCTTGTGGGTGAATGAGCAGGATCTTTCCAGGATCCAGGCCTTATCTAAGCACTGGGGGATGGAGGGGTTTTATGGTACCCCAAAATAACCTACTTCATCTGAATCTGGAAGGTTTTGGATTTCTAAATTCCTTCCAAAAATGTGTTTAACCTTGATCCTGAGGTTCTCGGCCAGCTTGTTCTTAGAGGAGTCCAATACCAGGAGCTCACTGTGCTCTGAATTGGCCTGGTCTAACTTACATCATGGCTCTATGGCAGATAGGTTCTAGGACTTCAACTCTCCTCCTGGAGTGGTTTCCTCCCACAAGACAGATTGCTGTGAGGACCCCAAGGATGCGCACCTGCCTTCTGGAGCATTGCCAGTCTTTGCCAGTGCCAGCAAAGTGGAATCCAGGAAGGACAAATGCCCCAAACAGGGGTCTTGGCCAGATGGGACCAGAAGCCAACATACCTGCATAGCTTTGTAGAGGCCTATTCCCTTAAGGCACCTCCTGACAAGATTGAGAACAGCCTCCGTGAGTGCCCACACCCTTCCCAGCATGCAGCAGGCCCCATAACCTATCTCTTGTTCCAGGGATTCCTAAACCAACAAGGCAGGCAGGGCTTAGAGAAACATGTCCATTTTATAGACGATGAAAATGAGGCACACATGGGCGCTTAGGCCAAGGAGCACACAGAAAATTTTAGCTTCTGAGAGAACCAGAAGTGGGGTACTTTAATGCATAAGCATGTATGACCCCCATTAAACTGTGATAGCGAACAGAGGACCCTTGTCGGTATTCTCGGAAAGGCTCACACTGCACCCACTGCTACGCTTGGTTCGCTCATCTTGGAAATGGGGAAGTGTGTGTGCAGATCCAACGGCTTGGTGTAAGGGAACAAGCTGGCCTAGGGCAGCAGCAACGCTGAGTTTAGAGACCCCAAGATGACGTGTAGGGCAGACTCTGTTGCTTCTATGTCTGAATCATCCCGATTCACCAAGCCACGGCTGGGGAGATTCTGTATGAAGAGATCAGCTTAGCCTGTGTGTGTGTGTGTGGGGGGGGGTAGACTCAAGAGCTCCCACCCCTAACTGAAGAGCTTTGACAGATGCTGGCTGTGGGAGGCGGTAGCTCTTCTTCAGGGTGCCGCTCCTGGTAGGTTAACCATGCTCTAGTGGATAACCCCACACCCATGCGTTTATGGGCAACACACATTGGACTTGGTGAATAATTTTTAAAAAGAAGGGGACACAAAGTTGGGAGGGAATGGGCTCTAGAAAGAGTTAAGAGGAATGGAGGGGATATGATAAAAATGTATTATCACTCATATATGACAGTCTCAAAGAATCAAACCACTATATTAAAGTTAAAAAATTGAAAGATTGGCTCAGGGAAACAGAGGAGATAGTGAAGATGTCATTAATGGAGGTGGGGCAGCCTCAACATTCTGCCTGGAAACACGTGACACTTGAGCACAGCCGTGTCTGCCACTTATAAGATATCTTTTTTTTTATTGATTCTAGTCACATTTTCTATTGGTATTGTGATCCCCATTTGATAGGACTTGAGAGCCACTCAGCTAGAAAACAGTGAAGTACCACTGCTTTCTTGTCCTCCGTGGCTGCCTCCGTGGTGTGACTTTGAGGATAATTCTGTTACTAGGATCTGCAAGGCAAGTGCTTCTCCCAAGGGCTGCTCAGCTCAGCAAATCCAGGGTGCAGGATCATGTTTCCCTCTGTCAAAACCCCTAGGCAGGTGGCCCAGCCAGCAGGTTTCCTTTACACACACACTCCTCCCCCCCCCACCTTATACTCCCTTTCCCCCTGGTCTCCAGCCCTTAGCTCCTCCATGCCTGGAGCATGAAGGCCACCTGGTGGGATTAGCGACTGTAGTGCAGGGGATGGGTGCCCTGGAGGTAGGTGGACTACAGGCTTCCTCTGTAGACCCGCGGATGACTTTGGACAGTGACGAATGTGCCCTTTGAGCAGGTCTTTACTCTCCATGGTCTTCAGGAACTTAAGTAGGTAGTGGACTAGGTGGGAAGGAGGATGGGGAATCCTGGCTCAAGCCATCTGTCCTGGGTGTGCTTCACCCTGTCTCTGGGAGATTCCCCAAGCAGGGTGGCTACACCCCTTAGCCCCAGGATGCCCCTGAGCCTCTGATGCTCCAGAGGCTGGGGCCAGACATGTGGGTTGGGAGACTGGGCAGGGTTACTTCAACTTCTATTCTGTGCCCCACCTGTTGCAAGCACCCTGGGCAGAGTGCCCACACTGGGTGAAGCCAGCCACACCTGCTCTGCCACCTTGCCAGGACATGCCTAGAGTCAGCAGCCCCCAGCTCAGCTAGGCTCATACTTTCCCTGAGGGGTTCTCTGCAGTGGGCTCGGAGGTTTCTTCCACACAAAGACAAAGCCATGCACATTTCCTTACGAGCCTTCCCTTCGTTTACTACTATGCACGCCTTTCCCCCTTGCATGCCCAGGGCTATAGTAGAGGCAAGCCCTGGGAATCAGGTGCTACAAGGCTTCCATCCCAACCATAAGCAGGTCTCATATGAAGTCCTTGGGTTTACCTCCCGGGACAGGCACTCAAACCTTGTTTCATGTTCTCTGTTAACCCCAGTTATAGATTGTTGAGAATCACACAAGAGAGCCTTGGCATAGTCACAATTCCTATGGATTTTCCTGGGACCTCTTTGGATGGTGGATTATTTTCTGATAAGACCTGTAAATTCCTGTAATCCTTGCACTTGGGAGGTGGAGGGGAGAGGATTTCAGGTTCTAGGCCGGTTTGCATTGCACTGGGCATTCAAGCCAGTGTGCAGTCCTGCCTCAAGAAGAGAAAAGGAGGTAGCGACAGAGATAGAGATGAGGGTGACTGAGGAGAAATAGACGCATGTAAGGTCACAGAACTAATGAACGCTAACAGAGATCACAGACCTCTGGGCTCTGTCCGCTGTGTCACGCCGTACCTCATACTCCACCATCACCACCTCCTGCTCCGCCTCCCCACTGCCTTCCTTGCCTTGCGTATCAAGTGGTGCCCCTTCAAACTGAGCTTTTATTATTATTATTATTATTAATTATTATTATTATTCAGCCTTTACTGATTACAGGGTAGGGTAGGGTGGAGGAGGACACTTGTTTTCGTTTTCTTTGAGAGAAAGTGCACGCTGATTTCTTTACGTCTGGAATAAAGAACTCGCTACTTGCTCTTATTACAGGTGACTTCCTGAGCCAGAAAACTCTCTGGGAGGCTTTTTAAGCCTTATTAAGTTACAGGAAATGCAGATAATGAAATAAATCACCCACATCTATGAATATTCCCAGCTCGTCCTGGCTGTGTGGCACTCACCCATCCCAGGATACTTTCCTGTCTGTTCTAGCAGGCTGTGCAGCTGTCCCGCTGGCTGGACCTAGGAGCACCACTCCCCTCTGCCACCTCTGAAGACAGAAGAGAGAGCAATGCCAGAGCAGAGGAAGTGAGAGAGACTGAGGAGGCGGGGTTACAAGTCCAGCTGTGCACTTAGCGGAAAAGCACCCAATCCCTTTTGGGAAGGGACCACAGTTAATAATCCCAGGTCAGCTCTGCAGAAGATTAATGCTGTGACTTTGGACCAGACAAGTCCCCCTTGAAGCTCCAGCTTCTGTGTTGATCTGGGAGGTTGTGAGGTGCAGGTTTCCTATTCACTCGGCAGCCCAGGGGCGCCCTCCAGATAACCCACCTTTTTGTTTACAAGATGGAGCCTTTCATTCCAAAGTCATGAGCAGCTCAGCTCTAGATGTGGGATTGATGGTGGTGATGGAGTGTTTCTGCGCCCGAGTGTGCGTTTCCCGAGTTTGCCCTTTCTCTCACCCTAGGACTTTTAGGAAGGCAGGCAGGCCACACAAAGCTGTAAAGTGTGAACACACATGGGACATTCAGATGAGGGCACCTGCACAGTCAAGGCGGGTAGCATTACACCACACTACATCTGGGGCTCCAGAAGTGCTGTAAAGACTAGCTACATCCCTTCCTCTGCCTGGAGGAAGGGTGGGGAAGCACACTCTGGGTGTGTCTTCTCTTCATGGTGGCCAAGGGTGGCTGCTGGACTGGGGAAGCTGCTTTCAATGGGCAAACGTTTGGTGAGAACAAGACCAAGGGTATGGGTCAAGGCACAGATGGGGGCAACAACCAGACCCCATGCTGACTGCAGATGTGGATGGTAGAGGAGTATTTTGGGAAACAGGGTTTTATTCAGAGGCTCCTCCCACTTACATTGAATCCAACGGATGACCAGGACAATCCTGTGCCTGCTTGGTGCTGGTCATATACTTGGGGTCTCGGCTCATCCTTACCAAAACCTCTTTAAGGTAATTACTGTCACCATGGCCGTCTTTGTTCAAGTGAGGCACTACAAACAAGCTGGGACTTTAAGACAGGTGGCGAGGCTCTGCATTTCCTATGCAGGTGGCCAGGCTGCTTCTCCATGCTGGGGTTTTAGGCAGAGGGTAGGGACCCTGCCAGGGAGCCATATCAGAGGCATGAAGCTCTCAGGTAGCCATGGCTTGGAACAGGGGAGTGGAGCATTCTAGAAGGGGGGAAAGCACAAGCAAGGTGAGGCACAGAGGCAGAGTAAGGACGTGCAGACCGGAACAGCAGGCACTCTGGAGTTCTGTGTGCAAAGTGGAAAGCGGGAAGCTCAGGAACACACAGGTCTAGGCAGAAGAATTTGGACAGCCATGGGCCAGGACAGCAGGAGTCAGGATAGGAAAGTGAAGGAGGGGGTGAGGGGATCCTCCAAACATCTGGACTCTGTTAAAGAGGCCACAGAAGGTTCTGGAGAGCAGGGATGTGGCTGGCACTGCGCTGCGCTTGAGGAAGGGATGGGCGACAGGCCGGCCGGGGGAGGGAAGGGCAGCCAAACACAGAGCCGTCTTCCCGCCCAGGCAGCTGCTCCCATCCCATTACTCACAGCCTTAGGAACCTGCCCTTCCCTTGCCCTGGACCTCATGCAGGATCTGGTCAGGGAGTGCCCCTTCGGTGGCAACAGCCGTGGGAGGAAGGAGGGCAGAATCACGGCCCCAGCCTGCCACAGGTGTGAGATGTCTTGGTTACACCTCGTCTCTTGGAAAATACTCCTGGCCCCTGCTATTGTCATCTCAGTTTTGAGACAAGACCCAAATGAGAGGTGAAACTGGACGGTCGTAAGATCCAACCCTGCCTGTGTTTTCCAAAGGAAGTGAAACCTCAGATTTGCCTCCAAACTTGCATTTTTCTTCTAAGTAAATGCCCTCTACCACGAGAACCGCCTAGTATTTGGCCAGGAAAGAACACACTGGAAGCTTGCAATTTCCAGGCTTAATTGCACAGTTATGTGTAATATTATTATATAGAACTTTTATTGCCCCAAGAAGTCCAAGTATTTCCTTTTCCTATTTATACTCAGGCCCTGCCTCTCCCGGGCTGTAATTTCCGCCCTAGCCCACTGAGGGCTATTTGGTGCTAGGAACCCTTTCTAAAGAAAGGGCAATAAGACTGTCTTGAGTGACTCCAGTCAATGACCAATTCCATTATGTGAGATGCTCTACAAAACATCCAGCGGCTGCTGCAGAGATAACAGGGAAAGTTAACCCATGGCAAAATATGACAGACCAATAGGGGACAATAAGGAAGCCAGGTAGGCAGCGCCTGCAATCAGGGATACAAGAGCTGACTAATCACACGTGGCTGTCTAGGCAGGTTCCCTTGGTCATGGTCGTGGAGATGCATGACATTATACAGCCAGGGTGGTGCCCAGTTGAATGCCTGATGCCAGTCTTCTCTCTGACTGATATTCCAGCAACAGGGTCTGGAATCTAGAGAGCTGCCATCGTACAGAAGCCGCCCCCAGTGCCTACAGTCCCACCCCACTCCTCACCACCGCCACCCTGTTTTCTCTGAGAATTTTAATCCTCAGACAGTCGTAAATCACAGTGAAAATATTCTCCAGGCACGGAACTTTCCCCAGCCCACCCAACCCAAAGGAACCTGCCCGATCCAATCCACCCATGAGTTAGAATAGGTGCAGCGTTTCCTCTAACCTAGGGCTGCTGCTTCCCTGCGATGTCTCAAAATTAGACAACGGAGTTAGAAACAAGCTGTCAAACCATTATCTGCAGTGTAACAGGGTACTTCCCTACACAAATAGCAGGTGGGCACAAATGCACAGACAACTCCCTGACTTGGCACCCAAACCAGAAACAACACCCGGGAAAACGGTCAAAAGCAACGTGCAGGGTCCACAGCAAGCAAGTTCCAAGCACGACTGGAGCACTTTGAAAGGTGTGTTTAGTTAACGGAAAGATAGATCATGTTCTTGCATAGGAGTTGCCAATTCACCCGAAATCATCCCTTAAGTGTGATGTGATCCTAATAAAGGTGCCGCCAGGATTTCTACTGAAATTAGATAAGCCCTTTCTAAAGTTCATTAGAAAAATAAGCATTTAAGGGAAGCCAAGAAGATTTTGAAACAGAAGCTCAATAGGAATAGTAGGCTATCACAGAAAAGCTGACAGGTTGGACCATATAGGAGTAGGGAGAGGCCGGTGGGAAATCATGAATCCACACGGATTCATATATATAAAAATCAAGCATGCTGTAAAGATAGAACATCAAATTTGGCTTTAACGTGGATTTAACACAGAATCCTAGGTTAAGCAAATGAAACACTCTTCAAATGTGTGAGGGATGCTAGCATTACTCAGCATCAAAGAACAAAAAATAATTGTTCAGGGCTGTAGAGAAAGCCCAGTGGCTAAGAGCACATACTGTTCTTGCAGAGGACCTGGTGCTCTGTTCTCAACACTGTATCTGGCCATTCACAACTGCCTGTAAGCCCAGCCTGAGGATCTGATGTAGTGCCTGCACACATGTGGTACACACCTTGGCTTTTTCTCTAACTACAAAGCATGGTGCTCAGACCAGGGCTCATTCATACATCCAGGAAGAGAAAGATGCTCACATACAGGTACTGGTTTGTGAATGCATGGCTTCATTTGATTGTTAGTGGTGTTTAGGGGGGCTGGAGAGCTGCCAGTGAGGGGACAAAAGGCAAAACCATTGTTCTATATATGCTCTTTGGTAGTATTTGGATTTTAAGGGCATTACAATTGGAAATTTTGAATCATTTAGACTCTCCTTTCACAAGCTGGAAAGTCATCTGTAGAGGTTTTGTTGCATTTTTGCAGCATTTGATCACTGTTGGTTGGTTCTGTCTTATATTTTCTGTTTGTTAACTCCAGCGAATGACAGGATAACTTAGGTACCCCAGGAGATATCTGCGGTGAGACCAGGCTCTGGCCTTGAGCACATCCTGTAGGATACCTCCTAACAGGATATTTGCGTGGTCGTGCTCTTCCCAGCGCCTGTCCACTACCCAAGCAACAGTCCCATGACTGGAGGACAGGTGGGCCATGCGGATCTGGCTGCTCGCAGCACAGGATTCCACATTTATTATGTAGCTATACAGGGCACAGGAGCGAGGAGCCAGGAGACTGTTCTAACACCATCTGACTGTCAAGGTCCCGGAGGCTTTGACGGCTGGTGATGCTGCAATGACGAAAGTCTCACTGCCTTCCAGTGACCCACCTGTGGGACAGGACTGCTCATTGTCCCGCTTTTGCAGATGTGGTTACTGAGCTCTATAAAGTTGAAGTGACTCTCCTGGATATTGTCTCTTCTCTACTCTTTTCTGTGAGTCTCTTGAAAGACATTCCATTATCTCAGCTGTTCCAAATCTAGTTTCAATGTCATTTCTGTCTTTCTTTAAAGTAGGTCTCCGAACTGCCCTCAAATATACTGTATCTATTTTGCTGTGGGTACTTGTTTCTTAGATTTAGTTACACCTTTCAGTCCCTCTTCTATCTTAAAAAGATTTCTTTTTAAAATGTGTACAAGTGTTTGCCTGCATGTATGTATTAGCACCACATGTGTGCAGTGCCCACAGAGGCCAGAAGAGGGCACCAGATCCCCTGGAGCTAGAGTTATTGATGGTTGTGAGCTGCCATACGGGTGCTAGGAACTGAATCTCTAAGTCTTGTTGCAAGACCATCAAGTGTTCTTAACCACTGAGCATCTCCCCCTCACTTCTTCCATTCCTCTCAATTTCAGCAAGATTCAAGCTGAGTCAGTCTCTCTTTCTCTGGACTAGGGACTGTCCTTTCTAGTCCAGGTGACCCTGTGTCAGGGCAGCCAGCCTCAGTGGTGCCCAGCGATTTTTACCTCCTGAGGTTCCTGCCTTGTGTGGGTTTCTCCTATAGTATATCGGGAATGGCTGTGTGTCCCTCGAGAAGTGATGGAGGGGAACTTCCCTACCCAGCTACAAGAGAACTGCCACTTCTACTAAGCTTTGTCTTTGAATTCTTTGCAGAGAACCCTGTTACCCACCCAGTGGTCCTTGAGTAACACAATGGAGAAGAGCTGAGGTTTTCTTGAACTACCAACAGACACCAGCTGACCTGAATAATGAATGATTGGTCCCTCATGATAATTAGTCCTTCTGTCCCAACAGGGCCTGTAGACTCAGTATGTCTGACTATAGCCTCAATCTCTAGGAGAACTCTATAGTTGATTTTTTTTTCGAGACAAGGTTTTCCTGTAGCTTTGAAGACTGTCCTAGAACTAGCTCTTGTAGACCAGGCTGGCCTCGAACTCACAGAGATCTGCCTGCCTCTGCCTCCCGAGTGCTGGGATTAAAGGCATGTGCCACCACTGCCTGACCTGAATCCTTGATTTTGTAAATACTTCCTGTTGTAGGCAGCTAAGGGTTAGGGGCATTTTGTTACACAGCAATAGGTGACAATATACACTGGTCAATTCAATTCCAATAGGCAGGATTTTGTGGCTGTTGTTTGTTTTTTTAACTTGCCCATCTACTCTCTTGTCTACATTTTTGTGTGTATAATCTATCCTCTCTGATAAGACAGTAAAGACAGCTGTGCTTTGTGTATATTCTATGTCCTACCACACTGTGTGTGCAGAGAAGGTGAGTTCTAGAGAGACCCTGCACACGCAAACACACACGCTTGCTTGTCCAATGCCCTCTAGGCATTAATACGGTTTGCATGAGGCTGTTAAATGTCCATGTGTTGGGACTTTGATCTCCAGTAAGGTGACACTGGAGTGGTGGGACCTGTGAGGTAGAGCCTAGAGTAGGCGATTCAGTGAGATCACCTGAGGTGCCATTCTTTGAAGCAATTAACACAGCTCTTGAGTGACTCTGGCTCAGTCCTACAAAAGTGGGTTGTTCCAAAAAAAAAAAAAAAAAGAAAGAAAGGGAGCCTGTTTCCCAATTCTCCCTGGCTTTCTGGCTCATCACGACTGCACCCTGACTGTGTGAAATAGTCAGAGGGACTGACCAGAGCTAACCAAATGCCAGCACTATGCTCCCAGGGCTCCAGATCTGAGAACTAAATAAGCCTTTTTATAAAGCACCCAGACTCGGGTATTTGGTTACAGAAACAGCAAATGACCCAGGGCAGTATGTGGACAGTGTGTTGCGTTTGTTTACATACCGGACACCTACAGGTTCACACCTAAGACATGAAACTCACTATCGCATTCACGCATGTCCGTGTGGGACGTTAGAAAGGAAAGGAGAGGAGGCCTGGGGATATGATAGCCAGTGCTTTTCACGAGTTATTTACCACCCCACACCCTTTCCAAAAATATTTCTCTTAAAGCCAGAGTGACGAGCCCCCTTTCAGCTTTCCTGATGGTCAGTTCTAAATAGACGGTATGCTTAACCCCACACAACAATCTAGGAACCTAGGAATCAAGAAAAGTGCTGGGTGACAGGGGTGGTGGTGGGTGGGGTGCGGGTGGGGTGGGGCTGCTGCAGCTCCTGAAAGAGCCCTGGACCTCGTGGAGCCACCTGCCCCATCCCTGGACACACCTCCCGGCCTAGGCCTTTTTCCTAAAGACAAAACGCAGGAGTGTGTGACCCTTCCTGTTGGGTCTCTAGCTCATTCATAAGCCGGTGGGAGGTTATTTTCTAGACTGATGGACACAGGGGAAGCTGGGAGGAGGGCTGTGTTGTATGATGGCTTCTGAACAGAGGCAGCTCAGGCTCAGGTCTGGCCGGGTGGGTGGAGGTGACCACACATGCAATTAGTACAGAGCCCATCCTCTCCCGCAAGACGGTTTTATCCCAGGGGGATAAAGCACCAGCTCGTCCACCCACTGATTTGGGTTGGATGAAATGAATTTTTAGCTCTTTTCTGGGGAGTCGTTGCCAGAGGGAAAAGCAGAGGGGAGGAGGAGGGGGTCAGGAATAAACAAACATACTCCAGTTCTTCAAAGAGAGGGCAAAGGGAGTGGACTGTACACAGGCATGGCTGGGGACAGTCACCCTCACTTCCGTCAACCATGCTTTTGCTGCCCAATTAGCTGCCCTTTGCTGCCGGGTTGGGTGTCAAACATTACCCGTCCTTCTCTCCTGAGCACCTGGCTCCCAGAACATTCCATGCCCCACTTGATGTTTCCATGGATCACTACCAGACCCAGTTTTTCCTACTTTAGCATCACTTACTGTCCTGTCCATCAAAAGGCAGTCCCCGTTCACCTCCTACACTTAACCCTTGTTCTCTCCTCAACACTTCCCCACGTACTGCCGCCACCAGGAAGCCTGGTGGAACTAGCTGCCTATCCTTCAGCTTCCTGTCCTTCCCTCTGTCTAAAGTATGGGCTCACAGTGACTTCTCTCAGTCTGTTTGTTCCAGGCCAGGATCTGTGGCTCCTCCTTAGCTGGTACTCATGTCTGGGAACTGAGTAGCTGAACACATTTGGCGGTTCTCCCTGAAGTAGTCAGTCTCACCTCCGCAGCAGTGAGGAGGGAAGGCCTGGGAAGGATAGGTAATGAGGAAATAGGAAGTGTGGCATAGGCTTTACCCTAAGAAGGCTGAGCCCGACACACGGTCTATCTGCTGACATGTGAAAAGAAAGGAGCATGCTAAACCAGAGAATTTATGAAACATGAACTAAATCTCTAAAAACAAAACCAAACCAAAAAAAAAAAACCCAAACAAACCAGGAGTCTAATTTTCCCACTCAACACCTTGTAAATCAGTAGAGAAGGGATTTCTTCGGAAGCCTTTGGGGGCCCAACTATGCTTTAATACGGTGATAATTCCAAAGCAGCCGCTGTGGAACATTCCACCTTGTTCCTCAACACAGTATTCTCTTTATCCTGGGGGGTACAAGCCCAGACCTACCCAGGATGTCAGGACCGTGGGAGGGACCCACACTGTTTCTCCTATACGCATGGGCCTGTATTAGAGTTCAGCTCTGAAGCTAGTCAAGCGAGGGATGAGCTATAACAGTACAAGAGAATAATTGTAACAATACGTCGTAATAAAAGTTACTGAAAGTATATGAATTATTCATTTCTGGATGTTTCTATTTAATATTTCAGGACAGTGGCTGACCCTGGGTAACTCACACTGCAGAAGGCGAAACCTCAGCATTACTGCATTTGGAGTCTGAGGTGTGAGGGGGCATGGCGGAAGGGGCTCGACTCCCTGGGAGGGCACAGACCATAGTATCTTGTGCACCTACTATGTGCCAACTAGTGATCTGGCTCTTTTGTCTTTATTATCTCAGTCCTCCTGTGGATACTATGGGATGGTGCTTCATTTCCATTTTCCTTCATCAAGGATGAAGCTGCAAGATCTAAGGTTACTGCAGCAGGTCAAGGCCTGAGCCATTTCAGAAACTCCACAGAGGAGAGTAGGGATTGCTGGGAGAACTGAGGATGCTGACTGTAAACATCAGGTGGCCTGGGGGTGTCAGGGTGGGGCGCAACCTTTCACAGTTGAAGATGTGGAGGTTCAGAGGAAGACAGGACACACCTATCTGGTTAAAGCAGAGAGTACACCATGCTCTCCCCATGGTCTCCAGGATGCTTGTGCTGGCCCAGAACACCCCTTCCCCCTGGGGCCTGCTGTCTGCCCTGCTCAGCTCTTTATTGAAAGAGTATGCCCAGCCAACAAGAGATGGGAGAAATTAGGGTCTCTGCTTGCCAGTGCCCCCGAAAGGTCTCTAAAGACAGCACCCTCACCATTAAACAACCTCTTCTCCTCTCTGGTTAAATACAGAGGTGAGATCAAGCTTCCATGTTTCCAGGACTCTCCTGGCTTGTACATCGAATGTCCCACACTCCCTGAATCTCCTTCATCAGGACAGGCTGTGACAGTTGATCACCCAAGACAGGTTCTACCTTCTCATGCACACCACCCACCTTCTTGGCCTTTAAGGGTCACGTGACTCTAGTTCCGTGAAACACAGTGGGCCTTTTGAATTCCTACCTGCCCCATTTGATGCCAAAGAACTTCTGCCACCTACATTGCTCAACTCTGGCACCTCTCCACCTTAGCTGTGAGGGGGACAGTCCTCTGTCTGCTCCCAAAAGGACACCGAGGGGCAGAAGATGGGAAGACAGCGTGTGATGGAGATGGGAGGAAGAGAGGAGGGAGGTGAGTGAAGCTGAAATATGGAGAAGGGGGAGCGAATGAGGAGGGACCAGAGGAGAGAAAGGCAGGGTGACAACGTGGCTAACACAGGGATGGCGGAAGCTGGGAATGGATGGGGTCTACAGGTGCTCTCTGGGGCTGTGGGGTTACCAGAGTTGGTATTATCCTTTGACCTTCTGGAGCTCATGCAGAGGAAGGTGAGGACGTTCGCAGCAGCAGTCCTGAGGGACTCTGGTGTGCCTCTGAGAACTTCCCTGGTCCCTAGCATGTGACATGAGCATAAGTGTTCCTTAATAAGGATGGTGACAGTTGTGATATTGATCTCTGGCAATGCCGTCCTCTTAAGTAGGTCTTTCCTCGTCAATGTCAACACCAGGTTGGGTAATTATCTTGGAAATTTGAGCAACCTAGTCAAGAAGACGAGAAGGTGGCCCAATCCCTTGGGAAGGAGAAGCAGGGCTGGCTTCATCCAGATGTAGGTGGTGCTAGATGAGGTAACTGGAGGGCGCCTTTTTGAGCTCCACCCAACCCAATCTCCAGCAGCCTGACAAGGCTACCCAGTCTGCCTTCTGGCCATTGGGAATTCCCACCGGGAGAGATATGAACAGGGCACTCTAGTTAGCCCAGGATTTCTGGGCTGATCTCAGAGTCAAACACAAGAATTCATCAGATCAATGGCTTGCCTCTGTAGAGGGCCACAGAAACATTTGGTTCTGGGCCCACCAGTCATATCACTGGCCACATATGAGGTCAGACAGAGAAGCTGGGTCAGAGTCATGGCAGGTCCCTCTGGGAGGGGGAGCAGAAGAAGACTATAATATTATAATATGGCTGCCAGATGTGCTTCAGATTCACATCCCTGACTTCCATGCACAGCTGGCCTGTGGCTCCTGGAGAAGTGATTCTACCTGACAGTGTGTTTGATATCAGGGCTGGTGAGAGAGGATATCAGGGCTGGTGAGAGAGTAGGACTGGACATCTCCCAACCCATTTCCTTCTCTGGGGTTATAGCAGTGTAAAGCCTTGCCTGCTATACTCTCTGTCCACAAGTCCACAGCCCCTTCCTGTGTGATCAGGCCTGCGCATATGATATTGGTTCCTTCCTTCACCCACTAGCTGGGCACCATCTTCTGGCTGGGTTCAACTTTGGTACCCATGCCACACATCTCCAGGACACTGACAACTTCCACAGGACATCTCTGGAGCCTGTGCCCCACCACCCCTGGTTTGTGGTCCTGCCTCTAAAGGCCAGCATCTTCCTATAGCCCCCTCATCCTGTCTCTTTAGATCAATCCCTGGCCAATAGCACATCTCATGCACATATCTACTGATGGAGTGCTGACAAGCTCTTGGGGAGTGGGGGTGATGTGTTACAAACAAGACTAAGAATCATAATTGTGCTTTGATTTAAAGAAAAATGACTTCACACGTCATATTTAATGCAGAGAAAGAGGTGAATGTATGGAGATCATAGCATTAAGTATGGGAACCCAAGCGTAAATGAAGCAGCTATAAAATTATAGATGCTGGCAGAACCTGGGTATTAATCCAAGGAGTTGGCAACCATAGGGAGACTCAAATTCTTCATTCTACTTAGAGCCACTCAGTGTAGAGCCTTGTTCCTGTTTCTGAGAGGATAAAGGGCGAGGATGTAGGTTGGTATCTGGGCATGATTACATGTTTGATGAAGAAGGGTTTGCCTCCTTCAGCCATGTGGAAGAGCAGTCACTGAAAGTCAGGGGTCAGGTTTAAAACCTAGCTCTGTTCTCTGCCAGCATATGTGTGGAAAGAGTGGCCAGCTTCCTTGAGTACATGAAGGAGTTAGGTTCTACCTTGAAAGTCCATTCTCGGTGTGACTGGACTAACTAGGGGCCAACAGATGACGGGCTGGTCCTACTGCTTTGTACATTAAGGGCTGTAGTGGTCAGTTTTCTGTATTAACTTAGCTTGGCACCCAGGTATGCGGTCCAATACAAACAGATGCAGCAATAGAGTGTCTTGTTTTTATAAAGAGGAGATTAACATTTTGGTTGAGTGATGGAATAGAACTGAAGAGCAAGACATACCTCACATTCCTATGGATATCCAATTTTCCACAAATAAGCAAAAAATATACACAGAAGAAAAGATCTTCAGCAAATGGTGCTGGTCATACTAGGCCACAGTGACAATAGAACCATATGTATCACCCTGTACAAACTCAACTCTAAGTGGATCAGTGATCTCAAGACTAGATACCCTGAATCTTATAGAAGAGAAAGTAGGTAATAGGCTTGAACTCATAGGTACAACAAAGGACTTTCTGAACAAGACCCCACTAACACAGATACTAAGATCAAACTAAATAGGACCTCATAAAGCTAAATAATTTCTGTACAGCAAAGGTCACCATCATTCGGACAAAGAATAGCCTACAGAATGGGGGAAACTTTCGCTGATGAAACTTCTGACAGAGCATTAATATCTAGGATATACAAAGAACTAAATAAAATAAATAAAAACCAGAACATATAGAAAACAATCCAATTTTTAAAATGGGGTCTAGAAACAGAGAGTTCTCAAAAAGATGAAACACAAACGACCGAGAAACACTTAAAGAGCTCAACATCTTTAGCCATCACGGAAATTCAAATTAAAACTACTTTGAGATTTCAACTCACCCCAGTCAGAATAGCTAAGATTAATAAGACAAATGATGGCACATGCTGGCCAGCATGTGGGGGAAGGGAATACTCCAGCCACTATGGCATCAGTGTGGAGGTTCCTCAAAAAGGTGAGAATATATTTACCACCAAAGACAGCTGTACCACTCTTGGATACACCCAAAGAACTCTCCATCCTACCACAGAGAAACCTGCACATCCATGTTCATTGCTGTTCAAAACAGCCAGAAACTGGAAACAGCCTAGGTGTCCGTCAACTTATGGGTAATGAAAATGTGGTACTTTTACACTATAGGATGTTATTCAGCTATGAAGTAAAATAAAATTATGAAATTTGGAGGTGAATGGAAGGAGGTGGAAAATATCATCATGAGCGTGGTATCCCAGACTCAGAAAGACAAACGTCGCCTGTTTCCTCTTATGTGTACCATCTTAGCTCTTAGCTTTGGATATGTGTGTTTCAGTTAGAATATCTGCAGAAGCTAGAGATGGGGCCCGTGCGTTTCTGCTGCCTGACTAAATCCATGCCCACACTGTTCTAGTGCCAGCAGGCTCAGCCCTATCCAGGTGTCTCTGTGGGTGGCACTCCTCTGGTCTTGCCCAACTCTCCCCTGCCTCCATCAGAAAATGCCCTTCCCTTCCTCGTTGCCTCACCCCCTAGCTTTGTGCAGGCCCCAGGATCTGTTCTTTCCTCTACTGGCTCTCATCAGGACAGCAGCAGGATGCCACCAGCTCGGGGGCACTCCCTACAGTGGTGCCCAAGTCCTGTCACCTTGCTGCCCTGTCTTTTCTGGACTGAGAGCAGCCTAGCCATAGGAGGCACACAGCCAGAGGCTGTGAGGGTCCCCATCTGTGGTCAGTGGAAGTACCAGGAAGCCAGTCACTTCTATGTATCCTGTGCTGTTGGGGACAAAGCTCTGTGCTCCATGTACATCAAATTGAACTCTACTTTTACCAGAGTGCAAAGTGCAAGACAGTTAACACACTGAGAGTGGGGGTTCCAAGGAAAACTCTGACCTGACCTTGACATCGGCAGGCTGTAGGGTACCACTGTACCAAGGGCATGGGTCAGAAAGAGCACGATACACCGCATGACTAGAGTCAACAGTGTTATTCTGTGTACGCCAAAACAACAAGAAGAGATGGTTTTCAGTGTCTCCCCATAAAAATGACAAATGTTGACGACGGACATTCTAAACATCTGATATGATCATCCCCCAGGGCATGCATGGGTTGAAGCATGACACCACAGCCCATAAATATGTACAATCATATGTGGAAATAAAAATGAAATAAAACTTCAAACGGGGGAAGACTCTGCCACCCGCCCTCCCAGCTACAAGTTCATCCCAGATTTGCAAAGAGATTTTAAATTCAACCTTTTGTGAGAAATTATTTAAAGCCAACAAATGTTCCTGCTCTGTTGTGACTCTATTACAGGTTTGCTAATATGCTTGAACAAACCCTTCTCTCTGAAACAACGACAAACAAGGCCTGAGTCTGAGTAGCTAGAAATGACGAGAGAATCAGGTACAGCATCTGCACCAGGAACAGAGGACAGAGATACCCCAGGCTCCCCCAGCCTTCCGTGAGTGACCTTTAGATGAAACCTGGAGAGTCCTGGAATCCTGAGGCGATTACACAGGCAAGAAAACAGAGGCCTGCGGAACTGAAGTAACTCACCTGATCCATCAGTGCTCCTGGGTAGTAGAAAGAGGAGCCCGGGTGACTTCAAGGGACTTCAAAGTCACATCACAAAGGCAGAAAAGGGACACACCTTCCCAATCCCTCAGTACATGCCCTGTGTGCCCGGCATTGCCAGGCTTACAGCAGTGAACAATCCAAGCCACAGTGAATATACGGTGTAGCTCGTGGGGGTGGGTGGAGTCAGCTTGCTGGTCCAGGATCAGAGGTAGCAGAGGGAAGAGGAGGAGGAAGGTTGGCCCATCCTGGTGGAGCTGAGCCAAGGGCACAGCTGGAAAGAGCTGGGCCCTTCAGTGCGGGGGCCCGAGACAGGCAAACAAGACTGAAGAGAGGAAGAGAGAATTCATCCTCTGTGGGGATGGTGTGGTAGAAGTATTTTAGGATGGGCCATTCTTCCCATGACCCTACCCCTCCTGTGGGGAAGGAGGGGAGGTGGCACTAGATGATTTGGGGGCTCAGCTGGCACACTGTGCAGAGGAGGAAGTGGCTCTAGGCATTGTCCTTGGACTAGGGCCCTAGGTATTTGACCCAGGCCAGGCTCCTGCCAACCACTTCCCTTTTGGGACTGGAGCCTACTGCCACCCCCCTACCCTCTGCCACATCCCCACTCTCCAGTCAGGGTGACCTGAAAGGAAGGTTTATAAGAGGAAAAGGAATGAAAAGGATCCCATTTAACAGTACACACTGGGCGGAGGAACTTCCTGACAGGAACCCGTGTGGAAACCAGGCCCAGCTTGGCCAGGGAAAACTGGTTTGGCTCAGGACTGGCCAGAGTGGACAGGGGACCTCGGGCAGCTGTACATCGCAATTAAACTGGCCTTGTCCAAGTTCACGTTCCTTCTCACACCCCCCAAAGCAGGCGGACACTATAATAATCTGTATACCACAGAGGGGAAGAAAGGTACCGTTTCTTTTTAATCCAGTGTGGGGGAATCACCCCCACTGAGGTCACGGAGACATGGACACCAAATCGAGAGCAGATGCGGGCAACAGAGCAGGCCAGAGAGCAGAGCGGCTGCCACCAGGCGCCCAGCCTGAGTCACTGGGTGGGGAGGGCAGGCAGGGTGGGCAGGGCTGGCTATCTTTATTCTCGGGCTTGGGTGTGGGGTGCAGGAAACAATGCAAACAGAAGAGTCCTCGGGGCTGGGACAGGCACAGAGCTGGGACTGGCACGGGGCTGGGCAGGTACCGACAGGATCTTGGCAGTCGGCTCTGAAGGCCCAAGAATTACGACAGGCCCCAAATCCGAACGGGAGAAGGTCTTTCCCTCCCCTGCCCTGCCTCCCTGCACCCACTTGGGTAGATGGTGCCACTCTTTCTATCCAGGGCTAAGTCTGGCTGTAGCAGGCGGCTGCCCTGGTTTCCAGCCCTGCTCCCCGCCACCGCTCCCTAAAAGCCAGTGGCTGGCAGAATAGGTTTGGTGTGGGAGTTTCAGACCCTGCCCAGCTCTGCCGGGCTTCCAGGCCACTTTGTGGTAATACTCTATCCCTCTCCTCAGCTGTCCTTCACTCTCTGCTTTGTCTCCTGCAGTCTCCAACAGAAACATTGACTCCTTAGGGCCAAGGCTGTGCAGGCTGCCAGGCCCCAGCTGCAGGAAGTGCTGAGGCTCCATCCACCTCAGTCTTTTCCAAAACCATTCTCCACCTGTGGCAGTTCTCTGAGCAGCGCCTCTTCATCCCTGTAACACTGTTCTACGGAAGACAGCTTTCCAGGGCAGGGTGGGGGGGGGGCTGGGGGGTTCACTTCCATCTTAGCGGTTCTCCTGCCCTCCAGCCAAGGACTGGTAGGTAGGAGGGGCTTACAGGATAGCAGATATCTATCATATAACAGTGGAGAACCCCTGGGTGACCGAGCAGAGCACTGTGAGTTAGAGTACTCAAGGGCCACATCCCCAGTGCATTGGGGATGCCTCAGGGAATCCTTGGGTCAAGAGGAGGGCCATCTGAATGGTTGATGATGAGTGATCTTATGCTTCCCCCCCAGCACTTCCTGAACCTTCTAGAGGTGGATGGGCTAGGAGAACGATGGCATTTCCCCTATATGCTCCCCATGGCAAACACAGAGCTCGTCACCCTGATGACAGAAGAAGAGGGAGCAAGGACATTTGGACTCAAAAGACTCCAGGCTCTCTTGCTGTCAGAGTCCTCCGTGTCCCGTGATATCTTTCCAATGGGTCACCATATATATATATATATATTCCCCTTTTCATTATTCCCAAATTTCCCTTGACATTTTGATCCTTCTTATTAATTAAACTCATATCTTTGCCTGCATCCAAATATCCCTCCGTTGAAGTCTTCAAAGAGGAAGAGGGCAGCAAGGGTATGGGAAGAGGAGGGGGCGTGGCACCACCCCAGGCCTCTGCTGTCTCTATCCTGACCCCTACAACTCTGCAGTGCTGCGGGCATGGTCAAGAAGAGGCACACATGTATAGTGCAGAGTCAGACGTGTGAGCTGCCACAGACTGCAGGCTGGATAGTCTACTCAAAAGGTTTCGGCTCCCCCTCAACATCTCTCCCTTCCAAGCTCCATCTTCTTCCTTGGGGGACAAAACACAAGCCCCAGAGAGGCTCCCAACCCCTTGCACGTTTGTTCATGGAGACTGGCAATGGACTAAGGATTTCTCTTCAGGAACCCAATGTGAAGCAAGATAAAAGTGGCAGCAGCAAGTCTAAAGAGAAAGAATATTCTAGAACATCCTTCTCAAGATCTTTTGATGTGTGGGATTCCAGATAACCCCAAGGAACCCCTCTTACCACCGGAGGCTTGACCAAATCTGGGCTTAGAAGCTGTAGTTCTGAGTTGATTTCCCTGACCGGCCTCTGCCCGCGCAGGGGGCCTGAGAACCCTTAGATCTGCCTCAGGTAGCAGAGGGGCCAGGTGGCTCCTCAATGCTTTTCCAAGCCTTAGTTTTGTCCTTTCTGCCATCTGGATGTCTGAACATGTGGGAATGGCAGAGCTAAGCAGAGGGCCTTCAGGGGCCCACCTGCCTGGTGGCTAATCCCTCAGCACCTGCAGAAATCCTAAGTACAGCTGACGACACCCATCCTCCACAAGCCTGTTCTCAGGAGCCCTAGCTCTTCTAGAGTGAACACATGATCCATCCCCATGCCCTAAGAGGGGCCTGGCATGCAGGCCCAGAAATACCCTCTGGCCCTTCCCCCTCCTCGCACCTGCTGGATGGCTGGTGAAAGCGGAAGCCGGCAGCACCCAGAGGCTCATTGTTTCAAGCTCAGGTAAATCACGACTCAGTGTCCTTGTGAGGGTTCTGCAATGGCCAGAGCTTATTCAGCACCAAATATTTGTAGAGCGAATGAAAGAAAGCAAACATTTACACCCCGTTTTGCTCTGTATTATCTATTCTGAAAAGGGAGGCGCCGGTTATTCCAGCTCAGGGGTTCAAA
The DNA here is from genome assembly GCF_037038515.1 of Microtus pennsylvanicus. Taxonomy (NCBI): domain Eukaryota; kingdom Metazoa; phylum Chordata; class Mammalia; order Rodentia; family Cricetidae; genus Microtus; species Microtus pennsylvanicus. Next base: position 11,175,849 of record NC_134582.1, read on the forward strand.
GCGCTGGCAGACCAGAGGGTAAGGATAAACAGGCTCAGAGGAAATCAGAGGACCTCAGGTTCAGGGGGACCTGGCTGCTTGCCACTCTTCCCAACTGTCCCTTCCTGGCTATGTTACCACTCTCCTCACCTAAACAGAGGGGGAAAGTGATTGGTTCTTGGGAGTTCCTTGACCCAGGAGAGGGCAGCCTGAATCACCCCTGGCCCATATGACAGCAAATATGTCTCACACCAGGAGGTGTGGGCTCAAGTCCCCCTTGATGGGTCATCTGAATCATGGGACTCTATTGCTGTCAGGTTGTCTACTTTGTAGACACTATGGGAGGTCCTGGACCTCAAGCTTGTAGCTTCTAGGGGACAGAGAGGAAGGGTTATATTTCCTCTTCAAGGGGACATTAGCTACGACTACCTCAATACCTCCTTGCAATAGAATAGCAAGATAGCCAGATGGTACAACTGTCCCGCAGGCATAGGACAGAGATGCCAGCTTTTGTGTGTTTCTGTATCTTTACAGCAGCTCCAATGGGTGAGCACAAGCCATTTCACAGATGAGCACATCGAGGCTCAGGGATTGAGGGACTTACTTTTACAGCTCCTAGAGCAGATAGCTTTGATTGTGGAGCCTCACACTCCCCCGCCCACCCCATCCCCACCCTGAAAGGGATCTAATGGCAAAGGCAGCTGGAGGAATGAGGTCTGGCTGAGAAACCAGGCCCAGGGTCTGTGTTTGAATCCCACAAGTTGGGATTCAAACTTTGCCTCACTGAATCTCGGGGTTCCTAAAATCAAAATGTAGGCGATTGTGACAAGAAATTCCCAATGTTGGGCCAATCCAAACACTACATACGCTATTCTTCCTAACTGGTACAGAAACCTCCACATCTGGAAAACTGAAAGACCTTTTTAAAATTCCTATTTACAGTTGTATGCGTGTGTGTGTGTGCATGTGTGCAAGTTCGTGTGATTATGTGTGTGTATGTTTATGTGTATGTGCCTGTACATGTATGTGCATGTGTGCATGGAGACCAGAAGTCAGTGGCTGAGTGTGCTCCTCAGTCGTCAGTTTCCATCTGGCTTCTCACTGAGCCCAGAGCTTGCCGACAGCCCAGCCTGTCTGACTGGTGAGCTCAGGGATCTGCTTTCTGCTGCCCCAGGGCTGGAGTTCGACACTGGCTGCTGCTGTGCAGGACTTTTAGGTGCTAGGATCCGAGCTCAGGTTCCTACACTGGCACGGCAAACATTTTACCAGCTGAGCCATTTCCCCAGCCAGTGAAAGGTATTTTACTGACCAATTTCCACTCTGCCTGGGATGCACTTTGATGTTTTCCATTCTATTCTGCTTTTCTTTCTTTACTCTCTTTTTTTTCTTTTTTAAGTTGGAGGTTGTTGCCCGCTAGATCAATCAGATTGCCCATAACGCCTGTAGTCTGGAAACACTACCTACACACTGGGGTTTTGATCGGCTCTCCAGAGCTACCACGGGGGACTGGTATTCTGAAGTACCATACCTCACCCTGCTTTCCTGCCTACTCAGCATCCGTCCATCCTCTCTTTAGCACCCTGAGGGGCCCAACCTGTATTGTCACACCCACTCCTCTCCATGGAAGGTCACACTGGAGCCAGAGATGGGAGGAGGAGCCACAGGGCAGTGTTTGCCTTCGACCTCTCTAACAGAACCCCCCTTCTATAGGCCGACTGCTGACATGGGAATCTCTCCATTAGGACTGAACACTTCTCGGTAATAGAATTTGTCCTAACAGGGCTTTACTACCTACCCAATCGAGTAGTGAAAACATTTCAGAGCTCTGGAAAAGATGAAATAAAAGAAGTTCCTCTGGCTGCAAATGTGCCTGCAGCAGGAAACCCTATCGTCCCTTTTGATGAAGATGTTATAAAGAGCCTTATTCTACCAATCCATTTTTGGTTCTTATTTTCTTCAACTCAGTTTCATATACTCATATACTGTCCTGATGAAAGGATGCATTCTGAAGATGAGGGTGGGAAACCAGGATTACACACAACACACTGTGAATGGTATCCACTGAAGGTAACCTTTAAACAGAACAGAAGGTAGCTGGTCCCTTCAGGGTTGCTTCAGGGACAACCTCATACCCTGTTTCCCACCAAGTGTCTATACAAGGGACTTTCTGGAATCTTCTATGGAATGGGGCCTCTTCTGTAACCAGCTTCTGTGATCTACATACCTGGGCTGAAGTGTGGCGGTGAACAGGTGTGCAGGGAGCGCACTCCCCTTTGAGGGTCGAACAACCCTTTTACAGGGGTCTCATATCAGATGTCCAATGTTAGGGGCCGAGGTGACACCTTCAACCAAACACTACATCTCAGAGATTTACATTATGATTTATAACACCAAAATTACAGTTATGAAGTAGCAAAGGAAATAACTTTATGGTTGGGGGTCGCCACTACATGATGAACTGTATTAAATGGTCCCAGTATTAGGAAGGTTGAGAACCACTGGCTTAGAGTGATTTAGGCCCTCCCTGGTATCAGACACTAGCCCCTACACAGGCAGTCACCAGCTCTCCTGTGCCCTGCCAGGCATGCTGTTTGGGCCTTCATCCCGCCAAGACCTGGGCAGTGATGGTGAAGACTCAGGCCAGCTGAGAACAAGAGCGCTGGGGCCCTGCTGGCTGTGAGACATGGCGTGAAAAGAAGAGGGCTTATATCTGTTAGGCCTCATGGAAAGGGACTCAAGACCACACAGTAGAGGGGAACTGGGACTGAATCCCAGCAGCTAAGGCTCCACAGCCTGCCTTCTTTCTCCTCCCCTAAGCCTCTACGATGCTGGTCTAACGTGACAGGCTCTAAGCTTTGCAAGCACACATTTCCCAGCTGCGTTATCCCCATATTTTAAAATAATAATAATCTCTATTTGTTAACTGCCAACTCCACATGAGGCACAGCACTATTGTGTTGGCGTGCTTTCTAAAGAGCTCCACCTAACTACTCTGAGAAAAAAGAAAAAACAAAACTTATCCACATTCTTTAGATAAGAGTATGGAGGGTCAGAAATATTAAGTGATCCATCCAGGATTATTAAGTAAATAGTGGCAGAACTTGGGACCAACCTGAGGTCCTCTAGTGCTGGCCCCTCAGTCTGGACTTTGTGATGAGACTCTGCTTCCAGGTCTGGAGCCCAAAGGCAAAGAGGATGCTTTAGTTCTAAATCAACAAGCAAGAAGGCTTGGAGTGCTCCAGTGTGTTCAGGGGACCAGAGAGACACTGGCTTTTCTATGTGAAGGTGACTCGGAGGGGTGGACATCATGACCCCTTAGAATGCACTTCCTGCTGCCCCTGAGGTGGAGGATGCAAATCTTTTACTCCCACAAGGGACTATGTTTTTATTCCCATCACGCTGCCCCTTCTCGAGTTTGACTCAAAGCAGTTTGAGCTGTGACACTCCCTGGTGCTTGCTGACATGGGACTCCGGCTGAGCGACTGATGAGTCCCAGAGGGTGTGCTTTCCCGGAAACAGCTTTAACTTTTCCCTATTTCACTTTATTCTCCTCCTTCTGTGTTTGAAGCTGGTGCGTTTTGAAGAGACCCAAACTATGGGATGGACGCCATCCTCATCCTCATCAAGGCTTTACTCTGAAATCCACCTTCAGTCAGATACTGATAAACATGACTTGAGCAGAGGCTGCAGAGCTAAATGCTGGGAAGTGTGGTGACTTGAACAAGAATGGTCCCAAGAGGCTCACAGATTTGAAGGCTTAGTCACCAGGGAGTGGAACTGTTTGAAAGGATTAGAAGGATTAGGAGGTGTGGCCTTGTTGGAGGAAGTGTGTCACTGGGTTGGGCTTGGAGGTTTCAAAAGCTCATACTAAGCCCTGTCTGTCTGTCTGTCTGTCTGTCTGTGTGTCTCTCTCTCTGTCTGTCTCTGCCTCTGTCTTTCTCTGTCTACCTGCCTGCCTGCCTGCAGATCAGGATATAAAGCTCTCAGCTCCGGGGCCATGTCTGTCTGCATGGTCACATGCTCCCTGCTGTGAAATGGACTAACCTCTGAAATGGTAGGTAAGTCCCCAATTGGATGCTTTCTCTTTTAAGAGGTTCTGTGGTCATGCGTGTCTCTTCACAGCAATAGAACCCTAAGACAAAAAGCTAGAAGTGGCAGCAGGGAAGACTTCTTATGGTCTCACGCTCTAACAGAGCTTGAAGAATCCATGCTCAGGAAAAGAGTCCAGGTTCCAGTCTATGTTTCCATCTACTACCCCGATGGGTGATTGACAGAACTCATTTCCACCTAGTGAGTGATGCTATCCTAATTGGTCCTTCATGAGCCTGAAGTAGAGGGACACATTGTAGGCTTCCAGAAAAAAAAAAGTGGCCTTGAGAGACAACACTTAGGGACAGAAAAACTTTCAGGCAGATAAAGAACTGGGCAGCTAGTATTGACTCATGTCCTGAATCCTAGCATTTGGGCAGCTGAGGCAGGGGGACTGCTATGAGTTCCAGGTTAGCAACATAGTGAGTTACAGAGCCACAGAATGTGACCTGTCTTAAAGAGAAAAAGGAGGAAAAGGAGGTTGAAGAAGAGAAGGAGAAAGAAGAGAAGGAGGAGAAAGGAGGAAGAGGAGGAGGGGATGAAGAGGAGGAGCAGGAGGAGAGGAAAGAGGAAGAGGGGGATAAAGAGGAGGAAGAGGAGGAGAAGGAAGAGAAGATGAGGGAAGAGGAAGAGGAGGAAGAGAAAGAAGAGGAAGAGGAAGAGGGAGAGGAGGAGGGGAAGAGGAAGAAGGGTAGGAGATGATGATGATGACGATGCAGCTGCTTTAATGCCAGGCCAAGGGATGTGACTTGAGTTTGTCAAGCAGCAGTAGCCTCAGCAGAAAGTATTTGGGTGCCAGAAGAGATTGAAGACAGTCCACCTGGTAGTGTACACCTTCTCCAGAGAGAAAAAAGTGCCTTAAACTCATTATCCTAACTCATTAGCATCATCTGGATGCTTATCTAGCAAGGATCCCTTCCCCTGCCCAGACTTAAGAGCCAGGTTCAGAGAGGAGGGCTCAGAATTTTAGCCAACCCCTGCTGCCCAGATGACTGACTCATGCCACGTGGAGACTGTGTACATTAATCCCCCAGACATCGCTACTTACACACTGACTGGGTAATGGGGTAGGGCTTCATGTTTCTATCAGCTCCCTGGTCAGGCAAGCGCTATCCCTTCAAGGGCTACACTTGGAGTAGAAAAAAAGATAATGATAAATATTTTTTTCCTAACTGCTTGTTCTTCACTACAGGAAAGTAAAGGCAAGCAAATTAACAAACCCCAAATTAAAACAAGAATATTTCCACCCATCTAATGAATCAGACTCTCAGGAGGTGAGGTTTCGAGGCTGGGGCATGGTTTAAATAAAAGATTTCCCAGGCAAGTCTGATCCGTTCGGACTGAGCGTCAGAATCCTGGAGCTCTGCAATGTAGGTGTGTCTCTCTTCACAAGACTGTCAGGAACGGTCCCATGATTCAGCCCCGAGCCCCAGTGTGGGTGGGGCCAGCAAACTGAGTGGCGAGGTTGGCATCCCTATGCCTGGGGAAGGCTGCATAGGTCTAAGGAGATAATTAAACCATGGTTGGAGGCTGACAGTCACAGAGTCTTACAGCAGAACACTGTGTGGTCATGCAAGCAGTAAAGGAACCAAATCGCCCTGGGACCAACAGGGCCATCTCTACAACTTGTCCCTTGCTTCATTGCTATGACATCTCTACATTATTAGCTTTGTCAGATTGCCTGCTGCCATCACAAATCTGGTGCTACGTCACATCCCAAAGCCCTATATAAGGACAGAAAAGGGGTGTAAATGCTCCTAAGAAAATCTTGATTCATTCTCGGAATTCCCCTCATTTTCCGTGCTTCGATTCATGAGTAATGCTCCCCTTTGCTCAAGTTGCCCATAAAACGAACTCTCCAGAATCCCAGTGACACCCTCACTCTGGAGACCCACACTCAACTCTTGAGTGCATAGTTGTGTTTTGAAATACATTTCTAATTCTTTACTTATCTCATTCTGTGGCAGTAATGGAAACCCGGAGAACTTCCCAGGCCTTACCGCTATAACCCTTGACCAACAGCTGGAGCCCAGAAATATTCCCACCGCATGAGACCAGAGAGTGCTGGGAATACCACCCAGCTCTGCACCCCTCCTCCTACGCCTCCCAGAGAAAGCATGAGAGGAAGGATGTGTCTCTGGGTTTTGTCAGGGCAGAAAAGCCAAAGGTCAGATGGCCGCGTGTGCTAGCCAGCCCCACGTATGAAGGGTGAGTGCGGAGATGGGAGAAATGGCATGGAGAAATGAGACAGGAGAAGTGGCGACCCACAGCAGCTTTGGTTTTGATGACCAGTTCTGGGGGAGGGGACGGATCTCAGCTGTATCAAAGAGAAATCTTTGTAATGGACCTACAAGGTTCCAAGTGCAAGTCTGAACTTTTCCAGAATGGTCCCATTCTCCACATGAGCTGTGCTGATCCAGCCTCATAAGTAAGCTGCGCAGAATGAGAGGGCCAAGTCCCCGTGGCCCATGTCCCCTATGTCCCAAGTTAGTTCTCTATGCCCAAAACTTCTAGATGGGCTGAGCATGTTGTGAGGAGCCTCCAGGCGGGAGTTAGAAGACAGAAGCTGAGCAGTGGAACTGGGAGAGTGGAGAGGGGGTTGGGACTATAAATGCTCTACCAGACATAGGCCTGGCTTCCTGGCTTTGGATCTCCACGGCCCCTTCCAAGTCTTCATTTCCAAAAAGGCTGATCCACCAGACCATTGGCTGTGGGTGGATGTTTCCTACCCAGGCCTTTCCCAACCAGAGGGACAGCCTTCTCCCTATAACCAGAATTAGACTCACCCACCTTCTTTCTAGTACTATTGCCTCTCCACCCTGTGGGGCAGATCCGTGACTTCGTTAGCCCTGGATAGTTGGCTAGATTTCCAGTTGTAGGCTGACTGTTGTCTCGTCCAGCAGGTATTAAGTTCAATAATAGAGCTGTTGGTTACTAGAAAGGTATTTGTGCCATTACGGCACACTTGGGATTGTCAAGCCATGAGGGCCATTGTAGTTCATAGGCATCAACACAGCTTGCATGGTGCCTTCAGGTATCATAAGCTTAGTCCTCAGGGAGGAGAAATTTAGGTCAGTTCCAGCACAGGGTCTGGCCGGCCATAGGCCTAACCTTCCACACAAGGGTCTGCTGACATTTCCCTGTAGTGTTCTGATTCAGTCTCTGCAGGCAGAATCTATCACACCCACTGCGGTCCTTCAGGAAACTCAAGGATACCTTCAGAAACAACTTGGGGATCTCCACTTGTCCCTCCTGGTATATATAGTCCAGAATGCAAATGTTCTCATTATAACAGTGCCTTGGCCTCCAGGTCCTCCCGGCCTGGGTGGTGAGGTGTAGCTACAGGAGGAAGGAGCCTTAGCAAGGCTCTATGTGTGTGGCTGCCAGTCATCGGGTAGCAGGTGGCGTCATGGTAGGACCACTCACATATCCATCTGCAGTCATGAGATAGTCACACATCCAATCAGCACCATGCTCACCTCTCTACGGTGGACTCAAGTCACCAGTCAGAGAGTCGCCCGTGCTGCTGGACCAGTGGCACTGGCCAGCTCTGCCTAGCCTTGGGAAAACCTACTAAACACAGTCTAGGTACCAGCCGCTGCTGGGCTTGCTTAGGCACCTGGACCCAGCAGTTGAGCTACGTGCTTAGGAAGGAGCAAAGCGGCCCTGGACTGTTCATATTTGCCATTCCTGTTACTGGTGCAATTTCACAATGTAAACGGAAGCACTCACAGAGAGGGCCTGATGTTTTCATGAAAATTAAGTAGACTGATTCAAAACAGAGTTGCCAGAAAATACTGTTGAATAGGGAGCGAATGAGACAATAAAATACTGGGAAGCAAACTGGAAACCTGAACGGATTTTTCACTCAAATATGCTTTGCATATGCCTTTAAATTCTTACATCAGTTCAACAAATCCATTCTAGAAACCAACAGAAGATTCTTTATACAGAAGTTCATGCAAAAACAATAGTGGAGTACCCCAATCACTAGATCTATATACAAACGGGAGTCTTGAGTCACCCCAAAAGACTGATGGCAACATCTGTGCTTACCAGCTCTATGCCAAATAACCCCTTTCAGTGTTATGTAGCCTTGATTTCTGCTCTTGTATTTTGATATATGGTCTAATTATGCAGCCCAGATGGGTTTCAAATGCAGGATTTTTCTGCTTTTGCTTTATTACAGGCGTGTGCCACCAGGTAGCTTTGACTTCTTTTGTTTTGTTTTTGAGACAACTATGTAGGTCTCACTATGTAACTCTGACTGTCCTGGAACTGTAAACCATGCAGGCCTTGAACTCATAGAGATCCACCTGCTTCTGCCTTCTAAGGGCTGGGATTAAAGGCGTACAACCCTATACCTGGCTAGTTTTGGTTTCTGATCCTTGCTTTAAGTGACACTTGGGAATGGGCCACTGTAGATGCTGATCAGGCAAAGGCTGACTTGTCAGATGTTTGCAGGGTTAAGGAAAAGCTTGTGGTATACAGCCAGTCTCCACCGAACACAGATCGGATGTGCAATGGCACCTCAGTTGCTAGGCAGGTTGCTACTCAATTGCCTTTATCTCGTCCTCGTATTGGGCAAACTGAGCTAGAAGCCCACTGGCAAGGGTTGTACAGCTGGCAAGGAAGGCCCCAGGCTACAGAGTAGGGGAAAATGTGAGGGCATCCGGGGTCAACAGGCACAGGCCTGTCCCAGATCTCCTGAAATCCAAAAAGTCCAAAATGACTCAGAGTGGAATTTAAGACACTCAGCAAGGGAAAGTGAATATTTGAGGCCAGAGCAGGGAGAGGGTTGTGTTCTCGGAGCACCAGGACTGCGACGTGAATGGTTGCTGGACTAAGGCTGGCCTGGAGGACGGCAAAGAAGGGAAAGTGGGCTAGAGGTGATTTGGGGGAGAGTATGGGAGCTCAGGAAGGCAGAGGCGGCAAACTGCATCGGGGAAGGGGAAGGCCTCACCGGGAGGGGCTTCTTGACAATGTCTCAATTCTTATGAGAAAATTTTAAAGCCAATAGGGTGCTTGTTTATGATAACCCAAGTTCAAAGAGTGCCCACCTGACCCACTTAGTTTAGTTTTTGGTTTTTTGAGACCCGGTCTCACTATGTAACCCAGACTGGCCTTGAACTCACACTTCAGTTCAGCCTTCAGTGCTAGGGTTACCAGCATACATTGCCATGGTTGATGAATGTGGCTGATCTAGATTTATTTATTTTATGTGTGCAAGTGTTTTACCTGTATGTATATTTGTGCACCATGTGTGTGTCTGGTGCCTGTGGAGGTCGGAAGAAGGGGGTGGCTACTCTGGAAGTGGAGTTACAGACAGTTGTGAGCTGCCATGTGGGTGCTACTATCCATGATTGTTGCACTAACAATTATGCAGGCAAAACACTTGATGTGGGGTTCTCCTCTGTATATTGTGAATACCATTGGTTAATAAAGAAACTGTCTTGGGCCTGCACGGGGAATAGAGGTAGGTGGGGAAAACTAAGCTGAAGTCTGGAAGAAGGAAGGAGAAGTTAGGGAAAAGCCATGTAGACCCGCCAGAGACAGATGACGAAACTTTAAAGGGTAGGCCATGACCTTGTGGTGATGCACAGATTAATGGAGATGGGTTAAATTAAAATGTAAGAGTTAGCCAGTAAGAAGCTAGAGCTAATGGGCCAAGCAGTGTTTTAAATAATATAGTTTCTGTGTGATTATTTCGGGGCTGAGCAGCCGGGAACCACCAAGCGGTCTCCCATCACAACAAACACTGTTACACATAAAATAAGTAAATCTGTATCAGCCATACACACCAGTCCAGGTCACTCACGCCAGTAGTCCCAGCATTTACTGTACCGCTCTCCCAAAATGAGGCCGCCTGGACTGGGGGTGCCTGTGTGCAAGAGCAGTAGCATTTGACTAGCATCCTTCGGGCTTCCCAGCCTGCAGACACAGCTGTGTCTCTGAGCAACTGTCTGCGCCTCTTGGGGTCTCGGGGCCCTCTCTGGCAGAGTGAGGAAACTGAACTGACACCTTGTACCAAGCTGTCACTCTTCATCCCTCATGGTGTCAAGTGAAGAGGAAGGGGGGGGCAGAATAGATGATGGGTTCCAGGCACACTCAGAAGACAAGCTGGGCCTGGTGGCTCATGCCTAAGATCTAAGCTACCTTGGGAAGTTGAGACAGGAGGATGGCAAATTTAAAACCTGAGCTACAAAACAAGTTCAAGGCCAGCCTGGACAACTTAATGAGACCCTGTCTTCAAATTTGAAAAATTCTTTTCATACCGGCAACATCAAATTTATTTATTTTTCATTTCTTTCTCCTTATATCTAAATGCTAAGCTTCTCTCTCTCTGTGGAACGTCCAAACCAAGTCTGCTTCCTAGGGACCTCACACATTCAGTTCTGAGGAGATTGGGCTGTCTACGGGGCTGGAGTCTACTTGTAGCTGACGGCACCCCAGTGTCTTGCCTTAACTTAGACAAAGGTCCAGGAAAGGTCTCGGGCATTGAGAATGCCCCGTTCTCTGGCTCCAGCTGCTGCTGCAGCCACACCCTGCTGTCTGAGCTACCAACCACCCAATGCTCATTTTTCCCTTCTCTGCTCCTCTTGGCCAACTATAAACTGAAAGTTGCAGTGGCCCTGGACAGTCCAGAGTTAGCATCCCTACTGCTGCTGAGTCTTGCAGCCTGTAGGTGCTGTGCACCTGCCTTACAGAGTCCTTTTTGCTCTGTGACCCAGGGATGTCCATGACCTGGAACAGGAAGGGCCAAAGTTGGAAGGGCTGATAGACAGTAAGTATATATTTCAGAGGGACCGGGGATAGAGCTCAGTTATAGAGCACTTGCCCAAGGTGCGAGATCCTAGGTTAGGGGTTTCACAGTACTGGGGTTTCCCACTTCTGAAAATAACCTCTTGAGAGAAGATACACCCTCCCTTGTCATTCATATAGTTTCCCTACTAAAAGCAGAATTCTAAAAACTAAATCACATGTAATTGAGGGATCTGGTGACTTGGGGGATGCTTAATCAAGGCTTTCCGGCATTGCCAGTTAGGTGAGTTATGCAGGGGTTTGCATATGCACTTACTTAAGTGACTTCTGTTCCCCGACCTCATATGTGTTTCATTAAAATTGAACACCCTGAAATGAAGGCAGGAGCATGGTGCAGAATGCCTCCACCTGGCTACCGCTCGAGGGGAACGGCAGTCAGGGTGATTAAAGGCAAAACCCAGGAGTGTCAGCTGCCCTGCTTGGGCGGCAGTAAGCGTATGTCACCCAGGCTTCACAGCCCTTCCAGCCTGCGAGGCATTTCTGGATGATCTCGCTTCCTCTGGGGCAGGTGTTTGGTGTAAAAATCCCACCCCTCACCCCCAGTTCTCTCTTGGTAGTGACTGTATTTTAACTTTAGCTGCCTAAGTAATGGAAGAGATGTCCCCTGTGCTCCCAAAATGCTGGGCATCGGGCCTCAGGTACATGCTGAGGTCTGGAAGAAAACAGCAGTGCTTGAATGATCATGGTTACTTGGCGGCACCTCTCCAGCAAGCACCACGTGGCCATCGTTATTGAGAAGTAAGCAAAGGTCTGAGGATATAAAGCCATGTGTAGTCCTGCATCTACATCCTCTCTGAGGCCTAGTGGTGGAAGCTAAAGGAGGCCGGATGCAGAGACTTGCCTGGCAGGGCAGCCCTGGTACAGGGATGGTAAGAATTATCTGGTGAAGGACGGACGGATGACGGCACTTCACCAAGATGTCCTGAGCCACAGCTGCAGAGCAGGTGGCTGACTTCTGACAGAGAGGGGGACCCCATGGTTTCTATCTGGTAAACAGCTGTGAAAGACCTTTCCCCAGGCCGATTGTGTGGCACTGAGGTAGCTCCAGCAAGTACCTACCTCTCTTCAAGAATAGAAATGTCAGTATTCCTCATTGTCCGCTATGTTCAGCTAGTCCGGATTTATCCCATGCTTTTTCAGACCCAGGCTAGCTGGCCTTGGTGACGCAGTGGGTTTTGACCCTACTGCACTTACTGCCTTTGGGGGAGCCTAAGCAGTTTGGATGCTCACCTTACTAGACCTGGATAGAGGTGGGCAGTCCTTGGGCTTCCCACAGGTCAGGGAACACTGATTGCTCTTCGAGCAGATGAGGGAGGGGGACTTGATCGGGGGAGGGGGAGGGAAATGGGAGGCGGTTGCGGGGAGGAGGCAGAAATCCTTAATAAATAAAATAAAATAAAATAAAATAAAATGACATTAAAAAAAAAAAAGAATAGAAATGTCAGTCACTGTCTGTATAGCATTGGGAGCTCTTCCTTTAACAGGGTTCGTGTTCCTGGTCCCACTAATGCCCTCCATCCTTTTACAGATGTCTTCTTTAGTTTGAGAAGGTACGTACATATGGTCAGGAAAATAAAAAAGAGGAAAGGGCCAATTGCAAACTGCTGTGGGAAAGCTTGGAAAGCCAGAGAGTAGACAGGCATTTTAGTGTCTTAAGAGCAAGTGAGGGAGGAAGGAAGGAGGGAGGGAAAGATGGAGGGAGGGAAGGAGGGAGAGAGGGAGGGCGGTAAAGGGAAACGGATTTCATCCTGAACGAGGGAGGATGAATTGAAGTGAGTTTTTGTTGTTGTGGTTGTTTGTTTTTGAGGCAGGATCTCCCTATGGAGCCAAGGCTAGTACCAGACTCTAGATCTCCCTGCCTCAGGCTTCCCAGTGCTGGGATTACAGGTGTCTGTCACTGCCCTTGGCTCTGGGATTGTTTTTTTTTTTTTTTTGCCAGTGTATGAGTGTGTGTATGCTTGTTTCAAGTGTGTCAGTGTATATGAGTTCAAGTGTGCATGCATATGTGTGTAAGCCTGAGATTGATTTTAAGTGCTGTCTTCTATTGGTCTCTCTCTCTCTCTGAAGCTGGGGCTCTCCAATTCCAGGTAGCCAGCTTGCCCCGCATCTGCTGTCTGCCTCCTCAGTGCTGGGATTGCAGGCAGTTCCCAGAACTGCTCAGCATTAACTTGGGTTTTGGGATCAGGCTTCACTGGTCCTCAAGTCACAACAGCAAATGAGCCATCTCTCTATCCCCTGCCCCCCAGTAACTTTGAATGAATTGCTCAGGGTACAAGTCACAAACAGTGAAGATGCTCCCTGGGCAGGACACTTAGGAAATGGGGCTCCTGTGGGCATGAGTGGCCACTGGCGGCTTTCTGTGCTCTTGCACAACTTCATACTTTCTTTTCAAATACTGATCAAGAGGCGAGAGTGTTAGGCAGAAGACGGAAGGGTGGGCTGGGACTCGCTGGTCTCACCGAGGTGCCACACTCCACGCTGCTGTGTGTCACAGGCAACACTGCTGCACAGGCTGCAGAAGAGCGGGAAGTAACAAGTGACATCACATTTCCACCTACGGTCAACAGTCGGAGTTCCAACAAGGCTGTGAAGCCAATGAGCAAACGTTGCCTAATCCTGTGCAGGGTTGGAGAGGAATGGGTGGGGAGGGGACAAGGGCAATGCCTAGGCCAACTCAATGAATCCCGTACCAGCTCCAGCAATCTCTTATTAGTTATCAAACGGCTTGGTTGGGTATGGGTTACTGGCCTGTACTGGACCACAAGTCCCTCACAGCCCTTGCGTTGTTCCTGTTTCTCTATGTTGCTCCTGCTACCATCATCGCCATCATTGCTGCTAGCCTGTCCACCAGGGCTATGACCAAGGAATGACCAGCAAATAAACAGAGCACACACAAAGGAGTCTCCCGCTGGAACATCACTCCCGATGGCTCTTGGGGCTTGAATGAGAAATGTCCCACATGGGGTCATGGATCTGAACACTTGGTCCCCAATGGGTGGTGGTGTTTGGAGAGACGAGAAAACTTTAGGTGGTATAGCCTTGCTGGAGGAAGTACATCATGGGGGGGGGGCAGGATCTGAGAATTTATAGTCTCGCCCACTTCCTGCTCTCACTCTCTGCTTCCTGTGCACAAGTGGGATGTGATCCCTCAGCTTCCTGCCCCTGCCACCCGCATCTATACATGCCAGGCCATTATGGACTCTCCCTTAGGAACCGTAGCCCCAAATAAACTTCCCCTTCTGTAAGTTGCTTTTGCGATGGCGTTAATCCTATCAACAGAAAAGTAACTAACACAGCCCTCTTTTACAGTTCCCACTCTCCCCATGAGGGTTCATCTCCTCGTTAATTAACCTTATTTGCTACCCCAGGTTAATTGGCTCAGAGGTGGGTAACTGACTTAGGCAAAGGCCAGTGAGACTTTCTCTACAATGCTTGACCTGGTGGCTCTGTAAACATGGGTCCTGAATGCCCTGTACATTCTCTCGTGTACAAGGAGAACCAAGAAAGCATTGGCTATAGAAAGGAAGGGGCAGAGAAGCTAGGAGCATATGGCCCTTGAGCATATTGAGGAAATAATTGGTCACCAGGCTTTCCTGGCTCCAGTCTCTTGAGAGGCCCCTGCTTCAGCGAATTTCCTGTTTTTAAGACCCATAACAAACCTCTTTGTCCGTACAATAAATGGCATTTTCAGCTTAAGCTGGTTTGAGTCCGGCCACTCTATACTTACAGGGAAAAGCTTCTTAACGAACACAATACATGTGTCATCACCCTGGCTCTCAGCAGGCATCACTAATCAATCACAACAGCCTACTGCTAAGCCTCAGAATCCTTCATCTGGCAGCCACTACCAATTGAGTAAATGTTAGGAGGCAAGCTAAAAAACCTACTTGCAAAAACCAAATAAAAACCTCCATAAACTACTGACTAGCCCAGAGAATACAGAAGGGTACAAGAGAAGCGAATGGGAGGGAGGGACTTGGTCTGATGGGTCTTTCTAACTATGGACGTCAGTGCTGGCCAGGGTGCACATCAGCCAAGGGAGACACCAGCAGCCAGTATGGCTCACTGCACTGTTTGGGAATAGGCCCAGAATTCACCCCAACATCTCTTAACCACATTTCTTTCACCAACCTGACTCCAAGTCTTGGGACATTTCCTTCCTATTGTTTAGGATCTAGACTCTAGAAGGATCCACTTAGGAAAGGGATACCAAGCAAATGCAAGAGCCGGCTTGGCTGGAGATTCACTGTTGCTTCTTTCTCTCTCTCTCTCTGCTTCCCAGTTTCTGTGGGGCTTGGGGAAGAGCCAAACCATTCCTGCCGTCTTGGGTTTCTGTGCTCGGCTCTCTCTCTAGCGGAGGCTGTATTTTGACTACCCAGAATCCACTCCACCTTTCTATCCTCAGCTCCTGATGATGTCTTGTAAAACTATGGTGTGGGAAGTGTTTCGGTAGACACCCTACCACCGTCCATATAGACACAAAAAGGTTGGAATATTGGGGATCTTCAGCTAGGGACCCTGTTCCACGCTCTGGTCTCACACTTCCCATTCTAAAACCAGTCCCTGAGAATGCCCACCAAAAGTCAGCACCACCCCCCCCCGGGGCTGCTCAAACCACACCTACAGGTTATTTAAAGCCTGGTAATTTTCCATGTGATTTCTTCCCTGCCTTCTCAAGGGTCACCCAGGAGTTGCTTTGCTCTGCTCAGATTAAACCTGGATTTACTAATTCGGCCTGATCTGATTTATTATTACATCAGCAGCAATGTTACTACCGGGAAATTTAAACTTTGCAGGAAGGACTCTATATCTGGTTCTAGGGTGAAGCATGTGACTGGGTAGAAGCAATGAATTCCATTCTCTTGCTATAGTTGCTTCAGAGATAGACATGTGACCTAAAATAGCCAATCAGGATCAACCATAGCTCCCCCCCCCACCACCAAGTTTGGTTTTAAACAATCAGCAAGTAGTGTACTTTTCCCTACTTCTTCCTCCAGGACTTGAATGGAAGAGGCTGGGAGGTTGTCTCTGATGCTGTCATTTACCACTTCCATAGAGCACACAGTGAGACTGAACCATTCATCCACGTGAAAGCTGAACCTGCAGCCCTGGTAGCTGAGTCTGGGATTGATGGATAGGATCATTGCATTGCATAGCCGGTATCATTTTGTTTTGCCCAGGTTCCTTTGACGAGGTCTATTTTCCCTTGCATATAAAAACAGCCTGTTGCACTCTGCCTTGGTTATCTCATCAGTAAAATGGTGCTCGTAACAATTTCCTTCGCAGGGAGCTTTTGCCAGGAATAACTGAGTGCCTACAGTTGCCGTCCAGTAAATGGTTTTAGGATGAGGGGTCTGTGTTCTCCAAAGAAAAGTGAATTTGAGGTTTGTTTCCTCGTCTCTCACACAATTTATTCCAGCCTAGGGCCTGACACATAGGAGGTGCTTAATGAAGAAATAATATGGTTGCAATTAGAGGCACTAAACACATACACCTCCACTGGTACCTCCCCTGGTCCACACTATCTTCCCTGTAGGCTCTCCCTAGCAACCCACACCTAGAGCCAGCCCAAAGGAGCCCAGCTTGTACATTCAGTTGAGAGACTGGGTGTGGCCACTTTATTGTGGTTCCTAACATTAAACCCATAGAGCATTCCCATCTAACTACTTCTGCAGGCTACATAGGGTAGGGAGAAAGGTCAGGTATTCCTGGCAGGCTCCTCTAAATTGACTGCTTGGATAAAGAAGCTGTTTGTCACCCCCCATTCATCCATATGCATCCATCAGCCTCCCCGCCCCACAACTATACAGGTACCAAGTCTCCATTACCTCAGTGGCACAAATATCATCTATCACTCAGGGGAAACACAATAAAAGGGTAACAGTGCTCCCCAAAAGCTATTTCTGGACACATTTCACCTAAAGTTATCCCCGTCTCCTTTAACTTGCTAGTTGTGGCCTTCACAAGTGTCTTTCTTTCCAAAAGGCCAAGCTCAGCACCACCCCAGGAGAAGCACTGAGTGTGAGCATGCAACACACACACACACACACACACACACACACACACACACACACACACACACAAGCGCGCGCGCCCCTCCCTTGTGCCTTCCCTCACTCCTTTCCATCAGCACACTCCCCCTGGGACTTGGGTTTGGGGGAGCTGGATGCTACCTCCCAGGTTTTTCTCATCAGGCTCTCCCTTGCTCTGTTCTGCGAGCGTCAGCAGATTAGTGCTGGAAAATCATTTACGTGGAAGAAGGTGATTCTACAGTTCAGCCCGCATGCTTGACAATTAGCTAAATAAACTGCTCGGGGTCACTTGCAGTAACAATTCACAGACTTTCCTGTCGCCGGCAAAAGTGAAGCCCCCTCGGTGAGCGGGACCTCCCCGTGGCTTGAGGAGGAGGCTGGTTCCGCTGGAGGAAAATTCTAGGCAGTCTTATTATTCACTCGCTCCCTTCCAGTTCTGACCTTAAGAGTACTCTTAACCTTCCTCCTCCAGCTTGCTAATGGGGAAATAAATCTTGGGAGAGTATCTTAAATTCTTCTTTATCACAGACTGTATCGCCGAGATAATAAGACCAGCCTTCAGAGTAACCATTAAGCCACAAAAGGTGTGGTCATCATTTATGATTTTTTTAGCCTTAATTGCTAGACAGACACTTTAAGTGGGAAGTCTATCTAATGAGCCCAGTCATTAAAACATCAAAAACTGTTATCTGGGGTTTCTATTTTAGTTAGACATTACATTATTTTAATAAGGGGCCCGCATTTCTTGTCACAGGCTTTGGTAATGGAGGCGGAAGCAACCCCGTGGGGAATGGGGGAGGGGAGTCAGGCTTGCCTTTCGAAAACAAGGTCGCAAATCAAGCGGGAGCCCTAGGAGGAGGAGGTGGGAGAGGGAGAAGGGCCCTGCCTAAAGGGATGGAAGGCTGGAAGCATCCCAGTCCCTGCTGGTGACTAGGGAAGGTCAGTGGTCCTGGGAGTTCTGGCTTTCTTGTCCGTCACTGCAGAGTGTTCTGATCTGTCCCCGCATCTTTGTGTACAGTTTCCTGGTCCCTCATTGGCTCCTCTTTGCTACCTTGAATAGATCCAGTCAGCAGATGCCTCCTAGGCCCTGGTCTCTCTGAGCCCCCCTGCGCCCCTTCCCCCCATGACCCGCACCATCTGAATGAACTCAACCCTCCTACACCGCAACCCTTCCTCAGACTCCAGCTTACACACTCAGCTCCAGGTTCCATCCTTAGGCTTTGCAGGTGGAATACCCAAGATTTTTTTGGTAATCTTTGCTCTTCTTTATTGATCCGGACCAGTACTGTCCACAAGAGAGAGGATGTGAACCCAAATATGCAAGAAGCCACATTAAAGAAGAATACATAAGAAAATTTACATAAAGCAGTATATCCAAAATCTCCTAAAAATATATAATCAATAGTTTAAATTGGTTTATAAGCTAATTTACTTTCTTCTCTTTTCATCCTAAGTCTTACGTCTTTTCTCACTTTGGAAAGGACACACCCTCGGATCTCACCTATGCTTTGATTTTCCACATCCATAATCATCAATAAGCATTTACGTCATGCCAGGCTCTGGTTGTCACAGTTTACGTGTGCTAACTCCTTTAACACCCACAGTGATCTCACCACTGAGCTACTACTGCCCTGTTCACAGATAAGAAAACTGAGGCACAGGGGGGTTAAGCCATAGGTGCTCCCAGACCGAAGAGGACGTACTGCAGGTACAGACTCAGGAAATAACTCACGTCTAGCTGTGGGCTTATCACTAAGTTTAGCGGAGTTCCCAGTGACAGCTAGCAAGTGACACCAAACCAGAGCAGCTGCTTCTCTCCCTCTGTGTGACATCCTTGGACACTCAGTCCCAAGTAGCCCACCTTCCTGTGTAGGTGAGCCCTGGAGTCCCAGAAGGCTGGGCATGGGCCTTCTAGAAGAGGAGCTCCCACCCACTGTTTCAGGATGACTGAGCCTGGCCGGCTAAGCATACTCTCCTAGCTCTTCTCACCCTGGAATGTCTCTGCGTAGTGGAGGCTGTGCTGCCCCAAGGCTAAGCTCTGTGGAGTCTTCCTCAGAGATGGCATGCCCCACCCCTTTTTTTCTGTCCTCTCAAAAGGTGGCCCCTCTTTTTGGGCCCAGTTCTGCTGCCGAGGAATATATATCAGTTACTTTTCCCATTGCTATGACAGAATAAGTGACAAAAGCAAGTTAAGGAAGGACTTCTTTCTGCTCGGAGTTTGAAGGTAGTGAGAGCCGCTTATCTGGGGCAGTATCAGAGCAACCATGGCAGAGAGAGCCGCTCATCTGTGGCAGGAGTGTTATACAGCTGGGCACAACCAGGAAGGAGAGAGAGAGAGAGAGAGAGAGAGAGAGAGAGAGAGAGAGAGAGAGAGAGAGAGAGAGAGAGAGAGGAATGCTGTTGCTTATCTTGCTTATCTCACTTTTTATTCAGACTGGGGGTTCCACTACCACACCCCCACACATACACACTGCCCACCTTCAGTGTGGGTTCTCCTTCCTCGGCTAAACCTCTTTGGAAACACCCTCACCGCCACGCTCCGAGTGTGTCTCCTATATAATTCCAAACAAAGTCAGGACAGCAGCCACCAGTGCAGGGAAAGCACAGAGAATGGAATTCAGGCTGTGGGTGATCCTGGGTCTGGAGGCCCCCACAGACAGACCATCAAAAAGCAAAGTGGTACCAGGCAGAGCCACATAGCACACATCTTTGTCATGGCCATACAGGGTCTAATACACTCGGCACTGATTCAGATCTCTGCTCTTTATTTTCAAAGTTAGAAGCTTGCCTAAGACTCTCAATGCTACTCACACAAGCACTATTCCATCGACGGTGTTATCAGCTAGGGGTGTGTGATGAACCATGGTAAAAACATTTACTACCCATGGGCCTTTCCCACTTAACACCCGCAGTGCCCCCCCACTACTGCAAAACTCCACTTCCACTTTCCAGGTAGGGCAGGATGGCTCCAGGGAGAGGCCAGTGTAGAAGTGTACCCCTGACCATCCAGAGGCTTTTGAGCGCTGGTTCCGGTGTGCTAGTGAAAGTTAAATGACTAGAATAAAAGGTGGGGAAGGTCCAGGGGTCCTGTCCCTGGGATACACGCTCCTGGCCCAGCTGTTCTGTAAGCATGGCTGTTTGGCACAACTTGTTCACAGCATTGCAATAACTGGCTGAGCTGGCCAGCTGAAGAGCTGCTGCAGGCCAGCTACTGGCCAGCATGCCATTTCTACCTCACCATGCTAAGCACTGATTTAAAAGGCAGGCTGGTTGAAGAAGTCCTTTGGGGCAATCTTTTTTTTTGTGGTTTCATGTTTCAGAACCGAATAGTACTACTGTGACTAAAAATCATGATGACCCATCCTGAGACTGGGCCAGGCTCTGGTCACACGAGAAAGGCTCTAGCAACTGGCAAGGCTGTCAGTGCCAGCAGATAAGGGGCAGGGACTCAGCCCCCAAGGAGTTTCCTGCTTCCTCCAGTCCACCCTGGAGCCTGGCCTTGGTGGCTACTGGGACACTCTGGGAGGGGCTGAAGAAGCAGGCTCAGCACCCCTCCCCCACCCAGTGGTTCATTGCCTTGGCATGGAGCCAGTTGCCTGGGCGGAAATCCTCCGTGCCTTTTGGCCTCTAGCCTTCAGAAAGGTCCCAAAGTTGCCTTATCCCTGGGGGATGCAGACTGTCCACTGCCTCAAAGGGAGCTTGAATTTTCATAAATGGCAAAGGAGGTGAGGGAGGAGGGTGATGGCCCAGAGAGTCTGCAGATGCCAGTTTGGCAAGCAGCCACGTAAAGATGGTCCCTCTGAGAGAGGGCCAACTGTCGTAGAAACAGAAGGCCAGAAGCCTGCTACGAGAAGACAGGATTAGAAAGGGTAGGTTGTGTAGGGAAGAAAGTGAGAACTCCAAAACAGAAGATTTGAAACCACTGCCCAGGGAGGGGAGTCAGGTGGGGAGGACAGGTAGGGAGTGAGGGTGTGGAGGGTGGGAAGAGGCAGGCAGGCGGAGAACTTTGCTGGCTTTCCTCACCAGCTGATGGTAGCGATGGTTTCCAAGGAGTCAGGAGTCTGCGTGAGCCAGAACCTATCAATCTACACTTGAAATGCAAGGGTTTATTGTACATCAATTACACCTATAAAACTGCTTCAAACTGTAGAGATGGGCGGCCACCGGCTTGGAACAAAGCCATTTTGGCCTTGGGGAGGGACAGGGAAGGGATTTTTGGAGCAGTGGGGGGATGGGATCTCCTTGGAATCCCACCTCCATACTGAAGGGGCTGGGAGCTGGGAAGGGGAAGGCCAGGAACCAGTTACATAATGCAGCTCTGCAGAAACCAGCAAACCCCAGCAAGTGTCAGGCTGCCCGGAACTATCTGCTGGGTGAAGGTGATTTAATTGACATCAGAGCTCCAGCTGAACCAGGAAAGGAGGGGGACTCTAAATAGCAGGATACAGCAGTTCACCTAAGGGGTAGAGCCAGGAAGGGGAGGGGGAGGATGTAGGGAGGAACCTTGCACAGAAGAAGGGTGGAGGCCAGGGCAGAAGAGGGAGGAGGAGGCGGCGAAGATGGGTTAGGCAAGATGGAGGAGGGCAGAAACAGCTAGAAGAGATGGAGAAAGGAGGAGTGGACGAAAGGTGGAAAAGACACTGAGGGGGAGAGGCGGGAGCGCTGTCTCAGGGGGTCCAGGAGGTTGCCCCTGGATTCCCAGGGAGAACTCCTATAGGCCACTGACATCCTCCATATGGCAGAGACAAAGGGGAAGCTCGGAGGAGGTCTTTCCTAGAGATGGGTGGAGACGAATAAGGCTGGCAGGAGCCACTCAGGAGATCCATGGTCCCCCTTGTGTGGGAACCTCCCTTGCAGGTCCCCTTGTCACTCAGGGGAAAGTATACAAGAACAGTTTGGGGTCATAAGTTTGGTTCAGGTGCCAGACAAAGTCTAGCCCAGGACCACAGGTACCCAGGAGAGTCAAGGGCTAACCTGGACCCTCCATCTTGCCTAACCCATCTTCGCGCCTCCTCCCTCCTCTGCCCTGGTCTCCACCCTTCTTCTGTGCAAGGTTCCTCCCTACATCCCCCCTCCCCTTCCTGGCTCTACCCCTTAGGTGAACTGCATGTCCTGCTATTTAGATTCCACCATAGGAGAAACCTTTGCTGGCTGAACTATTTGTGAGTACCTCTATCTCCCTTGTTCTCAAGAGACTCTCAGGATTCACTCCTATGCCTAGCCTCACCCCTCAAGTATTTGCCAGGGCATGGGGAAAATCCCAGCAGGACTATTCCAGTGGTAGCTGAAGCTGGGGAGGGAAGTGACTCACTTATGGTCACAGCGATCTGTCTCCAGAGCCCCGCCCCCCCTGCCCTTTTCTGTGGGGTCTATCTGGGCACTCTGAGGATGGAAAGTCCAGTGGTAGGGATGGGAGAAGGGGCTGGCATTTTCTTCTGTGGGGCAGGTGGAGCAGGAAGGTGGGACGAAGTCTGCAAACTCTGCAGTCAGAGTGGAGGCAGGAGGTTACCTAGCCCAGCAGGAAGGGGAGGGCAGAGGCAGGGAAGAAAGGTACAGCTGCAGCGGCCTGGGATGGTGAGCTGGACCCTGTGGGAGATCTCTGAGGGCTAGGCTCAGGAGCACCGAGGGGTCTGCCTCTCCAAGCAAATTTTCTCGGACTGACTAGATGGTGGAAAGGGTTCTCTTCTGTCCTTCTCTGCGCTCTGCTTTGAATGCCTCAGGGACATGGACCTGTGAACCACAGGAGCTAGGAAATATCTCTGTGTGAAATAGTAGGGAGAGGGGAGTTAGCAAGGATGAACACAGCCTGGCAGGCCGGTGCCTAGTGGAACACATTTTCAGTGGGTACTGGAGTGAGGAGGCTTTCTGGAGAGGAAAGAGGAACAGGGAACACCAGGATGTCCCAGTGTGGAGTGGGAGAATAGTTCCCCCAGGATTTCCACCACTGGGAACCTGCCATGGGGGGAAGGGAGTGAGCTGTCAGGGGGCCAAGGGGAGAGAGAAAATGGGAAGAAAGGCAAGTACTGTGGTCCCCAAATAGAGGGGGTCTGTCAGCACCTCCCTCCTCCCACCCATCCATGATTTTCCAATGTGTGTGGGTTCGCTGGAGCCTGTCCTATTCAATAACTGGAAGTTCCAAGGTAACTTCTGTCCTGAAAAGCTGTGCTTCTGAACATGCTTTTGGTGAGATGGCTGGGTCAGTGAAGGTGCTTGCCTTGCAAGCCTGACAGCCTAAGTTTGATTCTCTGGAGACCTCTGACTTCCGCAATTATAAAAACAGCAACACCAGAAGCAAAGAGCAAAGATGAACTAGAGTATGAGAGAGAGAAGTTGTAAGCAGAATAACCACCTCTGGGTTGCTCCAAACAAACACCGAAACCAAGGCGGGCATAGGAAGACCAGCGGAAGAGGGGACAGAGGGCAGGCTGTTTGAGGTGGGGCTGGGAGGGTGAGGGCAGAACTTATAGCATGCTTTCTTGTTAGTGGGCCCAAATAAACGTAACTTACAAAAAGGGGGGGGGAGTACTGTACTTTTTCAAAAGAAGACATTGCTAGAGCAACTGAACCAGCAGCAGCCCTGGGCTCATAATCCCTTTTCTACCTCTCCCCACCCACCTGGGGAGCCTGGAACCTTCCCCTAGCAGGGACAGTTCTCAGAAACTTGTATTACTAAAGGTGCTCGGCCCAGAAGGAACTGTGAATTGGAGAAAGACACATGACAAACAAGGCAGCGGAGGTACAGAGAGGTGAAGGAACTTGACGAATATAGCCTCAGAAACCAGCCCGTTCATGTCAGCTTGTCATTCTCTCTGCTCTACATAATGGCTGTGATGTGGAACTGTCCCCAGAGGCCTCTGAATTGGAGGCTTGGTCCCCAAGACATGTGTTAATATCAGTGTCATCGTCCACCCAGGGCCGAGGAGTGCTCACTGCACGCCTGCGCTTTGCACACTTGTGCAGACTGATCGGAGGGTGGCACAGTCTCACTAAGGACGTCCAGGGACTCCTCTATCATGTCGGAATCTGTCACCCGCATCACAGCCTTACTCTGTCCCTCAGCTGCTCCGAGAACAATGCTGGAAAGGTGCTTGGTGCTCAGTCTTCACTCCTAAGTGATCTTCGGGGAGTTAATTACCTAATTAGTACATTTAGAGAAAAGCTTAAGTCATAGGCAGAGAGACCATGAAACAATCGCGCCTGACGGCTCCTTGCTGTCAAGCTTCTTGTCGGCATCGAATTATTAATTACGACCCTTAATCACTCTGTTCCAATCAGAATCCCCGAGAGTTAATTTGCTTCATCATGTGGCTTTCCTGGAACTCACACTTCTCTCTGGGGCAACAAGGAGAGCTGCTGCAGGTAGCCAAGCCGCCATTCTCTCTGCCCAGATTCAGCTGAGGCCTGGGAGTCCCTGTGCCAGTTGGCCCTGTGCTGGGAAAAGGGAGGCCCAAGGAGGAGGTTTCAGAATAGGGGGACGCAAACCACAGTGTAGGGGCCAGTGTGGTGGGACCTTGTGAGAGGGGAATAGCAGAATTGGCGAATCCAGGAAACTGAAACGAGGCTCTCTTCCTTTGCTCAGGTGTACAGATGACAGCCCATGTGTAGGCTGTGTGGAAGGCTTTGCACAATAACCTTCTACCAATTACTGTCATGTCCAGGACCATCTGAATTGTCTGGGGGACAAACTGGCCTCTAGCTGCAGACTCCCAGCTTTAGTCTCCTCCCCCCACTTCCATCAAGTTAGAGGTTGTTTCATTCCTCCTGCTTATGACCTCAGCACCTTCCACAGCCCCAGAACACACAATGTTTGTGAACTTGGGCCAGAATAAAAGCAAACTCAAATTCAAGGGATCACAACCCCACATGCATAGAAAATGATCATGGAACTACATCCATAGAAAATGACCATGGTTCTACATGCATTGAAAATGATCACGGTCCCACTCACATGCAAAGAAGACATTTGCACTGGGTTTAATGTCAGAGGACATAATGAGTTGCTCATGTTTTGGTTTTTTCCTTCCTTCCTTCCTTCCTTCCTTCCTTCCTTCCTTCCTTCCTTCCTTCCTTCCTTCCTTTCTTTCTTTCTTTCTTTCTTTCTTTCTTTCTTTCTTTCTTTCTTTCTTTCTAAGACAGGGTTTCCCTATAGTTTTGGAGCCTTCCTGGAACTAGCTCTTGTAGACTAGGCCAGCCTCAAACTCACAGAGATCCGGCTGCCTTTGTATCCCAAGCGCTGGAATTAAAAGCGTGCACCACCACTCCCCAGCCATCATTAATGCTTTAGTTTTGTTTTTTTTAAGGAGTGAAAAGAACTCATGATGCATTTGTGAAAAAACGATTACTTCCAAATTTTAAAAGTCAATGAAGATATGTTTAAGATTCTTTAGATTCTCCCCCCATGTCTAAACACTCGGGTGTACCACAGTGAACAGCAACCTAGGGCTGTCCTGATGCTGCTTTCTAGAGGAGGGAGACTGAGGGGAGAAATCAGCATGGAGAAACCAGGAGCCTGAAGTGTGGTGGGCAACAGCGGGCCATGGGAGGCAGTCTCTGTTTCTCTTCATTCTGCTGAGTGTGAGGTCACCCCAGAGGCAGTTCAGCACAACAGGGGCCCAAGGCTGAACCCCCACACCCCTCAGCAGAAACTAAGACATGGGTAGCTTAGGGAGCAGGAGGATCCACGAAGAGAGGGGCAAAACATAAACACATTTTTTCTTTCTTTCTCTCTTTCTTCCTTCCTTCCTTCCTTCCTTCCTTCCTTCCTTCCTTCCTTCCTTCCTTTCTTTCTTTCTTTCCTTTTCTTTCTTTTTTTTTTTTGGCTAGGCAATTAAGTAGCTTAAGACCTCAAAACATTAGCTACATTTTCTTAGAGCAAACAATTCCACATTTGTTTATCCAAACAGTTAACTGTATGCAATGTTTGTTACATAATGTTAACCTCAGGGTTGGTATGTTGTGGAAAAAAACTTAAATGTTTAACAAAAACTCACATTAGTTAAATAGAAAGTGTGGGGCTGTACATTTATACAGTGAAATGAATTGTGGCCATTAAAATATCATAGCTCAGTGTCTTATTGACATAGCAATATGCTGGGTTAAGTTGTGACATGTATAAACAGAATGTGTATAAAATACTGTCGATTTGTCTTTTAAAAAGAGATACTGTTTGTGTGGGACACTGCAAAGGGTGAAGGGCAGATATGGAGGGACTGGAACATGAGTGGAATTGGGGTGCATGATGTGAAATTCCTAAAGAACCAATAAAAATAGTGTTTAAAAACAAGAGGGAATGTTTGGATGTTTGTGTGTGTGTGTGTGTGTGTAAAACATTCAAAAGAACTATAAGAGTATGAGTTTAATTTTCATTCTTGTTTATCCCTCCATCTTTTCTCCTTCGCTTTATTCTTTCCTCATTTTTACAATGGACAATGTGCCACTTTTCTAACTTAAAACAGTTTAAAATTATGCCCGGGTTTTTGTGGGGAAAGTTCACTATAAATGGTTGAGAGAAAAAAAAAAAGTTTGGGAAGTATCCATGTAGTAAATACCACATTTGTTATAAACACAGGGAAAAATAGAGAACACACAAGGGCTAATAATAGGGGTATGTTTCTAAGTTATGGAATTATTTTCCCCTCTTCTTTTGTTTGAAATTTTGATTTATAAGATGTGCACTTCAGTGACCAGGATTTTGAACTTCATAACTGTGTGGGATCAAGTGCTAGGTGACCGTAGGAGACACAGAGCATCTGAGGGAGTAATCCAGGGCTATCAATCCAACCTCGAAAAATCTGCCTGCAGAGCCCAGAGTTGGCAGGTCCTGACGCTTGAGAACCTTTGGGTCCCTGTCTTCTGGACAGACATTTTGCTGTAGGATAGGACTTGACAAGAGGATCTAGTCTTGGGGCCTGTTGGCCAATAGACTCATTTGTGAGACCCTCTAGTGACAGGACCCCTTCCCCACAAAACAGCTAGCTATTCCATCTGTTGAACAGAGATGGTCCTCTCTCTTTTTAGAGCTGTGGTTGCACCTGAGAAAGCGAAACTCCACCAGATTCCAGCCCTGGTGCTCTGGTAGTGGGAAAACCAAGAAGATGCGAGACTGGAGAGAAATTGGTTTCTGGCCAGTTTGGAACTTACTCTATTCAGTAGTAGTTAGAGGAAAGGACAGGCCAGAAGGTGTCCCAGCTGGCCTAGGTCACTTGGCCTCATCGGAGATACTGGGGTGTGGCCATTTTCATTTCGCTCTAAGTCAAGGGGAATGCCGAGGAAATCCCCAAGTCTAGCATTTCCATGTGCAAACAATGAACTCATTCCAGACTCAGCCATGGACAGAGATTCGTCTCAAGGGGTTTTCTGGCTACCAGCAGTGTGAACTCCGCCATAGCCGGGTGGTACCAGTAGCTTTACTTGCTACCTGAAGCGAGGCTCTGCCCTCCATCAGCAGAAGGCATCCCAAGAATCAGGATGCTCACTAGCGCATGGGGTTGCTGGTGGAACACCCTGACCAGGTCTGCTTATTCTTTGTCTATAAAGCAAAGGCTGTGTTGTCCCACAAAGGTCTTTCCTGTCTTTGAGATCCTCGGTCCCTTGGCCGGGAAGAAGCATTTCTATGCTTGACAGTGGCCACCACAACAATGGGTATACTGCAGACTCATGGAGGGCAGACCTGGGGCTCAAGAAATAAGGACATGGGGTAACCCAGACCTCACGCACAGCTAGCTGGGAGATGACAATGGTACCGGCCTGTGGAAAACAACCTGGGATTGTGTTATGAAGCTGATTATATGCACAGCCTCTTATCCAGCAACCCAACTCCTGATGCAGAACAGAAAAACTCCTAGGCAAGTGTCATGAGAGAACAGAAACTGATGCTCCCAGAAGCCCTGCTTTTTAAGAGCAAAAGCCCTGGAAACATCTCCATTGTCACTCATTTAAAGAACAAAGGATGAGTGGGCTGTGGTTTAGTTCACATGGTGAGCTGCCTGACGCTTACCACAGATGCATTGCAGAAGTCACATGCAGCGAGAAAAGCTGGTTGCAAAAGAAAGCAGTTTGACTTGACTTATGTCCAGTCCCAAACCAGGAAATAAATAAATTAAATATATGTAACATAAAATTTGCTATTTTCGTTACTTTTAAAGTTATTAATTTTAACTTTAAATTTTAAATAAACATGCACACAATTACTCCTACCTATCTCTAGCCTTCTATCATCCCAGACAGAGACCTGGTGTTGCTTAAGCACTAATTATCCATTTTTTTTCATTTGTCTTCTAGTGACCTTTGTATGTATATTCGCATTTATGTATGTGTATATATATATACACACACAGACACACACATACACATACAGAGAGTACCGTAATTTCTATATGGGTCTGGAGAGCAGGGCCTCAAAGGGGTATGTTATAAAAATGGAGGAGTCAACAAAATAGACAAACCTTTGTCCAAACCAACCAAAAGGCAGAGAGAGAATATCCAAATTAACAAAATATGAAATGAAAAGTGGTACATAACAACATATTTCGAAAACCTGTACCCTAAAAACTTGGAAAACATAAAGGAAATGGACAATTTTCTGGATAAATATCACTTATCAAAATTAAATCAAGACCAGATAATCAAATTAAACAGACCTATAACTGCTGAAGAAAGAAATCAGAGAAGCATCACCCTTCACAATAGCCACAAATAACATAAAACATCTTGGAATAATTCTAACCAAAAAAAGTGGAAGACCTGTATGACAGGAACTTTAAATCTTTGAAGTAAGAAATTGAAGAAGACACCAGAAAATGGAAAGATCTCCCATGCTCTTGGGTAAGTAGAATTAACATAGCAAAAATGGCAATCTTACCAAAAGCAATCTACAAATTCAATGCAATGCCCATCAAAATCCCAGCAAAATTCTTCACAGACCTCAAAAGAACAATACTAAACTTCTTATGGAAAAGCAAAAAACCCAGGTCAGCCAAAACAATCCTGTACAATAAAGGAACTTCTGGAGCCATCACAATCCCTGACTTCAAACTGAAGTCACACAATCCCTGACTCAAACTCTACTACAGAGCTACAGTACTGAAAACAGCCTGGTGTTGGCATAAGAACAGACAGGAGGACCAACAGAACCAAAACAAAGACCCGAATATCAATCCACACACCTTCAAACACCTGATTTTTGACAAAGAAGCAAAAAATAGCAAATGGAAAAAAGAAAGCATATTCAACAAATGGTGCTGGCATAATTAGATATCAACATGTAGAAGAATGAAAGTTGGTCCATATTTATCACCATGCACAAAACTCAAGTCCAAATGTATCAAAGACCTCAATATAAAACCAACCACACTGAACCTTATAGAAGAGAAAGCGAGAAGTACACTTGAATGCATTGGCACAGGAGACCATTTCCTAAATAGAACCCCACTAGCACAGACACAAGGACACGTGCTGGACTATGTTCATAGCAGCATTGGTTGTCATAGCCAGAACCTGTAAACAACCTAAATGCCCCTCGACTGAAGGAAAATGTGGCACATTTACACAATGGAGTACTACACAGTGGAAAAAAATAATGACACCTTGAAATTCGCAGGCAAATGGATGGATCTAGAAAACATCATATTGAGTGAGGTAACACAGACCCAGAAAGACAAATATCCTATGTAGTCACTCATAAGTGACTTTTATAAATAAAGCAAAGAAAACCCAGCCTACAATTCCCAACCCCAGAGAACCTAGACAACAAAGAGGACCTTAAGAGAAACATACATGGATCTAATCTACATGGGAAGTAGAAAAAGACAAGATCTCCTGAGCAAATTGGGAGCATGGGGACCTTGGGAGAGGGTAGAAGGGGAGGGAGAGAAAGGGAGGGGAGTGGAGAAAACTGTATAGCTCAATAAAAACAATTTAAAAAAAGAAATCAAAAGACCAAAAAAAAAATTTGGAGGAGTCCCGGAGTTTGGGTTGCACCCTTTACTCATATACCAATAGGTTTATTTACAGACTTGCATTGCTGTCCACATCTGCATGGCTGAGAACCATTTGCTACATTTGTTGCTACATATATATAAAATTCTCTTACATGTATCTTTTTACTTATATACAGATGCTGGTTTTTTTAAATCTAGAAAAATAAATTTTTATTCTCTCTCCACAGGACAGCAGTACAGATATTCTTCCTTGGTGCCACTGGGTGGAAGAAGGGGATGCTGCAACTCTGTTGAGCATCTTAGCAGACCCTGGTCAACAGCTTCGTGTTGCCCTCTCTGCTCTGCACCCTCCTGGAGGGCAGTAACAGACCCTGGTTGCCTTTGGACTTGCATGGAATACAGTACTTGCTGTGCACACATTGGGTGGATAAATGAATGCAGGATCAGCCAGCTGTGCCGCTCCACAGTTCCCACCACCAGGCCACACACAATGTGACCTCAGGGCATGTTCAAAGGCAGCTACTAACCTGCAACCTTCTGTCGCCATTATCTCTGAGCAACTTGTGCTGGGATAAGCCATCTAATGGCTGCCTGTACATGGTTGGACCATTCCCTTCATGCCCGTACCTGTCTTGTACACCTGTCATTGACCAGGGCCTCTGGTGCTCCTTTTGGACCTCTCCCTTCTATCAGTTGTCTTAGCTGCTGGCCATCTTAAACTAGGCCCTCTGTGGGTTCTGCTTTTGTGCTCTACCCATACTTAGACTCGGGGCACGCTCCTTTGTATGAAAGATAGGGACAGACATCAAAAGGGACCATGAAGCCTATGACATGGTTGGTGAGTAAGGCGCTAAGTGCTAGGAGCCCGTGTGTCATGAGGAGACGGAGAAATAAGCTTCTATCCTTACCTCCCCTGCTGCTGGCAACATGGAACAGGGCACCGTCTGCCTGTCATGTGGAACTAATCTTTCTAATATAACCAAATAGCCCCGGACCCAGCACTCCGCATTCTCAGCCCTTTCTGCTCTCTCTGGGCTCTTTTTGTACATCCTTCCCAGGGCGGACAGCCTAGGGCCCAGCTCTCAGAGGAATCCCATAGAGCTGGTCCAATATCAATCAGATGCCATGCCAGCTCCTAATATCTGCTATAAAGTGTTGTCCACAAAACTCTTATTTCTGTACTGGTCTGGACATCAGGGCTTCAAAAGGGTGTGTTATAAAAGGGGGGAATCCTGCAAGGTGCTGGTGACGCACACATCTTTAATCCCAGCACTTGGGAGGCAGAGGCAGGAGGATCTCTGTGAGTTCAAGACCAGCCTGGTTTACAAAGCGAGTTCCAGGAGAGCCAGGGCTGTTACACAGAAAAACTCTGTCTCAGAAAAAAAAGCGTGTGTAGGGGGGAATTCTCCAGTTTGGACTATACCCTTTACTCATATACAAACTGGTCATTGGATGTATTTACATTGCTGTTCATATCTGCATAGCTGACAGTCATTTGCTACATTTGTAAACCATCACTTCCTTTTTGTCTCTTTATGCCCTGGAAGTACCAGGCTCTAGTCTAATCTTCTAAAAGTTCTTTTTATATGGAAACTTTTTTGTATATGCTGTACATGCATATGCTTTAATTTTTTTCTTAATGGTAAAATGTTTCTTAAGAAACCTAGAAAATTGGTCTTTGACTTGTCTTTGTCTAATACAATAATCCGTTTATGGGCCAGAATAGAATACTTATTCTCATGCCATTTATACTGTAGGGGAATTGGGAAATGATCTAAATATATAGCTATTACGTTTCACAAGCGAAAGGTATGTAGCCAGTAGTCATCAAAGTGATTTCCTGGAAATTACTAGCTCAAAGATAAAGTGCTAGGACAAAAGCAGCTTAGGGGTCAAGGTAATTCCAATTTTTTAAAAGGTAAATCATATATATATGATTTTTAAAAGTTTGCTGGAAGGCACACCAAAGTATTAATAGTATGAGTGAGAGATTTTCTACTGTGAAAGGTACTGATGCTTTCATTATCTCTTACTTTCTGATGTTCTTAATTTTCTATAAGCAAATTGTCTGTGAGAAAGAGATGCTCATTCTTTGATCAGATCGAGCAGCCACGTGGCAGCAAAAACCAGGACACGAGCAACTCTCGGACTTAATGTGCTTGTATCTTCCCAGGTCACCATTGCCCTTCCTCTGTCATCAGAGTCAGGGGCAGGAGGCTTTTCTGGCTGCTTTTGCTCTATAGCTTGAGTCTTCTACTATTTTCTGTCGCTTTAAAGTTGCTCTTACATTCTCCTTTGAAGGTTAAAAGGTAATTTATAACCTCATCACTTCGGGGGCAGAGGCAAGAGGATCAAGGGCTTAAGACCAACTTAGGCTACATACCAAGAACCACCTGTCTCAACAAACAAAAGCGATCACCAACAGAAACTAAACGGTGGTTTAAAAGATGCTCACACCGGAATCCTCCCACTTTAACAGCACTAGGACAGAAGATGGGGTGAGGCATTAAAGCCGGAGCTGGCCGGTACTTGGGGCCTGTGAGACACTTCTGTCCCCGAGGACTTGGAGCATAGCTAGAGGCTTTCTGCAGGAGCAGTGGCTGTGCCAGGCCCCCTGGAGCTGGGCAAGCCAAGCTGGAACCACCCCAAGCTCTCTCTCAATGCTGCTGTGAGTGAGCCTCTTCAGGAGATCTTGGAAATCAAGCCCACCAGGAGCAGCATGCCAGTGTGGGCATAGCCATGGAGGCTGTACCGTTCCCAGCTTGTCTCTTCTGCAAATGGCCACTTCATGATGTGCACTGGCTGTTCATTTGTAAAGTTCTGGTGCGCTGAGACACGGGCTTGCTGTGCAACCCATGTTGCTCTGAAACTCATGATATAGTCCAGACTGGCCACAAACTTTGAGATCCTCCCAACCTCTCAAGTTTGGGAATGACAGCATGTATCACCACACCCACCCTGTCTGACCCTTTCAAAGGCGTCTCACCTTGAACTGACTGTACAGGGACAACTGATGTCACCGCTCTCGTTTCTGATACATATATTGATTGTAAATGACTCTCTTTTTTTCTCATTTGCTACGAAGATGAAATGGTTGCTTTATTTTTATTTTATGGGCATAGAGTTTGCCTGAGCTAGGCATGTAGGAAGTCGGGGGTGGGGGCAAGGACTTCTGTCCTGCCTGTGTAAGTTCCTGGTGTTGGAGGCCTGGCAGCCAGTGGTACCACTGAAACCCCAGTGCCACAGTGACAGCAGACTCTACTGAGAAGTCCCAGAGGAGCTGGGACTATTGGGATTAGAGTGATTGAACATGCTTCAGCAGCTCCATGAAATGCCTGAAATGGGCCTCAAAGGGCACAGGGGGTGGAGCTGGGACGGGAAGAGGGGGAGGGAATCTCCAATGAGAGGACCCTGTGGGAACTAGAGGCCAGGCAGAAGGATCCAGCGCTCTCTGGGCTGACAAGTGGGTGGGGTTCCAGAATTCCGGGCAAGCTGTGTGGAGTCCTCCTGTGGTCTGCAGCTTTGCACCAGCATTGCTGGGGGTGCTTGGGAGTTAGGGGAACAAACAAATGAATGGGAAAGGCTTTTGTATCCCCCACACCCTCTAACCCTGGCCACAAGGACAACCAGTATTTCTATCAGGGTTCTGGCTCCCTCATGGGAAGGATATGGTTCCAGAGTTCTGGGGAGCCTATCCCTGGGGGCTCTGTCTGGAGAAGGCTGATACCCGAGCTTCTCACTTCTGGCAGTTGTGGGTGCCTATGTCATCTGTCCCCAGGTTTAGAGAACCAGAAGCCTGAAACCCATGCTATGTCTTGACCTGGATCACAGGCAATTTTGTGGTTACCTTCCAAGTTCTCAGCTGCAGGCTGGAAACTGAAGGGGGAACAGAGGGAGAAAGTATGGGATATTTTCTGCCTACAAAGACTTAAGAAACTTTTGAGAAAGAGGCAAACAGACTGCAGGGGGCCACAGAAAGGGGGTACCCAGGCATAAATGTAGCTGCTAGGAGTAAAGTCGGTGGTCAGGAGAGCCCCAAGGCAGAACACCATCTGGCCCAAAGTGACTCCTTTCCATGAACTGATCACATTCAACAACTGCATTGTGCCCCAAACTGGGACAAACTTGAGGGGCCATACCTGTTTCAGGGGTCCCCACAGGGTTAGCTGAGTTGATGAGTACCCCTGCAGTTTCTCCTTGGCCTCTCATTCTTGTGCCCACTGCTCTGTGTTTGACTTGATTCCCTCAAACACCCCATAAATTTAACTGTTTCCAGGCCTGTTGCACGAGGCTCTCAATCTTTGGGAAACAGGAAACACAACATTGGAAACCAATCCACACAGTGGCACCTGGGGTTCCTGTCTTAGTCAGTGGTCCATCGCTGGGAAGAGACACTAGGGCCAAGGCAACAATTATAAAAGAAAGCATTTCATTGGGGGCTGGCTTACAGTTTCAGACAGTTAGTCCATTGTCATCAAGGTGGGTGCATGGTGGCCCTCATAGCAATGGAGCAGTAGCTGAGAGCTGATCAGTAGGCAGAGAGATTGTTGGCCTGGTGTGAGCTTTTGAAAGCTCAAAGCCCACCTCCAGTGAAACACTTCCTCCAGTGAGGCCACACCTCCTAATCCTTCTCAAACAGTACCACTGTCTGATGACCAAGCATTCAAACATATGAGCCAGTGGGGGCCATTCTCATTCAAAGCATCACAGTTTCTGTGGTTCCAAATCTAAGCTCTGTAAGAATGTCAGACATAGAAATCAAGGCTTCAAGATACAGCCTTAAAATACAGCTTGCTTTTGGGATGTTAACGTGTTTTTCTTAATGAATCTGTAAGAAAAACATGTGTCCATTGCAACCTCATTCATTAATAGGAAGAGTTGTTCCCTTGCTTTTTATGTGTGTGACTTAACGTTGGTATTGCTGATGGACAGGAAGTGACGTAGCCAGGGGACAGTGTGATGGTTTCTTCCCTGCAGAGCTCAGTGATCCAGGAAAACTAACACTTAAGGCAAACCTGTCTACAAGGAATCAACCCAGCTGTCAGATTAACCCTACAACCTGGGGATCACAGGCAGATTGCCATCCCCCAATCTCTCTGGGCAGACTGGACCCTTTAATTGCCATCACTTACTTCGGGGCAAGGTGATCTCTACCTAGAATTGCCACATCCTCTGGATTGATGAAAGAGCCCAAGAAAAGGCTGCAGTCTATACTCCTGACTGTGATTCGTGAGGCTGGGATGAGAGGGATGGGAACAGGTGTTGAAATGGGAATGGATATCCCAGGGGAGATTACCTGATCTACCGTGGCCACCAAATCAAGTGACCGTAGCATTTCCCTCGCCACCATTGCCACCATGATAGCACACACCATCAATCATTGCCTGACCTTAGATTATTTCCTAGTGATTCCCATAGTGACCACTGCTGCTCACAGAGAGGTTGGGAGAGGGGGTGGTAACTAGTGTCCTTCTCCCGACTAGTGCTTAAAATCCTCCAGCCTGTGTCCCCACGAGGTGCCTCCGTTGTCCTAGCTTCTTACTCTTCCTGGGCTGGCTCGGCGTCTAGGAGACACAGTAAGCACACACCCTCACTGAAGCCAGCGGCACAGCCTGGAATAGACTCTGGCACCATGGTCTGGAGAGTAACTAAGCACAGCCAACTTTTGAGACTTGCAATATGTTGCTAATTACCCTTTTGAATACTTTGACTACTGAATTCTTTTCTATCTTGTTTACTACGGAGAAGCCAGCAGGAGGTGGGTGTGAACCTGGCTGTCCAGGGTCTTCAGACACAGTGATGCCGAGGGCTTACAAATGATCCCCCCCCCCCCGGGGCTCAGGATTAAAGGTGGGCACTCATTTTCTAAGGCAATCTTGGTGTGTTAAGGGCTGAGCCAGTCCAGGGAAGAGTAAGAAACTAGGGCAAACAAAGACACCTCTTGGGGACACAGGAGAATTATAAGCACTACTTGGAAGAAGACCCTAGTCGCCACCCCCTCTCCCAACCTCTAGCAGCAGTGGCCACTATAGGGATCACTAGGAAATACTCTAAGGCTCCCCCGCTATGATTGGTGACCCATGCTATCAAGGTGGCAATGGTGGCGACAAAAATGCTACGGTCACTTCATTTGGTGGCCCTGGTAGATCAGGTGACTCAGGGCAGTAGCCCTGCCAAAGGAGAGGTGCTGTCCAGCAGAAGGCCCTCTGGCATGGGGTGGCAGCCAGACAGGAGCAGGTTGTGCATTCTAAGAACGTGGGATATCCTGTATGACCCCTTCCCTGGCACTGCCAAGAGCAGAGGAAAGCCACGGCAGCTGCAGCGCACTGTATGAACATATGAGCACCTGCAACAGGGCCGTGCAACGGCCACACGTTTGGACAGATTAGTCTTTGGCGATGTGCTATTTTCATAACATTTGATCTTATCAAAGGATATCATTTCAAAAGTTTACGTTCGGGTGCTAATGTTTCCCATTTCCTTTATTGGCTCTCATGCTGATTTCCCCCCACAGTATTATCTTTTGTGATTTAGTCCCTGGCAATAATTACTTTGGGAAACTCATTATTAGGTAATTCTTCATTACTGTTTTGAAAGTCTAAGTGCTGATCCAGGTATGTCAGATCTAGAGAGTTTCTGGTCACACAGATAGACTAACTCCACCTTTTCAA
Source organism: Microtus pennsylvanicus (assembly GCF_037038515.1). NCBI lineage: Eukaryota > Metazoa > Chordata > Mammalia > Rodentia > Cricetidae > Microtus > Microtus pennsylvanicus. Next base: position 11,212,380 of record NC_134582.1, read on the forward strand.
ATACTACGCTGGACAACGTGAGCTCTGAATGTCACTGAGTATTGTCCATCGCATTAGAGATGGGCTCTGGGCCCAGCCCTGGCTAGTGTGACTCCCAGCTCCTCCGAATTCAATTATATAGAACTGACTCTGAGCTCAAGCCACCTTGAGTCCCGAAACAAGCTTATTTCCAAAATTCCGGACAGTTCGGGGCCCCCGGGGATCCTGTCCAAATGAGAGCCCTCACTGACTTCATGCTCCTGGGAACATCTGCTTGAATGGTCCCTGGTGATCACTCTTGCTTTCTTAGGAGAATTCTGTGGGGTTTTTCTATGCCTCTGGGTTCTATAAGACACTCTGAGGGGCCTGTGGCTGTAGAGAGAGCGTCACACTGAGTCTTTGGAGCTGTGCAGCCAGACGCAGCACCCTTGGGAGAAGAATCTGAACATCCCAGCCCCAGGACACAGAGGAGGGGACACTTGTCCTCCTGTCTGGCTGCAGGTTAGAGCAGTCACCTCAGACAAAGAGAAGGTAATGGTACAGGCTGGCGGGAAGGGAGAGGGGCAGGGAGAGATGGGGAGCGTCAAGGGAGAGTAGGGGGGAGGATGCACTCAACTCAGCGAGGTCCTTCCAAACAATGAAGGGCGCCATGAAGAGAACAAGCTTCACAGGCCAAGGCGGTGAGAGGCCCTGCCCATCCTCCCCAAGAGGCTTCAGTCTCATTGCAAATAGGGAAACCTCAGCTTACACAGCTCAAATAACTAGGTCAAGGTCACAGAGCCTCTTAATGACAGAGCAGAGACTGGAATCAGGCCCTGACCGGAGTCTATGGGCTAAGCGCCCATGTCACTTGGCCTTGATCAACATCACCATTCCAGCTCAGAGCTCCTCCTTGAGCCCTCAGCCCAGAATACTCTGATTGGTCAGCACTCCTTCCTGGACCAGTCAGCTGAAGGAGTGCTATGTAGATTCATGCTTCTTTTGCGAGTTCAATCATACCTGTCTAGACAGATGGCAGCCACTGAGAAGACAGGACAGAGCCCTGCATCTGGGGTCTGCTGGGTCATTAGAGACCTGGACTATAGTTGGTGCTGATCTGTTTCCAGGGACCAGGTCCCTCCTGTGCTGGCTCTATTAGCTGTGGGAGGGACTAAAAGCTTGTACTCCTCCTTCTAGGACACGCTTTGTCTTCTCCTCAGACACCCTCAAGGCAGGGACACTGTGCCTCTCCTCCCAGTCAGGGCTCAGGCTGGCCAGTGCTCAGCCCCCCTCCTCTGCCTGTGTTTACAGAGCTCCTCCACGTTCTTGTTATTGGACCAGCTTCCACGAGCTCGAGGCCAGGTGCACTCAGAGGCTACACCATGGGAGTGGAAAAGGAGGGGCAGGGAGCATGGTGGGAAGCTGCCTCTCAGCATGGAGCGAGGCCTGCAGAGAAGGGAGTGGAAAAGAGGCGGCACCATAAAACATCCCACTCACCACAGCCAAGAGCCCGCTGAGACCTCCCTTCCCAAGGCCCCAGACATCTGGCATGGGAGCAGCTGCTGGGCTCTATTGGACCCCTACCTGTCTGAGGCCACACCCAGTATACCTGGAAGAAGCCCACCTCCTAGAAGAGGATGTCACTGCTCTATAGTACAGTTTGTCCTCTCAGCGACTGCTGGTCTTCCTGGCCAGGCCCACAACGGCTGTCCTCTCCCTGTGCTCTCACGAGGGTCCACCATCCTCTTTCCAACTCAGCCTCTTACAGCTGAGCCTGAGCACAGGCCTCCTAAGCAGTTCCCACATCCTGTGACTCACGTGGCTCCGGGCTCCCTCCTCACAGGCGTGGCTGGTCCCATACTGTCCAAAGCAACTGCTCCGAGGACTGTTCTCCAGGTCTACTATCTTAACACCATGACATCTCAACAGGGATGCTGTATCCTGTGGCCAAGGATGCAGAGGGTTTTCCTAGAACCACGTGGCTTCATCAGGGCCAGGGGATAAGGAGTTTGCTCAGTTTGCAGGGAGAAGCTGTGGGGTACAGAATAATGCCTGGGTGGGCAGGTGCCTGTGGGCGGAGGGCAGTGGAGCCATGGAGGAAAAGCTGAATAAAAAGTTTGCATTGATGCCTGCTTCCCTCTCCCCAGGAAGATGCTCAGGGGAGAGAAAACTCAAACACCAAGGGCCAGGGGCTGCAAAGATGGCTTAGCAGTTAAGGGCACTTGCTGTCCTTGCAAAGGACCGGAATTTGGCTCTTAGCATCCACATGAAGTGGTTCACAACCACTTATAACTCCAGTTTTAGGAGATCCAATGCCCTTTTCTGATCCCCATGGACATCCACACACATATTTACATAAATAAAATAATACAAAAAAAGAAACCAAAACAAAACAAATCAATCAAACAGATAAAATCAAGGGCCAAGAGGTGGGCATAGAGGTGCATGCACTGGAGAACACCTGGGAGGGGGAAGCAGGAAGACCAGCTTGGGCTGTAGAGTGCAACCTTGCGATGATAAACAAGATAAAACCAGGGCCAAGGATACTCGGGGTGGTTTCATAACTTCCCGGTGTCTCCTTTATCTTGTTACCTTTAGCTAGTTACCTAAAGCACAGGCACACATATGAGGACACACGCACATGCACACACACATGCACCCACAGGCGTGTGCGCATACAGTCTAGAGGGTAACAGCCATGCCCAGGTAAGTACCCCATACATGTTCCCTTCAAAGCTGCCAAGCATGAGGCCTCCTCATCAGCTGGAAGACGACCAAGCCCATTTCCTTTTATTGCAACCTCCACCCTTCTAGAATTTCTCCTTCTGGGCAGGTCTAGGCCATAGGGATATTAATCCCTATTCAAGTGAACCCTCAAGGCTCTTCCTTCATTAAAAAGAGAAAAATATCTCCCACCTCCCAAAGCTGCAGTCCCATGTGCATTCTCAGGAAGGGAGGGAGGGAGGGAAGGGCTCAGCTCCGACATAGAAGCTGCCTCAGGTTTCCTCACCTGGCTCTCCCTTGTTGCAAAGCAGAAATGCGACCCTTCTTTACCTCCTCCCTGAGGCCCCCCTTCAAGAGCTTTAATAAATACTGATTATTTCAGTCCTCGGAGTACAGCTGTCCTGTGAATTGTCCAGTCAGGGTTGTAGGGTGAGAGCCAAGACTGAGAAGCACAGAGCCCAGATCTGGGGAATAGAGCTGCTGCCTTCCCGCCCCTTCCCTTTCCTCCCCTCCCCTTCCCTCTCCTCAGCTCCACCACCACTTGGCCCAGCAGGGGAGCGGAGAGTTGGTGGCTGAGGTCGGAATGGCAGTTTTATCTACATGCTGTTCTTACTGGTCCTCTCCTCCTACTCCCCCACCCTCCTCCATCCCCCTGCCTCTGCTTCCATATCACAGGAATTCTTAGCTCTCCTAAGCGCTCTTCTTCTTCCCCTCTCCTGGGCCACTTTCTCGTTTCATAACCTCCACTCTCATATATGCATATGAAAATATAAAATTTAAAATCTGCAATCCACATATGAAAGAAAACGTGTGATATTTGTCTTTCTGGGTCTGGCTTATTTCATTTAACGTAATAATTTCCAGTTCCACTCACTTTCCTGCAAATGTCATCATTTTTCCTACGGCTGAATAAAATTCCATTGTGTACAGGTACCACGTTTTCATTATCCATTTATCTCTGGATAGACACAAGAATGCATTAGGAAGATCATCCATCATGACCAACTTGGTTTCACCCCAGGGATGCAAGGGTGGTTCAACATACACAAAATCAGCATAGAAACACATATGCACGATACAGCAAGGAAGTAGACTTAAAGGCAGAACTCACAACCATCTCAACTGGCACAGAAAAGGCATTTGACAAGGTTCAACATCCCTTCAGGATAAAATCCCTGAAGAAATTAGAAATAGAATGGACATATTTCAACATAATAAAGGCTATATAAGACAAACATATAGCCAACATTATACCAAACAGGAGGAAGCTGAAAAATTTCCTCTAAAACATGGCCCATGACAGAAGTGCCCACTTTCTCCGCTCTTGTTCAAGGCAGTACTTGAAGTTTTCTCTGCAGCGGTAAAAAAGGGCTACAGACAGGAAGCAGGGAGCCATTTGTCCCAAGTGGGGCTGACATGGTTCTGTGCTTAAAGGACTTGAAAGATTCAACCAGAAAATGCTTAGCTATGATAAATATTTGCTAAAAGCCAAATACAAAACCGCACAAAAGTCAGTAACGTTTCTACGCAACAATAATGAACATGTTGAGAAGTTCGGAAAGAAGGTCTCACTCACAACAGTTTCAAAAAATAAAACCGAATGTCTAGAACTAAAGCTAAGGAGATGAAAACCCTTTACGATTAAAACTGAAAGACAACAAAGAAAAATGTGGAAGAAGACACTGTTCCATGACAGAATTAATGTGGAGAAAATGGCTATAATATCAAATATACAGACTCAATGCAATCTCCATGAAAACTCCATAACATTCTTCATAGAACTAGGGATAAAAATGCTAAAATATCTATGAAAGTGCAAAGCACCCTAAATAGCAATAGCAACCCAAAACAGAAGAAACCATGTTGGAAGTATCAGAATGTCTGATTTCAATGTATACCACAGAGTCGTAGGGACAAAGATAGCATGATTCGGACATGAAAATAGACATGTAGCCAACTGATGATGAGAATTGAGGAATAAACACAGCTACAACCACCAAAGTTTTGATAAACGTATCCTAGATATACATTAGATAAAAAGTCCCTTCAGCAAACAGCGCTGGGAAAACCGATATTCACAAGCCAAAGAGTAGAATTAGATCTAAATCTCTCACCCACACAAAAAATCAACCCCAAATTAATCAGTGTCTTAATATGAGGCCAGAAATGTTGGCACTACTAGAAGGAAACACATTAAGATACAGACAGGTGCAGATAGAGAAGGACCCTGGAAACAGAGGAAGCAACTGTAAGAATTGCTGGGGGGAGGGGGTGACATGTAGTTAAAGAGTTCCTAGACGGCAAATGAAATAACACTCAAGTGAAGAGACAGCAGCAAAATGGGAGAAAAGTCTTTGCCAAATAAACTTTAGACAAACATTTAATATATAGAATACATGAAGAATGGGAAAAAGACTGACTACAACCAAATCTTCCAATCACCAAATGGGCTAATATCGAACAGACAGTTCTCAAAAGAAGACATCAATGGGGGCTGGCAAGAGGGCTCAGTGGGGAAAGGTGCTTGGTGCCAAATCTGATGACCTGAGTTCAATCCCTGGGATCCACAGGATGGAAGGAGGTAACTTACTCTTACAAATTGTCCTTTGACCCCCACACATGATCTATACTACATGTACACACACACACACACACACACACACACACACACACACACACACACACACACACAACCCTCTCAAAAATGTAGTAAGTGAAGGCTTCTGAAAGTTAGTGGAAAATAGATATATATGTTTTCTTTCTTTCTTTCTTTCTTTCTTTCTTTCTTTCTTTCTTTCTTTCTTTCTTTCTTTCTTTCTTTGCTTTTTTGAGACAGGGTTTCTCTGTGTAACAGCTCTGGCTGTCCTGGAACTTGCCTTGAACTCACAGAGAGCCACCAGCCTCTGCCTCCCGAGTGCTGGGATTAAAGGTGTGCACCACCACAGCCTGGCTGGGAATTAAATTTTAAAAAGCATAAGTGACCAACACATATTTTAAAAAGTGTTCAACATCCTAGCCATTAGGAAACACAACCTTAAACCATTTTAAAATTCTATCCCCTACCTGCAGCCCTAATGGCTAAGGTCAAGGAAACCAAGAACAGCAATGAATGGTGTTCGGCACTGGTGGTGGGAGTGTAAACTGGTGCAGCCACTATGGAGATCAGTATAGTACACAGGGCAACCAAACAACCCAGCTGCACTGCCCTGGGTTTGTACCAGGGTAACTTAGCACAGAGATGCTTGGGCATTGGGCTTCACTGAACAATTACGCAGAAGGGCTAACAAATTGCAACAGGCAGAAGCACTTTTTGAGCTATCTGCCGAGGGCCAAGCTACAGTGAGGAAGGGTGGAAAGTAGAGCTTGAAGACAAGTTTACGGGCAGAGCTGCTTTCCTCTGCCAGGAGTTCGGGTCTCCCTGACTCTCTGGCATCTGAGTCAGGGCAGTCTAAAATCGCACCTGTGGGAACTAGTCTCAGGATGGCTCACTGCTTAAAATGTGCTGGTACATTATTTGACGGCAGGCACTGAGCTTTGGTTGATTTGCTATTCATAGAACAGGGTTGGGAAACGTTGGTGGAGGAATGAATGCATGGCGCTCTAGGCCGCAACTAGATTTATTAGTCAAATAAGGTAGGGAAAGTTCTAAAGCTTCCCAAAAGAGTGGACAGACTACCACGGGGAGGGGACAGAGAAGAAAGTGGCACCAAGTCTAAATTCTGTCACATCACAGCTGTTGACACCTCCAGACCAGCCAGAGCAACTACAGTAGATCATGTGGTCCTCTGGTCCCTGTCCTCAGAGAGCGTGACTCCGAGCACGTAAGTTCCATTTCATAACTCCTGCTCCAAGAAGTTGGAACAATGGTTCTCCGAAATGTGACACCCCGAATGGTCAAAGCTAAACTCAGGGGCTTCTTTCTATTCAAGGGCTCTGGGCTGCTCAAAGTGGCAGGAAACTCCTTTCACTCACAGCTTGAGTCAGCTGTGCCGACCCCTCTGGAGATAGAGCCTAAGCTACTGCCATTTAAGAGGAGGGAACCAAGGTGCAGAGGATCCTCCGGGTTCTTAAACCTCATCACCATCACCTGCAGCCTGGCTGCCACCGATGCTTCTTCTGCCCTCTCTCTCAGGTGGGACCAGCACCTGCCAGCTCTTAAAAGGCTTCAAGATGAGAGCGACATGTGGTCAAGGCTAGGGGCCGGGGAACTAAGCAATGGTTTGAAGGGACAAAGCCTGCCCCAGCTTGTCCATGGACCACACCAGCCAAGTTGTAACACAGCGACTCCCCCAAGGAGCTCCTGGCATCCCCTTCTAGTGCTGAGGTTTGGCTCACAAAGCCACAGCTTGTCTAACAGGCTGCACTCAGTACGCTCAGATGAAAGGCACATTTTTACAATCTTTGGTAGTATTCAAATAAAGCGGTTCCCTATACCCCAGGTCTCAGTTACTTCTGTTCCAAGAGAGTCAGCCCTCCCATCATTCCCAGCAATTGCAAAAATTGTTTCATTGCAGACCTTAGATGCCACTGAAAACAGAGCACCCAGCCACACAGAAATCACAGAATTGTTAGGTAGAAACTTAGAGGGGACACTTGGCATGAGTTCAGAGGATACACTGATAAATAGGACATCCCAGAGGGCAAATGGTTCTCAGGATAAATAACTATGGCAAATGTGGCCGAGCTTACTCCAGACTTAAGGACGTTGCTTCCTTAGACAAATAAACCCTTGGTAAATAGGATGGCCTCCAGGAATGGAGGGAGGCACACATCTGTAATCCTAAAACTCAGAAGGTTGAGGAAAGAGGTCAAGGCCTCATAGACTACATAGCACCACTCTCCCCATCTCAGAAAACAAAACAAGACAAAACAGAGAAAACAGGAAGACTGTAATTGAACGATATTATCCAGCAGTATTGAGGTTGTGGAGAAACAGAAGTGTGCTCTCTTACATTGCAGATGGCAATGTGCAATAGGGCCACCGTGAAAAACAGCCCGGCAATTTCCCAATGTGACCAGAAATTCCACTTCTAGGAATACACCCACGAGCATGAAATACACCCAGGGCCACGCGAAAGCTTATACACAGTGACCTTTATAAGAATGTGAACCCAAATATCCTTTAACTGGAGAGAAGATATACCAAATGTGGCAGCTCTGGGGCAGGTATACTATTTGGCGATGAAAAAGCAATCAAGTGTCAATGCATGCTTCAAGTAGATGCCTCTGGAGAACATTGCATGAGATAAAAAATCACAGAAGCTCACATATGATATCATTCCATCTATGATAATGTTCAGAACAAATAAGTCTAGAGAGACAAAAGACTGCTCCATGTGAAGGGGCAGTGACTGCTAATGGGCACAGCACTTCTTTTTAGTACGATAAAAAGACTCTAAAATAGATTATAGTAATAGTTGCATGACCTCTATATATAAACTAAAAGATCAGTGAACTACACACCTTAAGTGAATAAAGTATATGGATATGAACTATAATTTAGTGGAATTGCTATTCAAAAGCACACCTGTAATCCTAGCATTTCAGAGCTGAGGCAGGAGAATCGGGAACTGAAGGACATCCTCAGCTACATAGGGAAGTTGAGAAGAGCATGGGCTACACGAATCTCTGTCTCAGAACCAAAGGCAAACACTCTGAAAGGTGGCTCAGCAGTTAAGAGAACTTGTTGCTCTGACAGAGGACCCGGGTTTTGTTTATAAGCATCTGTAACTCCAGTTCTAGGGGATCTGATGCCCTCTTCTGTGTGTCTGCAGGTCCCAGACCACATGTGGTATACATGTAGACAAAACACTCATACACATAAGAATAAAGTAGATGAATCTTTAAAATCCAGACCAATCCATCCACATCACCACCTCCAAATCTAAAAACAATCCTTTAAAAAATTCCTATTTCTAAGCCGGGCGGTGGCGGCGCATGCCTTTGATCCCAGCACTCAGGAGGCAGAAGCAGGCGGATCTTTGTGAGTTCGAGGCCAACCTGGTCTACAAGAGCTAGTTCTGGGCTCCAAAGCTACAGAGAAACCCTGTCTCGAAAAATCAAACCAAACCAAACCAAACCAAAATTCCTATTTCCATTCTGCCTCCTAGAGGTGGCCTCTGCTACACTTCTCTCATGTCAAATGAAATGTCAACAGGAGCTGGACCCACTTGTCCCTTCTACAGTGGCCTATACTAGTAGCTTCACAAAGGTCACTGGGATAATTGGTTATCTCTGGATAACAGAGTAGCAATAGCTGTCAGAAACCCAGCATGATGGGTTCATCAGGAAAAAGTATTTCCCAATACTTTGATGGCCTGAGTTTGATCCCAGAAATCTGCATGGAAGGAGAGAATCAACTCCCTAAATTGTCATATCACCACACATAAGCTCTATGGCATATTTGTGCCCTCCCCCAGATGTATGTATGCGCGCGCACACACAAACACACACATAAACAAATATAATAAAATTCTTAAGAGGAATGGAGAGAATCCATGAACAAAAACCCGTGGAAGTCATATATGTGTAAATTCCCACACATATGTAGGCAATGCAGACATTGTCAAAGGTCAAGGCAAGTCACATGATATCACTGGGAGGGTCATGTGTTTGACTGCCTTTAGTTTGTATGTAACTCGGAAAAGCCCACAGAGATTGCACACCTTCTTAGGCTACTTTTCAAGTTTGGAATCAGAGTTGGTCTGCTCTGTTTGTTCTGTACATGGATTGCTTATTGATCAGTGTCCCCAGATTCCTGTCTTAGGGCCAGCAGGAGATGGCTGAGTTCCTGGCTCCCTGAGTATCCTGTCATGTCTTAGGTGGAAGAGAGAGGCACATGGCAAGGGCAGGATAGAAAAGTGAACCTAGATGGATCCACACCAGGCCCAGATGGAGGGACCCTCCAGATGGAGCGAAAGCAAAGGCCACCAGAATCCCTCCTTATCCAAGGCCAGGATCAAGCCGCACAGAGGGAAATCATGCTTCAATCCCAAAACGGCATCCACAAAGATCAATTCTCTCTCCAAAGGAATTACTCCTTGCACTCCATCACAGTACATTGGGATTGATCATTTTCAAATTTATTAAGTCATGACATGCAGAATGTATGTTATCAAAGGCTGGATTCATCACGCCATCCTCCAAGTTGTTTTCTTTCTCTTTCCTTCTTTTTTCTTTTTTGCTTAGTCATGAGAAGTCTAGCAAGTTAGAAATCAAAACAAAAGCTAACTAACACACACACACACACACACGGGGTGGGAGAGAGCGAGAGAGCCCTTCGTGGAAGTTTCTATGTGGTGGCTTCAGAAAGGAAAACACATCTCTGACTAATATGAAGGAGACTCCAAATTGCTCTTGGCAACAATCTCTCAACCCAATTCCCCTCCCTCTATTCATCTCCTCAGTTCCCAGCCAAAGGAAAACAAACTGAACAGCCCTCTCCCTGGCCCAACCTGTGGGGCTGCACGGCTGAGCAGGGTTGAGCCAACAAACATCCCCATGCAATTATACACCTGTGTAATTGCTGTAAACACAGGACAGCCAGCCGGGTGCGAGCCGCGCTCATCGGGCCAACCATCTCGATATTAGAAAGAAAATGCCTATATTCTGACAGTGGGCTATCAAAACAGAATGAAATCTGATCCAGTAGCCTCAAGCTCATATTTTTTTCCCCTTTAGGAAAAAGAGGATGACAGAAAAAGCGACTATCATCCTGGCCAGAGTGCTGGGAATTCCACCGAGGCACGATCCCAGAGCACCGCCCAGCCAGGCAGGAGCTATGCTAGGAGAGTCAGCAAACCAGGTCCTGAAACATGTATGGCTGCTGTATCTTCCATCTGACATCATTCTATTAGGACAGATCCATCCGGTCAGCTAACAAAGAGGGTAGAGCATCAGGAACACGGTTGATGTAGAATCTTTTCAGTTAAGTCCATAAGCCTCCATGGTAGGCTAGCATAAACTACTCTGGTTTTACTACCAAGTCCTGTGACGGTGGGCAAGCTTGTGTCCGGTGGTAAATGTCAAGGGCTTAAAACAGCTTGTGAGCCCCGAGAGTGTGGGATATACCATCCCGGCTACTGCGGGACATGACTGGTATCTCAGGAGTGTTCTTAGCCAGCCTGGCACTGCTCCAGAGAGAGGCCAGCACTCTCAGAAGTTGCGCGGGGCTGCTTCTTCATCTGTCCTTGTCATGTCTCAAAATGACAGGCTCATTTCAGAACCCACAACTGTAAGCCAGAAACCAGCTAAACAGCAGGGGCTCCGTTCTCTTCCTGGGCCTTCAGGTCAGGGATTGATCATGCTGCGTGTACTCTTTGGGCCAGAGACAAGTACTTGTGACTGGCGTGGGGACAGATGTTAGTCCAGCCCCTGTTACCACCTTCCTCCCTGCCTTCTCCCATCCCTCCTCTTCACCCAGGCCTCCTATGACATCTTCCCACCCACGACCTTCCTTACTCAACCAATTCCCAGTGAGAGCCGGGCATTCCTGGTACTACTCCCACTGGCAGAGGTCAGGGCCTGGCTGATTTCATTTACTGAGGGATGCTCAGAATTTATCATAGTGCTCAGAACTGCACGGCACACAATACAACAGCTACTGAATTGGTCTGACTGGAAGAGAATCTAGTTTTCAAAAATAATTAATCCTAGCTGTAACATTTACATACTATCTTATATTATACTGTAACTGAAACAATCTCCTCAATTAGAGCATAAGATTCTAAAAAGTAGAGGAGATGATGGGTAGCTCTGAATTCAGGCTCGTGGATGGCTTACTCAATCCTTGTGAGCCTTGGTTTCCTCATCTACAAAGTGGGACTAATGATTCCAACCCAACGGGGCTGGCTGAGTCCAAGAGAAGATGTGGACGAGTGTTCCCTGGCACACTGTGTCTCTCTGAGCCCCACCTCTTCCTTTGGCCTCCAGTCTCCACTTTATCTGCAATGCTGAACCTGACCGGGCAGGTCAAGGCTCCTTCTCTGCAACCTGCAGGCCTTTGCTCTCTAGGTCTCCTTACATAAAGTCCCTCCCCCATACCCTCTGCTTTTTTGAAGTCTTTTCTGAATTCCTCTTCAGTCAGCGAAGAGCCTTCACGTCTCTGGGTTTCATTTAGAGCTACCCAAGGAACGGCTACTGTCTCATCCTAGGCTCCCGAGGGGGAGGATGGGGGAATCCAATTCTAGAATTCTGCCTTTCTCAGCAGGCTTCCAAAAAGTCTTGGGTGCTCCGTGTCTACCACTTATAACAAGTGTGCCACCTCCGTGGGGGGAGGCCGGGGTCTACAGAACCCGGTCAGTAGAGATGTCCACAGTTCTGAGTAAAGGACCTTGAACTCCTCTGCTGTCTCCAGTGTGATTCTGGAGGGTGTTTCCCACGCGGGTTCTCACCTGTAAAATGGACTGGATCGGGCTGGGGGTGGCTTGGAGGAGCTTAGGGAACAGCACCATAGGGATGCCATTCCTGACCAGAGAGAAAGTGTAGCTTTCTTCTCCTCAGTTCATGGTGGGTTATAAGGGGTCATGGTGCCAGTACCCAGGCTGCTTTTAATTCCTGGAACTCCACCCAGAGGGGGTTCCTGAGACTCTCATCAGTGAAAACAGGGGAGGAGTGGAGCTAAAACTTGAAGCTTTGCAAGTTTGCCCCTATCCCGCAAGCATCTCTGCCACCACATCCACTCCCATCCTCAAGCCCTTTCCAAAAATCCTGATCTGGAGAAAACTGCCGAATGACTGATCACTTCCTTCCCATTTTAAAATTCCGCAGTTAAAGACGTTTGGAAGAGGCATGGCCCCAGCCAGCAGCGGAACTACACAGAGCCAGGACCAGCTGCTAAACCAAGAGGGCAGCTGCCCCTTGCCTGTCTGTCCTCCAGGCAGCCACAGGCCAGTCAGCAGAAGCCAAGATAGGAGTCTGGCGCCTAGGGAATCCTCTCTATGAGGCATGAAGACTATGGGATCCAGCACTGAGACGCTCCAAGCAGGGCTGGGCTGGGTGGTAGGCCACTCTTTCTTGCATCCCGCCTAAGCCAAGCCCCTGGGACTCAGGTATTGCAAGGGCGGGCGACAGAGGCCACGGAAGGTGAGGGGTGCACGCGGGGGCGAGGGGAAAGCTAAGGACGACAAAGGCAGGCGACTTATGAGAAGGTATCCCTGTATTCCCCGCACCTGGTTGCCACACCGCCAGAGCTGTAAGACCCCATCTTGACTCATAGACCAGAAAGTTTTCACCATCTGCCCGCTGAGGATGGAGGGCTGGGCCGTTCTTCCACTTCTTCAGCTCCAGATTGGAGCTCCAGGTCCCTGATAGTACACCCTCCACTATGCTTAAGGACGTCTGTGGATCCCCCTTTATTTCTCTGCTCACGTCCTGGGACCAAGAGTTCTGCCAAAATGCCATGGTTTTGTTCCTTAAGTTTTGCATGTGATAGTCGGGCAGACCAACTTGATTTTTTTTTTTAAACCCGAGACGCGGAGTGTGCAGTTTAAACTGGTCGTATTTGTCCATAACCGCCTTTAGCGGTCTCAAAGGAAGCTTCCAGGAAGGGAGGCCACGGATGGTGCCGCAGAGTTCTCCAGGTTCTGTCCCAGGTTGGGCCCCCACACCTTCGCACTCTCATCCAGCAAGGCTAGGGTGAGAAACGACCCAGCCGCGGTGCCTGCTAGCGCCAGCAGGAGCCTGTCCGTGCTCAGAGGCGCCACCCGGGCTACCGGGTCCCCGCCGAGCTAGGCGCCTGCCTTGCTCACCCGGGGCTCTCAGCCGGCCTCAGTCCTACCTCCTCCCCACGGACCCTGCGTCCCGGAGCCCTGATCACATTCCCTTCCCCGCCGACCAAGGCCTCCGCAAACCCACCTGGCCGCCCCGGGGACGTCGCACTCGTGCCCGGGCCGTGTCCTGAGCTCCACCAGGGTCTGAGGTTGGGAGTCCACGCGGCAGCGCTGCTCCGGGAGCCTGCCGCTGCCAGGGAGAGGTTGTCATTGATTTGCGCTGGGCGAGTTAAGCCATTCCAGGAGTGGTTTGGAGCGAGCACTCCCACCCCTCCCTTCAACCAGAAGTATTTGGCAGCCAGCCCCTTTCGTCCACCTGTACTGTTAAAAGCGGGACAAGGACCAATTGCTCTAGTGGCTTTTCCTACATTTCTTTAGAATACACAAATCAACCTTTTGGGGAAGGCAATACAGAAATGAAAGCAAGGGCGGTGGAGTTTTTCTTTCCTCCTCTCTTCACCCGGGTCTCTCCCCCCACCCCACCCCACCCTTTCTCTAATATTTCACAAAAAGCTTTACCACTTATCTCCAGGCAAGGGAGGCATTTTATTATTATTGTTTTATTCAATCCTCTGTGTCTGTGTTTTATTTTTAGAGGCAATTTTGTTTCCATTTGCCTGAAACCTGAGCCCAATAAAATTACTAGAATTATATGTTTTCTCCTTAAAGGGTCATGATTGTAACTTAACCAAATCAAACACTGTATGGCAATCACTCAAACCACAAAAAGGGGGGGGGGTGCCAGTGGTAAGCATGGAACTGCAGATCCTGGGGTCGTTGGGCCTGGCCTGGGTGGGGTCACGAGGCCTAAAGGGGCACCCACCACTCACCCTTGCCATCAGCTAGCATTCACTTCACAGTCTGACTCAATGCCATCCACTTGGGGTGGGCTGGCCACCATCACAGAGGTGTGGCCCAGCACCCTCTCCCCAGTCTGCCACACCACACCCTTTTTGTAAACTGCCATCTGGGAGGGAGTCTCTGGCTGGCTGACTCCTCAGGGCTCCTTCCCCTAGAGCTGCCTGGTCACCTGGGGGAAACGGCTATTAACTCTTGAACAGCTGGCTGTTCTCAGAAATCAGGGAGGAGCCAGGGAGAGTCCTTGTTGACCAGACCAGATGTCCCATGTGTCACAAACCACAGGAGACCCTGCGATGCCTGGCCTTCTACATCACTCTTCCAATGGCAGGCCAGAAGCCCTAGTATATCCTGCAGCCAAACCACAGGAACCCACAAAGAATTAGCACTGGGGCCGTGAGCTGCAGAACCCCCCCAAAAGATGCTCCCACTAAAATATGTCTGTCACTCCTGCCTAAAATCCATATTAAATCATGTCCTGTGTAGAACCCATCCAGGCAGGTATATAGAAAGGGTCTCTCTGGAGTTCTGGCAGAAGCCAGAGTGCTCGGGACATAGGTTCCCCCTGGAATGAACTTGTCAGCTTCTCCAAGCAGCCCAGGAGGCAGTGTGAGGGATTGGGTGATGAGGGGAGGGGACGCATCATCAGAGCAGGTAACTAGTCTCCAAGATCAAGTGAGTCTATCCTTATCAAAATGGCATACTCCTGGGAGAAAACCAAAGAATAAAAAGTTTGCCCACAAAGTCACTGGTTATGCAAACATATAACCAGGGAAATTGCGCTCCACTCCCAGACCCGGGCAGGTAAATGGGTCAAAACAAGATCCCAGTGGAGTTGGTACTCATCCAGAAATGCTCCTTGTCTGTATGTACCCAAGGTTTGCCTCTGCAGCTGCAGGCAGGAGAGTGCGACGGGGGCCACTGGTGGGGCAGCACTGGGTGGGGGGTGGGAGGATGGGAGAGTGTGGGGCAAAGGGCATAAGGCACCAACTCCTAAAGAGCAGGGTGTGACTTCTACAGAGTGCCAAGGGACCATGGCGGGTAGAAGCCAGGCTTCTGTGCACAGGCAGGCCAGAAGTTTATGCAGCTGTGGGAAGGCGGGCATGTGGGAGGAGAGTTGGGGAGTGAAGACTGGGAGGGGGAGTCCCGGGCAAGTAGACAGCTGGCCTGGCTCTGAGGGTCCTCTTAGTGGGTCAGATAGTAGGTGGGGGTTTATGGGGCAAAGCCAGTTCACAGACATAGTTTCAGGGCAGGGGAGAGCCTGCCTTTTGGAGGACAGACACAGGGCGCCTTGGAGCATTTTTTTTTTAAAAAAACTGGCTGAAGTGGGGCGTGCGAAGAGGGTGGGCAAAAGGCTGCAGGAGGGCTGATGTGGGAAGGGGTGGGAGAGGGGAGGTGGCTGCCTATCCCAAGCAGCCCTTCCTCACAGGACTCCAGCCAGCTTTGAAAGGAGTGTCTGGGAAGGCCAGAGGGTGGTGCCAGGGCCACCGAACTTACAGCCAAGAGCCAGGAGGAGAGCTGGCTAATGTCCAGTCTACCCGCTGGGTCCTGTAGTGGACAGTCGGTGTCATGCCTCCCTCCCTCTTAATCACTGTGTGTGCCCTGCTGGGACACTCCCTTTGAAATAGCTTTGGGGAAAAAATGGGGAGTACCGCCCCTTTAGCCTTACTCTGTGCCAGCTGCCTCCTGGGAACAGGAATATAAACAAAAGCAAGCCAGAGAGGGTTGGTAGGCAGAGGGGCATAGGGAGGCTCCCAAACTACCCGCGGAAGGGGCTCTGGGCAGGGCAGACTCTAGACCTGTGATTGCCCATTTCCTTGTAGGCTGGTTCCTTCCTCCTTCCTGCTCTCCACGGCCCCTCCCTCTTACTCACACAGCTCTTTTATTCTCTCCCTCCTGCCCTCCATCAGTTGGTCCCCCCACCCCTGACTCCTGCCATGTCCTCCCAGGTCACGTCAGCCATAGCTCTGGCAAGCAGGCCTGGATGCCTAGGCGCGTCGACTCTTGCTGGCCCCAAGTCACTTCTAGCAATCTAGTGACGCAAGGGCTCCTACCTCAGACACAGGCATGGGGCAGGGTATGTCAAAGCTCCACAATCAAATGACCTGCTGTCCTTACAGGAAACCCAGGCAGGGCCTGCTTGTCACTGTGATGTGGCAACATAGACAGCTTCTATACATGGGCCACATGGGAGCACAGTGTCCATACATGCAGACGTAAGGAACAAGACACATATCCAAGCTATGCCCAGGGAAAACACGACAGAACGTTTGCCAAGGGCCTACTCTCCCATTCAGACCTCACATGGATGCCATGAGGCAGCTCCTATTGACTCACTGTCATACCCATGGGGAAACTGGGGCTCCAAGAGCTCTTAGGACCTGCTCAAGGTCACAGCATGATAAGTAATAAAACTGGTGGCCACACCTTGGTCTCCACGGCTCTGGTGCCCAAGGGCTGCCCTGGATGGAGTTCAAGCCCTAGATTTCTGTTTGTTCTCTATAGAGCTGGGCTTGGCTCATGTGTGCCTCAGTTTCTCCACCTGATGAACATGAGTGCAATGTCTCTTACTGACCCCAGAAGGTATTATTACACAAAAGATTGGACTTGGCTGTAGCCCTAGAGAATGCCCTTGTGACAGGAACTAGTGTCACTCAAGCTGGGGATGAGTCAACTTTCCTGTCGCTGTCTCCTTCTTGGCCCCTCTTTGCCCATAACCAATCAGCCACAAGCTATTTCCACAACAGATTACAAATCTCTTCCAGCTACCCCTTTGGATTCCCAATGTTACCTCCCCCCGAAACCTCCTCACAATCACTCTATTGAGACTTCTTCTTCTTCTTCTTCTTCTTCTTCTTCTTCTTCTTCTTCTTCTTCTTCTTCTTCTTCTTCTTCTTCTTATTATTATTATTATTATTATTATTATTATTATTATCATTATCAAGGTTTCTCTGTAGCTTTGGTGCTTTGGAGCCTGTGTCCTGGAACTAGCTCTTGTAGACTAGGTTGGCCTCGAACTCACAGAGATCCATCTGCCTCTGCCTCCTGAGTACTGGGATTAAAGGTATGCACCACCACTGCCTGTCTCTGTAGAGTCATTTTAGCCTATCTCTCTGACCTCATCCCTACCTGGCTCATTAGCCCTATGTCACGTGACTACCCACAGAATCTGATGAAAACGTGAATCCAGTCCTGGTATATCAATAGTAGAATATTTGCCTCACATACCCGAAGTTCCAGGTACGATCACCAGTACAATAAAAGAAATCAGCGTGTACAGGACACTTGCATTGCTCTCTGGACTGTGTATCAAGGCCACAAACACTTTGAAACCCCAGCTGCTCTCTCCAAATCGCCTCCCTCCTGCCCCATACTCTTGTCATAGGCAGGCAGGTCACATTCCCTTTCCTTGGCTTTCATTCCCTGACCTGAAATGCTTTCCTCCACTTCAGGTCTCCCAGAAATGTCACCCCTCTCAAAACAGGGCTTTCCAGACCTCACAGATAAACCAGGAGCTCCCCTTCCCGCCTGCCCTCTGTCCAAGGTCTTTGGTCAAAGCACCACATCGCTGATAGACTTTATATCATCTGTTGATTGCATTCTTTCACTGTCTCTCCTTTAGAACGGAGGTTCCCCCAGGGCCGGGACCTGGCATGTGGCAGGCACAGGATTGCTGTGTGTGTTGGCTGCTGTCAGACAGAACTGACAGTTCGGGAAGCACCGCACTGGATCTGGTCGGGGCTTTGTCATGGGTAAGCTGTGCACCCCTAGGGATGTTCTGTGCCCTTGGTGATGGCAGGTGCCTCTCCAGAGCCTCAGCCTCAGCCTCTGTCAATGAGGAGCATGGATGTGAGGCTGAGGGTGAGACTCAGAGCACGGATCCAGACCTATTGGTCCTGGGAGAACCAGTGGAAGGGGATGACAAACAGGAAGCCTTCTGGCTATGGTGCTCTGGGTCTGGCTGTGCTGTTTAGACCCTAGACATTTGGTCCAAGACATTTCGAGATGACTGGAAGACTGAAAACGTTATCATTATCCCTGATAGAAGACTGGGCAATGGTCTGCAATGCTACCCTGACCCCATTGCGGACAAGCCACTCACGCTTGGAAACTGAGCTCTTCTGGAGAGAGACTCAGCATGGCAATTGCCTTCTCCAGCCGTTTGCTCCCGGTATACCGACTCTGAGGGTCCAGACGGATGGTGGTGACAACTGGTATATACACAGACAGATTGAAGTGTTCACTTCAACTTTCCGGGGGTGTTCTAAACCGGCTATCTTTATTGTTGTTGTTGTTGTTGATACTATTACTATTTGGCAGTGCTAGAGATCAAACCTAGGGCTCTCTGCACTTTAGACAACTGCTCTACCACTGAGTTCCATCCTCAGTCCTAAGCGTGGGGTCTTACTTAGGCCTTTACGATAGTCTTTGAGAATAGCCCTAAAAGGACCTGGGTCCCTTTGCAGATGAGGAAAGTGAATGGCAGAAAAAGGAGCCCTTTGACACCGATAAGGAAAACTCCTAGTGAGATTCTGGATCTACCAAAAATTTATCTGGTGTTTTTCCATGTTAGAGAAAACTTATGAAACCAGGAGGCCACCCAAAGTGAGACAGGTGGATATCTGTGGTCTCCACTCTTGCTCCCTGGAGGGCCCCACACTGCATGTCGTCTTCATTGACAACAGCCCACCTTGAACTTGTTAGGTGAAGAACAAACATTTAATCAAAGTTGGAGGGAGACAGAAGCCCCAGGATGGCCCCTCCCACAAAGATTCACACAGAGGACCCCACCAGCCTGTTTCGGTAGCTTCTCCAGGTTCTACTTTAACAAGACAAGACCTCAACTCTGAAGCTCTGGTGGTCTCTGTGATCATCCTATGCTCTCCCTCTGAGCCACAACCAGTGCTCAGTCAAGCGTATTAAAGGTCCTGAAATAAGAAGCCATCGCTGTTTAGCATCAACAGAGAGGGAGCCATTGCTGGTCTCGGCTCTACCTCAGCAACCCTGTGCGTGGTCGCCCAGTTTATCCAAATCTGCCAGCTGCCCCTGTGTTTTCGCAGCAGACCCAGTTCTTGCCAGCCTCCCCAAGCTCCTCCATTTCTCCAAGTACCCAGCAATCATCCAGAGAAGTAGACCCCTGGGACTGCCTGGCCATTAGCTGCCCTGTCCTGTGGGAGTTGGAGGATGAGGGTGAGGGACCGTGGCCCCAAGGGGAAGGACCGAATGTCTTTGGAGACTGCCTCTCATGTCTTGTTCCTGGGCCAGCTGGTGCTTGTCTGGGGCCAGGGAGCCTCTGAGGGGAGGAGCTGATTAAGCATAGGTGCTGGAGTGTTTGCCCTTGGGGAAGTGAGGAAAAGAACTCTGCCATGGGGACAAGGAGAGGCTCTGAGCCTGGCTGGCTATGTGGGTAGTGGGGTGGGGCGCGCGGGGGTGGGGGAAGCAGTGTCCTAGCCCTCTGCCCAAGGTCTGACTTCCTTTGGCATTGTATGGCACTCGGGGCAGGAGGTGGAAAGGGTGCCAACCAGGAGCTTGAGCTAAGCCTGGTTGGGGTGGGGCTGGGCCTGTCACCACCAGAGCAGGCTGGTAGCAGAGGGCGGGAGGAGGCTAGGTCAGACCTTGGCTAAGGTGGGGCCATAGCAGAAAGAGGGGGGCATCAGCTGGGGGGTGGGTGGGCTCCCCTTCTTTCCCCACCTCACTCTCCTCCTACTCCCTCATCCTCCCTCTTCCCCTTGCTTTTTCACAGGTATGCACTACCCTGCTCCCTATCCCCATTCCCATCAAGACCTAGGCTTTGGCTGTAAAATGACAACAAAGTTCTATGCTGCCCCCCAGAGCTGAGCTTCCAGCAGAGGGACAATAGACTTGTGAGTATCTACTAAGTCCTCAAGAGGCCCGTCAGTTCCCTGTCCGTTCCACAGCACAAAACCTCTCACCCTGGCTGATCCTCCACCGGGGACACTAGCAGAGCAGGAACTATAACACCCTTGTACAGTGAAGAAATGGGCTGGAGGGTGGGAAGGTGACTTACTCAAGGTCACCCTGGGAGGAGGCCTGACTCCGTACCCAGTGTTCCTGCTGCCCGCCCTCTTCCCTAGCAGACAAGGCTTAACTCTGTGTTTCTTACAGACAATATCTCATTCAAAGAACATTTGTACATAGAAAATAAAAAAAAAACGAAGAAAGAACTTCATCCTAGACAAGCTGTGAATTTGCTTAACATTAAATGAATATTTGCTGGGTAAGACAGGCTCCCAGGGGGTCCAGCTGCTGCTCTCTGGCCTTGAACCACACTCCCTTGGTAGACATGGTGAAATCTGACCTGCCCTCTCTGGGTCCTTTGTATCTGTGAATTCCCATTGCCCAGTTAGGTTACTAGGACCCTGCAGACATAAGAAATATTCCCTTAGGTAAATTTTAGGCATGGTCCTCCAAGCCTGCTTTACTAGACCATGTCATTAAACTCAGTGTTGGGTCTACCTCGGCCAATTTCAACAGAAACCTGCTAAGTCTGGGAAGAATGTTGCCTACCCCATTCCTGATATCAACTCACTCTGGCCGCCTTCTGGGAGAGTCCTAAGCTTGCTGAGCAAGAATTTGAAGCTTTCTCTTGTTATTTTCTACCCACAGCCACCCCCACTCCATTTGTGTCTCACCGTTCAGAGCTGAGCCCAGTCTCTCTCCTGTTGCAGCCAGGCTCAACTACAATCAAAGCCAGAAGGGGAAAACTACCCTATTGCAATAGCCCCCAGTAAGGGTTTTCTTGGCTATTTTAGCAACTGTATGAATAACCGTTCTCTTTAAAACTATCAGCTCAGACTCACATTCAGTTCTTACCTCCAGATTCGCATCCAGAACCCCAAGTTCTCCTTTAATGGAGTGACCAGAGAGACCCACGGCTGATCCAATACAGAGCTCCAGATGACTGCCCTCGGAGACACATTCAGGGTAAAATTTTGTATTTTTATCCTTAAGTTTCTGAGAATACTCCCCCAGGCTAGGTTAGAGTTCCAAAGTTCTTTGACCAAAAGGTTCTTGTTTGAAACAAACCTTTCTAGATGGAAATATCTCCCATCTTCTCTGGCGTTTTACTCCCCGTCTCCAGAGCAGGAGCTTCTGACTCTTTCGTGCGGCACTGAGTCCAGAGCTGTGCCACAGTCAGAGGCAAACGCAGACCCACTAGAGTGAGAAGCTCAAAGGCAGAGGGTGAGGGAGAGCCAGGGCTTCTTCGTTTGGGAGGTATCAGTAGCTGAGCTTCTGAGCTGACCCCACCTCAGCCCTGCTGACCTCATGCTCCAGCTCCAAGCAAGACTACAGCACTAGCTCCGCCTTCTTCTCTTTTATTGGCATGATTAATTAGATAAGGCAACTTTTGAATTTTAACAGCTTCTCTTGGAGGTCTCTTTCCTCCTGTACCCCTTGCAGCCTCTGCTTGACTCCCCCAGTCTCCCAACTCCTCAGACACTTGAACTTTAGTCTCTGGACTCTCCTGAGGGAGCCACAAGCAACTGTATATCAGGGTAAGACAATCTTGAAAGGCTTCTCCATAAATATTGGTAGCAAGCTCTGGTCTTCCTATTGAATGCTAAGCATACACCCTTAGCTCATTCCATCTGTCAGAAACCAGCTCTGATGAACAGAAAATGAAGCCAAGTCGAGGGTCAGCTCGAGGGTTTACATCGCCACGTTTGCACAGCTTACAGTTGAGACGTAAGCAAAACTATAGTGTCAATTTGTGTCTGTTTACGTACTCATGTATGCCTGTCATATATATGTGGTACCCTTCTATGTGGTACTATCAAATTCACTTATAAAACTCTCTAAGACAGTTGTATTCAAACTGGTTTAGATAAAGTATACTTGTCTCTTTTTGTCTGCCAGCTCACTTTCTACAATTTTAGCTACTGACAGTCAACTAAAATCCCAAAATATCAATATCTGGATATTTCCAGAAAGAAACAGTTCATCGAATTTTAAATATATTTTTTGGGCGGTTACTTGAGCGTAAATATTGTGAAACGGTAACAGTTGGTGTGTTAAATGAGATGGCTACTAGGTAACCAGTGAGTGGGTGGTATACACATACGGGATACACCGGATGAAGGGAAGACTCACATCCTAGGCATGACAAACGAGAAGGCATGAGATTTCATCAGGCTACAGAATGACAACCTGGGGATGGATGGAGGTAAGCAGCGGCCTCACGTGACAGCGAACAACCTGCGCTGTGCGCCTCTGTGCACCTCAGATCATCCCATCAGGTAGGTGTTGGGTTTTGTCTCCCATCTTCACACCGGGACACAATATGGTATGCTGAGAGCGGAGACTGCATTTACCTGTGTTTTATTTAGGACCGTTCTGTTTTTTTTATTATTAGTTATTGTTGTTAAGTAAGTACTGTCACTAATTTCCAAGTTAAACTTTATATAAGCACGCAAAGATAGGAAAAAAGGCATATTGTTTTAGGAGTTCAGTGTGGGGGGGTGTCTTAGAACATACTATTACAACTGCTTATGTAGATTAAATACTCCTAAAACTCTCAGACATACACGTTTATTAAAATGTTTTTCAAGTTTATGTAACTTAGGCAAAGTTTTTATAAATAAAACAATTTTAATATTGCTGGCTTCATAAAACTAGCCATGCATCATTAAGAATAACATAAGCATATATTTTGTATTTAATGGTCTTTATCATATATATATATACATATATATAGATATATATATGTATATATATATAATATATATATCCTAACATGTATGTGTTCTTAAAAAAACAGCTAGCAGGGAAACAACCTAAATTAATGGACATCTCTGTTTAATGTCTTATATAGTTTTTATGAACAATCAAAGTATAACCACTATGAACATGTGTACCGACTGTAAGTGGGAGAAACATTTTATGAATAGACTTTCCAATAATAATTATGCTATGGGTTGGATAAAATAGTTTTCAAATCTCCTTAGTAATTTTCTATCTTAGATCTGTGCTAAATTAAACCAAGCAACAGATCTTCATTAAGGGCCTAGGTCACTTCTAAGTAAGACGAACTACTGAGGAATAGGAGTCACCAAGCTCAAGCTTACAGTTATATGCCCTCGAGTCCTTATTTTTATATTTTTATGTACTGTGAAATAGCATATCCCATAAAGTGGGAGATAATGTACTTATAAATTTTCTGGTTTGCTACAAAATCCTGGTATGTGATAGGTGACTAGCTATTTCAAATCCTGAATCAAATGCTGACATTGAATTGATTTCAAAGGATATTTTCTCTCACCTTGTAAAAAAAAAAGCATGTCAAAAGACAATTATGAGTCCGGCTTGGTGGCTCATGCCTGTAATTCCAACACTTGAGAGGCTGAGGCAGGAGGATGGCCATCAGCTTGGGGCTAGCCTGGATGATACAGTGAGTTTTAGGCCAGTCTGAGCTACACTGTCAGAGTCTGTCTCCAAACAGCACGACAACGGTTTATCTGATGAGCTAACCTGCAGGAAAAGTATTATCAAATGCAAGAAGACACTTCATTCCTCTTGTGTGGCATGTGTGTGGGTAAACGGTATTAGTGGAAACATTTGGGAAGCTGCATGAAGGCCTTCAGATGTGTGGCTACCCTTACTGTTCGTGACGTGCCTGGTATAATAAACCATAACTTTGAAAACTGTTTTCAAATGCCATGCCACTGGAGTACCCAGGCTTCCTAGCAAATGAATTCCAATCAGATCTCTGACGGTCTTAACGGTTCCATGTGGAAAACGTCTGCCTTACTGAGTCTTATCTGACAGAGATTGCCACCAACTACTTCCAGAGTTCTCTTCAGCAGAAAAGGAATTTCTCAGAACCCCATGGAAGGAACTGTGGTAGGTTCTCTAGGGTCCAGGCTTCTGGTGGTTTTTCCTTTAGTAACAGTGAGCCCTGGCACTAGAGCGAAGCAGGACTTGCTGACTTCCGGACAGGAACTACTATATCCATGATCCCACTAACGCCAGGGGAAGCAAACCCAGAAGGGATGAAGGCTGATGCTGCTTTGGGGGACTCCTTTTTCTTGCATCAAGCTCTCCAGACCCTACAGCCATTAGCTAATGAAACATCCACTTTTTCCTTGTGTCTAAGCTGCCAGATTCAGAATGTTTTCTGTTGGAGGAATATCGGCTATCGGTACACATTCAGTACGAATTAGCTCTCTTTGTAACAGAACGTGATTAGAAACATTGGCTGTATATAAGACTGACCAGATGGTCAGACGTTAGGATGTGGCGTGAGATATGATCAGGTGTTCCAAGGAGCTAAGGGCGACTTCATAGAGCCAGTGCTTACGGAGCCCTCTTGGCAAAGTCAGCCTAGAGCCTGGCTTGTTCATGTGTAACAAAGATCACTTCTGAATAGCCTAGAAATTTAGTATATTTGGATATTTATGGATGTGTGTGTGTGTGTGTGTGTGTATGTGTGTGTGGAGAGAGAAAGAGAGAGAGAGCGAGAGAGAGATGAGATATCACACACACACACACACACACACACACACACACACACACACACACACACATCTCCCAGAGGTACATCAGTGGTAAGTTCCTGATTTACTTCCCAGCTATGAGAACCTTGTCAGGGTTCAAACTCAGAGTCCACAGGTTAACTTCCTACCTAGCAAATTCAAAAAAACTCCCAAGTTATCAGTTACCATTCTTGGTGCACCCATGCTCACAATCTGACCAAATCGAATGAGACCAGACTTATCGTACAAATGAAGATAATCTTACATTGATAGTCTCTGTTAAAAAGCGCAGAGCAACTATAGAAGGTAATCTTGTAATCCCACAGAAAGCGCTAGTACACCCTTAAAGGCCAGCAGCATCTGTACCCTTCATTAGCTGTGGGGTTATGAGGGAGGGTGTGCGTGTGTGCATGCGTGCGTGTGTTGTGTGTGTGTGTGCATGCGTGCGTGCGTGTGTTGTGTGTGTGTGCATGCGCGTGCGCATACTGATGGGCGCAGGTGCAGGTGGTGAATGTAGGTGAGGAGGCATGGTGAATAGAAGGACAGGTTGGGTGGCTGATTGCTGGACGGGACAAGAACGTTTACCTGTACTTTCTCTGTGGCATCCACACCACGTGGAGACATGCTCTACCTCCCAGGTACTCAGGCAGAGACTGGACTCGCTTCACTATGCTGTAACCAGCTGGTCAGTGATGGATACCGCGTGCGGCTGAGCTGTCCACAGCCCCTCCGCAAAGGCCAGACAAATTGGAGGGTATAGTGGCTCTGCTCAGTGACCCTGGTCTTACTGCAAGGCCACTGGGATTGGGATCTCTGAATTGCAGCTAGACATTTTCTACAATCTCAGGTTAGCCTTCTAGGATAGATAGGAGGACAGAGCAGAACTAAGTAGCCACTACAGGGTCAAAACAATGTACTTGGCTTCCTGAAAAAAAATCACATTAAAGAAAAGACTCACTGTTCATCCCCAGAGACAGGAAAATAATCATGGCAGCTGTGTAACCATGCTTAGAGCTTTGCACAAGTTATTATATATATATATATATATATATATATATATATATATATATATATATATATATATATATATATATATATATATATTCAACAACAACCCCATAAAGTCAGTATATCTTTTTCTTTTTTACAGAAGGACAACTTTGATCCAGGATCTGAACTCAGCTCACATTTACCAACTCCGAACTCAGCCTCAAGCATGGGGAACTAGTTATTTGGGACTCTTAATGCAATAGGAGAAATCAGAGCAAGGTAGAAAGAAGGCAGGCTGTGCTAATCACAGCAGAAGGGAAACATGAGCCAAGGCTGTGGATGCAGTTTGGGGGCATCAGGTAACAGAGAAGCAACAGCTTCCTGACCAGCAGGTTTACAGAGACATATATTGCAAGTCTGAGGTAACTGTAAAGTCCTTGACAGGCCGAGTCTCACTGAGGAGAGAGCACTGCAGTAAGCAACAGAGGGACCAGCTTCTCCTGGAGCCACTGCCAATTCTCCTGGATATATGGGTGTCCAGGATATAGATTCCTGGGACTTACATGGACCCACAGAATTGGAATTTGAACCCCAAATCAGCATTCTCATAGGTTTACCAGCGGGTGTGGATGAAGCAGTGTTGGTGGGTAATTGGGTTTGGCTGAACTTCCATACCTAGACAATGCCATGGTTGGGATGGTGCCCGGAGAGTTCATGGGCCAGGGGGTTTGCCAGTTCTGGTTCTCCAACCTCCCACCAGGCTGGAGGGATACTTTATCAAGGCTGACCAGTCTGGGTCCTCGTTATTCTTTCGGCTCCCACTTTTGACACAACATGCTGTGTTGGCCGCATGCAGCTCCGTGTCCCTCCTGGCACTTCTGTTTTGAGGGCTGGGCCTCCCTGGTCTGCCCATCCTTCATGCTCCCTCCTCTGGTCAGACAGGGGGAGGTTATGCATCTCTGCACCATGAACTGGACACAGATAATGGTTGTGGGTAGTGTTACTGAGAGTGGAGAAGCAGTGGGACCGAGATGAGGTGATAGCCAAGAGGGACAAAGGCCACCCACCCAACCAGCTCGATCAGACCATTTGTGCATGCAGAGAAGATGGTTGGGACCAGGTGACTGGTGCTAAGGATGCCAGACTGTGGAGTCTCAATACTGGGGAAGGGTAAAGACAAACATACACCCAAACAACCATTATTGAGACGTGGCTGTTTATGACTCTGGTTTTTCAGGTTCTTTATCAGTGTGTCACAGCAGGCTTCAAGGAGCGGAAGTGAGTAAGGAGCCTGTTTCTTTCTCTTGAGGAAAAAGCTTATGCCATACATTAGATTTTAAGTTTATCAACTCTAGAAAGGTCAAGAAAGAATATTCTTGTGAAAGAACGGAAGTCAGTTAGAAATATTGTACGAGTTATATACATATTACCCATGGCAGAAAGAGAAGCAATCGCTACAAGGGGTCTTCCTCAGACAGAGATGAGAGGCCAGATGGATGGAAAGGCTTAGATGAGAGCATGATTAATAGGACAAACAGACAAACCTCCTCATGAGGGGCAGCAACAGGTCACCACGGTGCCACCCACCTGCTCTACTTTTCCACGGCATGAGTAGGTGACATCGAAGCTGGGAAGAGTCAGGCCCCTGTTGCGGAGGTGTCCAGAGCCATTGCCCTCCAAGGACGATGGGACGTAAAGATAAAGCCTTCTTGTAGCGATGAAGTCACTTTGTGGGAAAATGGGATTTGGTTTCTCAACTTTTCCAGAACTGTCTCTTGCGTAAGATGGGACACATTTGACAAGAATCCCACGGAGCCCTCATTGAGTGAGCACTTGGGCACCACGCGAACCGCCTGACAAGTATCATCTTGTTCACGTCTTACAGCAGTCCTGGCGGTGTGGGCAGCACTAGAGCTTCTGTTTTACAGGGGAGGAAATGGAGACCCAGAGGTGTTGAGTCATTTGCCCCAAAGCAAACAGCTGTAAGTGAAACAGTTGTACTGGGAGCTTGTTGGATCGGCCCACAGCCCGGCTAGTACTTGGATGCCTTATGGTAGAGGAGATATCCTGTGGTCTAAACCAGCTCCATCTCTGTCTTCTATAACAGGGCTGGACCCTGGATATTTTAGGCCTACGGCTCCATTTGCCTTTACAGAGACAGTGCTGTGCAGCCCTTAACATTACTCTGTCTGGTAGTTCACACGGGGGAGCATTGTCAACACTTCCCATTTGTTGGCCATCTAAAAACTTGGATAGATATAGGATATGCGTCAGGACTCATTAAAATATTGAGGAATGGTCTAGATCCGTAGCTGCAGTTCCCAAACCTCTCATAAAAGTGGCACTGGCCACAGAGTTGGGCCTCAGTGTTCCCTGAGCCACTCACTGTAGAACATACGCAGGCATGAACCATATCTTCTGGACTACAGTTTGAGGTCAGGGACTCCTGCTTCGTTATATTCTCCTGTGAAGTCAAGTGTGATCCTCTGGATAAAACCAATGGCCCTTTAAGCTTCTTCTTCTTCTTTTTTCCCCTCAGTTTGACCTTGACTTTTGAAGCCCTAGAGAGTACGAAGTGTGGCAGA
This sequence comes from Microtus pennsylvanicus, assembly GCF_037038515.1. Classification (NCBI taxonomy): domain Eukaryota; kingdom Metazoa; phylum Chordata; class Mammalia; order Rodentia; family Cricetidae; genus Microtus; species Microtus pennsylvanicus. The sequence continues at coordinate 11,240,757 of NC_134582.1, forward strand.
CAATAGCAACAGCACCCAGAGAACAGGGTTAGCAGATACATCAGCCTGTGCAGGTCTTGCCAAGTCTAGAAGCCAAGCTGCACACAGAATCTGTGCAGTCCTTGGTGCTAGTGCAGGCAGCTCGTGCTCCAAGAAGTCAGGCAGGGGTCAGAGATGGGCACGATTCCAGGGGTGTGACCTGGCTCCCTGAGTAGGTACAGTGAAGCAGTTTGGGGGTGGATCTAGGTCCCAGTGGGATAAGAGCAGCCTCTTCCAAATGACACAGTGACCTTTGGGGACCTGGGTAAGGAAGGTAGTCCATGGGTAGAGCACTGAGCTATGGAGCCTTGCTTAGGAGGCAGGATGGGGTTGGGGTGTGGCCTGGGAGAGTAGTTATGATCCTGACTGTGACCCAGAAGTCAAGCTGACCCCACACCAGCCTTTCCTGCCATAAGAATCTCCTCATTGGTTCTTGGAGGCTGGCTCCATAGTCCTCTCATGGCTGAAATTTCCTCTTACGTTTGAAATGAAAACTGTTTCTTAATGTTGAAGCCTTGTGTGTTTCTTGTTTTGTTTTGTTTTCCACTTAGTATTCTATGGCGGCCATTTTCCCATGATGCACTTTCCCTCATCCTCTATTCCTCTTCTCCCACCACCATCTTACCTGCAGGTGCCTTGGGCTGCCATCCTCTGATTAAACCAGTGGTCCTCTGAGCTATCCTGTTAAACATTTAAATCCTGCTCTCTTCCGGGGAATTGCTTAAAAGATTTGAATAAGTCTGCATAATAGGAAACCCTGCACCCATACAGGGCCTTGAATTGTTGATCCTCTTGTCCCTGCCTCTAGAGTGCTGGGTTTAGAAGTGTGTGCGACCATGCCCTGCAAAACCAGAGTTTTAGATCATTCCTTTCCATCCAGCTGTGTGATCCTAACGAGGTGGGGGATAATAGCATGCTCAGTCTGTCACAGCCACGGGGCTCCTGGAAGACCCTGTGAACCCTCACGTTACTCCTGAGGAAGTGGGGTGCACCCAGGCTACAAAGGACACCTGTGTCTAATTAGTCTCCTCTGTGGAGATCTATGAAATGATCTGTAGCAGCCTGGGAGGAATGTGTGCACTTACGCCACACCTTCATCTGAAAGTGATCGGGAGCAGCACCCAAATACGACTGCAGTTTAAGGGAGACAGAAGAACCCAGGAAGCAACTGAGCTAAGAGTGGACCAGATGGAGCTAGGCTTGACGTGAGCATGAAGAAAGATGCCCACAAGTCCTCGATGTCTACAAACCGAGTCCTGAGGAGGAGGCCATGTTAGCGTGTGCGGCTCTGCTTCCTTAGTCTCTAGGATCTGCTACTCACTCACTGTATGCCAGCTGACCAAATGGGCAAATCTCTGTGCAGGTCAAGTTACGTCAAAAAGTAAAGTAGGAAGTGTATAGAAGGGTTGCTTATCTTTTCACTTTCTTGTCTCCTTAAAAAATGCCTCCTACACCGCTCAGGTCCATGGGATGCTATGACCGAAGCTGCCCTCATTGGTCAGTAATTCTGAATGGACACCCAAAGACATCAAACAATTATGGGGACCATATCCAAAACATGCATGACTTTTCTGAGCTCAAATTACACCCATTTATCTTATCTGTGTGATGGGGGTGGGCATAGGCCATGGTCCTGTGTGCCCCTCTCCTAGTTTCAACCGAGAGACATTAAGGCACCTAGAAGGGAACAAGAAGGAGCATCAGATTATAGTATAAAGTCTAGGTCTCCTTTAAGACTCTCTGTCACTGTGGCAGGAGTGATTCGGGATAACAAGCAGAAAGAGCATTGGGGAAGAAAACCTCACACCTTTAGGGACCTCTCCTGTTGCAAGATGGCAGGCAAAGGCCCTGTCACTCGAGACTTGTTGTGATGAGACAATTTGCTTTCAGAATAAAGATCAAGATTTGAACTGAAAGTAACTGGCGATCTAGGACAAAGTATAATAGCAAACAGTGTTGAGTGGGGCCAAGAACTGTGGGCAGGCAAAGTATGGAGGATTTAATCTGGTTTTCCCAGTGTGGTCTGTGCCGGTAGACCGAGGGTGCTAACAGAGGGGAGTTTTTTTTAATAAGAAGTATTCATTAGTAACAAAATGTTTCCACATAAATAGCATGTCAATAACACACCTACAATATGTTTGGTTTGGGTTTGACCATGGGAAAAAGTGGTTCCCTCCTGACTCTATAGAGATGAGCCAACAGTGGGGTGAATCTATCCAAGCCAGGAACTAAAGAAGACAAGACCAGGCCCTCCTGTCTGAAGCCTCCGTGTTTCCCAGAGTGACTGTCTTGGAGTTGATAGACAATGACTTCCCATCCTCGTTTTACAGAGGTGGAGACTGAATCTGGGATGGGTGAACTGAGCTATCAAGTGGCAAGAGTCTGGCTGTTCCCCAAACTGCCTAACCTCTGGAGAGGGGCTCTCCCTAGATCTGTCACCTCTCACTAGGTGGCCCATGGCAAGTTTTTAGCCCCTCTCTATCTCTTTTCCCTATTGATAGCAGCTGTTGGCTAAATCACACAAGTCAATATGTGGGAAGCAGCACGAAAAGGCTTTTGCACGTACACAGTGCTACACCAGTGTTCCAAATGCAGACGCTCCCAGCCCCACACCAAAGGGGGCCAATGGCAAGGTCCCACATATGCACCCTATGCTGCAGGAGAATCCCACTCAATGCTAGTCAGGTGGTCAGTGCAGGGCGGAGAGCGGCTAGAGCCCAAGGGATACAGGGAGGCAGGAATCTGGAAATCTTCCCTGGTGTTCTGGAACAGTCTCTGTTTCCTCTCTCAGAACTTTGCCAAGGAGGAACACACAGGCTGGCTAGGCCCGTGCCAAACAGGAACAAGAAGGGATCTGGGCCGGACAAGCTGACAAATTAAATATGCCCAGGTTAACACAGGCAAATGCTGGCTCCCGCAGCGTCCATTCTCTCCCTCCTATTCCTCCTCATCGCTACCAAGAGGTAGATTTGTTTTAGTTCTTGCCAACAGCAGCATCAGAAATGACCGCTGGTTTGCCTTTGGGAGGGCTGCAAAGGAATCCGGAGAACAAACTGGCTAGCTTTCTCATTGCTTTGGTTATAACAGACCACTAGATGACCCTAGGACTTCAGTGTTTTCCGAAGTCCTGGACCTAAAACCTTAGGATCAGCGTATCAGTTGTGGGGCAAAAACCTGTTCCTAGCCCTGGCCTTGTATCTATGATTGCATGACCCTGGGAAAGGACTTTTTTTCTGGTCCTCCCTATCTCCTGGGTCTGGGGGCTGAGACAGGCAGATGGATTTGAATTTTTTGACTCTTTCATCTGTTAGTTTGGTGGAAGTCCTCAGAGGTTAGGCAGCAAGTCAGGAGCACTCTCTATGGCTGTGGACATAGACCAGGCAAAGTGGGGCATGTTGCATGGCTGAACCTACACTTTCTCTGAATCTGCAACTCCTTGGTTGAGATTGCCACCACGCACACATTAAGCTCAAATAACCAGGATCTTTAGCTGGATCACACGCCTCATCAGTCAAGTCCAGGCTGTTCATTTCTGGGCAGAGTTATTAATTATTGCCGTCGAGCCTGACTTCTCCTGGCCCTTGGCTTCTCTTTTGCAAGGCTTTCTTAATTTTTATTACTGACTTGGCAGGACACTGGGGTGTTCATTCATTCAAAGAAATGAGTAGAGTGCCTTGGTGTCTCTGGCTGTGCCTCGGTGGGCTCTGAGGGGAGGAGGCTGCGAGGAAGGAAGATAAGGAGAATACAGCACATGGTCTTCTCCGTGTGACTGCCCTGTCCATCCATCTGAGGCTTCTGAAGGAACCACTATTAATGATGGTTTGGGGCAGACATGGAGCTTCAGGGAAGCGGGCAGACTAGGGTTTAGTGGGAACCTATGAGAGAGTTCACAAGGCGTCCCCTACAGTGAGCTCTTCGGGGTTAGAGATATGAAGAACAAGAGAGATGAAGACTCAGTCAAAATCTCTTTTCCCTTCTTTCTCAGCCCCACATCTACTTCCAATTGGGCAATTAGAAAGACGTGTGAGGTTTTAGATCAGAACCTTTCTCCCTGGCATAAGCCTCTTCCCCTTTCATATACTGCATCCTTATGCTACCTTCCCCCACCCACCCGCAACCCTTTCTCTCTCTGCCAGGGTCTCCTGTGTCCCAAGCTAGTCATGAAGTTGCTATATAGCTAAGGATGATCTTGAATTTCTTGTCTCTTTGCCCCAATCTTCTATCTGCTGGGCGTGCATCAGCATGCCAGGTGTATGTGGTGCTGGGGATCAAACTTGGAGTGTCATTCGTGCTAGGAAGTCACTCTACCAGCTGATCAACACCCCTAGCCTCATCCTGAAGTTCTATTGGTTGCTTCATTGCTATTAGACACAGCCATCATGGTGGGCAGGGGATAATAGGGACCTACCCCTGTTCTCAAAAAGTGCAGCCTATAACGACATTCACGGTACAGTTAGGGAATGTTTACTAAATGCCAGGCCCTGCATCTCTCCCAAACTGATCTGAAAATTCTGGAGCAGGCAGTCATAATTTATTATTTTACCCATTGTTTTCCCTACACATACAATATATGCACATGCCAGGCAGTGGTAGCACATGCTTTTAATCCCAGCCCTTGAGAGGCAGAGGCAGGCAGATCTCTGTGAGTTTGAGGAGAGCCTGGTCTACAAATCAGATGCCAGGACAGCCAGGATTGTTACATAGAGAAACCCCGTCTCATAAAAAACCACTGCACATATTGTAGATCCAGACTTCCCTGATATAAAGCCTAGTGGCCTTCCACATACTGGCCTCATTTTTTTTGACCATAAAATAGAAAGAACAACCAATGCTACCTCATAGATTCTTATGAAGTGAGGATAAAGTAACCATCAGAGGTCATGCAGCCCCGGGCTGGGCAGACATAAGATGTCTGGTGAATGTTTGCAAACAAAAGGTTTATGAATCCGAATAGAGACAAATTACTTATGATCAAAATTTCCCTTCATTAGCAAGCGAAATATGTGCCTTCCTCCTGCTCCAAATCACAAGAACACTTGTAATTTATTCACCTGAACTCTATGGTCAAGGACAATACAAAGACATGTCACAGGCATATGTGTCCTTATGACCTTGGTGTCCATATGACTGGTGTCTGAGTTCATGACCTCCTGTCACTGGAAGAATTATACTCATTCACTTCAGCCCCATTCCTCTCTAAATCCGTATTAAAATGCACAATGGTAGCCTGGATGACTGGCAGTTCTCCTGGTGTACTCTTCCCCAATGCTGCCCCTCCCATGTGTGTACAGCAGAGCCCACTAACAGCTATAGGAGAACCCATGGGCATGAGGGACAGCTGGTTTCCAGAACAGTCCAGAGATGTCAGCCAGGGCCTTTTCTGGAGCCATGGTCCCCTAGCACAATGCCTGGCAGGCCCACGGGATGACAAGCGCCCCTACAGGAGCAGACATGTCCCAGTCTTGAGCAACCTGTTTAGATATTGGTTGAGCGTAATGAATGGAAAAGAGTCGCCACGCTAATCTCTCTAATCTGAAGTTGCCAATTTGGCTCATACCTATACTCCCCTTCCATCTACATTGTCCTCAGCACAATGACTGGATTTGAAGTGAGAGAAGGTGATGCCAGGCTCTGGTAACAGTCACCACTGGCTGGTTGCCCTGGCAAGACATTTTGTTGCCACTGTGAATGAGAAGGAGCTAGAATTCCAAGTGCCTTTGGGCAGCCCAGGGTCTTCTCATTTCTTCCCAAAGCAGTATTAAATCAACCATCTTGTTGAGGGCTAGCATGGTCAGCTCATCAGTAATCTCTGAGCATGTGCTTTGCCTTGTTATACCCCTAACATGGAGATGCCCTAAAAGTAAAGCAAGGGTACAGTAAAAGGCACAGTAGGGCAGCAGTCGGAAGCTGGGTGGAGTTCCAACTCTGTCACTAGCAAACGGTGTGACCACTTCCCTCTGAGATTCCAGGGCTCCACCTACAACATCATGGCTTGCCTGCTGATACCTGTGGTCCAGCTCTGTTAAAGAGCCTATTTATTTAATCTGTTAGATAGCATCTGATGTGTTATAGGCGTAGATAGTGACCATCTTGCTCAAGAAACTCCAGGCATGCAAAAAGCAAGTTACACACCAATCTCCCTAAAGTCCCAGGGATGCTTGCTATCTGAAAATGCAGCTTTGGGATGAATGAGAAGTTGAGCTAGCCACACAGAGAGACGTGGGACAGCAGGGAGTTTACAGGGCATACGGTGGCATTCTTCGTATGACAGAAAGCATCCATGAAAGGTTTTCCTTGCCTAGAATAACCGCTCCCCCATTCTCCCCATTCCCAAATCTAGGTTTCTACTCTGAGATTCCACCATTTAAGAGAGATAACATTGGGGTTGAATTATCTCTGATTTGAACGCTCTGAATGACTAAGGTGGACAGCCAGAGAAGGTCCCACAAGGCTCAGATAGGAGTCCTCTATGCCTGCCGAAGAGTTTGAGGCTGGAAGAAAGGAGGGCTTCTCAGAATGAATTCAAGTTAGAAAACCTTGAATCATGTTCCAAAGGACCCTGGGAGCCAGGCAGAGAAAGAAAATCAAGGGGTGTCCCCAGATTTGAATTTCCCAGGAGAGGGCAAACTGGAAGTGGAGGGCACTGTGTTTGCCTTTGGTTAACTGACCCCATCCAGAAGAGGATGTAACCCCGCGAGGAAAGGAAGGGAGGGAGGCTCAGGAGACAGGGTGGGGCCAGCAAGGGGGAAACTGTACAACCAACTGGGCGGACTCAGGAAAGATTCTTCAGGCCGGAAGAGTACAGTGCGGGGCAGCACCCCTCCCACGCCCCTTCAGCTACCCTGCCTGTCCAGACCAGCCCGCCGCCCTCTCCCAGCCAGGCCCGTTGGCCGAAACCTTGAGAAAGCAGAACGGGGAACACAATTTTAAGACGGCTGGTAGGCTCTGCCACCAACCCGGGAACTGAGCACGTGTTCTCACGCCCTTCCCCAGTTCCACCTCCTCTGGCCCTGCCCCTTGCCCCACCCTCAGTCCTGACCTCGCCCCCTCTCCGTCACGCCACGCCCCCACCCAGTTCTAACAGCTCTTCCTTCTCCTGGACACGCCCACCTCCCCATGCCACACCTCCTCTGACCTGCCCCACCCCCTGGCCAGCGCTCGCCTCTCCCAGGTGCCCAGCTTCCGGGCCCTCCCGGCGCTCCCCGACGCCCAGACCCTCCCGCAGATCCCCTAGTCTCCGGCCTCTCCTCCGCAGTCCTACCACGCCCTCGACCTCTCACCCGCCAACTCCCTGGGGGCTTGGGGCTCGGCGCCTCTCCTGCACGCGGTCTCGGCGGCAGAGGCCAGCGCCGCCCCGGAATACGGGGACCTGTGTTGACCCGGGAGAGCCGAGGACGCGGGGGCTCGATCTGTCCAGTCCCGGCCAGGCTCCTGCACGCAGGCCGCCAGCCAGGCTGCCGCTAACATTGGGTGACCCCGAGGCCCAGAGGTCGCCTGGCAGCACCTCTAGCTGAAGCACCGAGCGCTGTGACTACAGAGAGTCTGGCGAAGCTAAAGCCCAGCTAAGTTATTTTGAGAGTGGCTCTGGCATGTTGTTGCTTCTCTCATCCTCGGCTGCTGCATCTGTGAAATGGAGATAATCGAGCCTCCAGGGGTGTTGTGAGTTCACTAGTAATTGTCATCATGATCTCGTTCCTGCCCTTGCACTTGGTCAGAGGCCCTGGCTGGCTTTGCATAGGAGGCCCCTTGCGGTGCTGTAAATCTTGCAGTTGGGTGTGGGGTGAAATCCCTAGTGCAACCTTAGAAGTGTATTTCTCCTCCCTGCATTTACCGCACAGTAATGAGAATCATGCAGAGCCAATGCTTGGGTTGAATCAGATCGTGTGGGGATGGTTCAGGGAAGCATTCAGCACACAGCACGTGTCTTTCAGGAAGTAAGCAGGGTTGGAAAGGAGGTGGAGTTGGGAAGGAGTGGTTCCCTGGCTGCTTCTTTAGAACCAGAAGGAGCCCCCGTTCTGTGGTGTGGATCAGGTGTTTAGGGCCATCTCTGAGGGCAATGGGAAGTCTGAAGGCAGATCTCAGATATCCTTGGGGGATGACGGGATGAACCCTTCAACCACCTCCCACCAAAGCTGGGTGGTAGCAGGCACTGGGCTCATGATGTCCCTCAGTCAGTGACTGACAGGCTGTTACCAGCTTCGGCTTTATTGCCCTGGCCCCAGACACTTTGCCATCTCTTATCCGGGTAAAGGAATGAAAAGAGAGTTGCAATAACAGCCCTGTGTGGACTCTCTGCTGTCTATGAACATGGTGGAACCTGTTCGCAGCCCTGGGTGGTGGCAACTTTCTGGGGGGAGCTTGAAAGACCCTGTATTTGAGATGTAGGCAGGGCTGCTGAGCCACAGCCCTCCTCACTTCCTGAAGGCGAGGAGGCCTGAAGAATGTAGGGGAGAAGGCACTCCTTAGGGTGCATGCATTCCACTGCCGGAAAGTGCTTCAGAGAATGAGAAAGGCACCCTGAGCAGCCCGCAACCCTATCCTCTGAAAGACAGTCATGGTGGGCAGTGGATAGCAGCCCTTGCCAGTTCAGGGGGATCTGCCTTTGTGATCATTGCTGCGGGCTCTCAGAAGAGAGTCCAAGGGCACGGGACTCTGAGCACTAATATGCATTTTTATTCTGCAATAATTTTCATACTGAGTTCAAGAGGTACCAGCTCCAAGTACATAAAACCAAATCAAATTAAATTAATTGATTTTATTGAAACCTGCGGCAGTTGTATTCAAGCCCACAGCTAGGGGCATGACCCTCATGAAATACCAAAGGGGCTTTTGAAATAATTAAATTAATCACACCCTGGGTTTTATGCACAAGGCCTTGCCTTCGGTACTCGCAGGCAGACGTGTTCCAGTCACAGCCACAGGCAAAGGGGCAGGTGGCTACCACTCAACCAGAAACGTGGTGCTGCTGATGGGAGGAAGCCCGAGCTCTCTCTCATTCAGGGCCCAGCCTTGATCACACTCTTTCAGCATGCACACACGCACGCACAAAGAACCACACTAGCACCCACATGAACTTGAACGCACGCCCACCAGCTAGGACTCCCCCGTCTCACAGTTTGCCTATCTCGGCGCTGGCCAAGTGCTTTCTGCCTGCCTCACCCCCCCCCCCACACTTCCAGGCAGGACTCTCATAACTATTCTCTTTAATTCCTTCAGTCTTCACGTAGCCCCTGTTGCTCTCTCTCCAGTTGGAATCACTGACCTTTTATTTGGGGACTGGGTGTCTGCATGCAGCTCTGGCTGACCTCCTGCTTCCATCTCTTGAGGCTGGGTTTACAGCATGTGCCACCATGCCCAGCTTGTCTTTATTTTAAAGAGGAGGGTACTGAGGCACAGAAAGAGGGACTAACTTGCCTAGGCCACCCACGTGGTAAAGGACCTAGGACTGCTTCCTGCTACTTCCCATGTGAGAGTTCCACAGACTGCCATGCCGGTTCACGGTGGTCTTGTGAAAGCATCTCCTAGCTGCCAGGGGCTCCACGCTGGGTGGAAGGGTCACTGGCCAGCCCTTCACTGTACAGAGGAGGGCATTTATAAACCAGCAAGAGAAGGTTGTTGTCCCTTGTCACAAAGCAGTTTAAACAGAGTAGTTTGCCCCCTGCTGGTGCCCATCTCTAGCTTCTGGGAAGGCTGTCCCAGACTCCAGTCACTCCTGTGTTTGGGGCTAAGTTAACCTTTAGAGACAGTGATGGGGAGTCACCCTGTGGAGTGGCCCACAACAGTGTGACCTACGCAGCACTTGCTCTACCTTGCCTTCACCTGCTTGGCCACCTAGGAGGCAAGGCCCGTGTTCCATCTTTGTATGGTGACCGTCCAGAGTCCACTCCTATTCCTTACCAAATCTCACCACCAAGGCTCTGGCCTCAAAACAGAGCTCTGGATGCTGGCCGACACACATCTCTTCCCTAGGCCTGTAAACTTGAGCATTGAGCATCAATGAGTGGCACGGTCATCAAAACCATGACAGCTACTCCTCTTCGGGGCCTTTGGGCTGCTCCAGGCCTGGTGCACGACTGCACTGCGATCCTCGTCAGCTTCCCAGCCCGTTCATTTTACAGGGAATGAAACGGAGAGGGGGGTACGGGTGGCCAGCCCAGGACACACAGCTAGTGTTGGGCGGGGCCTGGACTCAAACACCGGATGAAATGATTTCTCCAGTGCAAGCGCATCTATCCCCCGCTGTGCTGGCTCGCTCCGTGTCAACCTCACATCAGCTTACAGTCATTTTGGAAGAACCTTAATTGGGAAAATGCCCCCACCAGGTAGGCCTGTGGTGCATTTTCTTTTTTGGTGATTGACCCAACTTACCATGGGCAGTACTGCACCTGGGCTGGGGGTCCTGGCTGCTTTAAGAAGGCAGACTGAGCTAGACATGGGGAGTAAGACAGTAAGAAGTGTTCCTCTATGGTTTCTGTTTCAGTTCCTGCCTTAACGTCCCTATGAGCCCGCTGTCCTAGACGGTTCATGTGAGTGGACGCACACAGCATTGGTGTAGCCTCCATCCCTATGAGCCCGCTGTCCTAGAAGGTCCATGTGAGTGGACACACACAGCATTGGTGATAGCCTTCATCCCTATGAGCCCACTGTCATAGGTGGTCCATGTGAGTGGACGCACACAGCATTGGTGTAGCCTCCATCCCTATGAGCCCGCTGTCCTAGAAGGTCCATGTGAGTGGACGCACACAGCATTGGTGTAGCCTCCATCCCTATGAGCCCGCTGTCCTAGACGGTCCATGTGAGTGGACATACACAGCATTGGTGTAGCCTCCATCCCTATGAGCCCGCTGTCCTAGACGGTCCATGTGAGTGGACATACACAGCATTGGTGTAGCCTCCATCCCTATGAGCCCGCTGTCCTAGAAGGTCCATGTGAGTGGACGCACACAGCATTGGTGTAGCCTCCATCCCTATGAGCCTGCTGTCCTAGACGGTCCATGTGAGTGGACATACACAGCATTGGTGTAGCCTCCATCCCTATGAGCCCGCTGTCCTAGACGGTCCATGTGAGTGGACATACACAGCATTGGTGTAGCCTCCATCCCTATGAGCCCGCTGTCCTAGAAGGTCCATGTGAGTGGACACACACAGCATTGGTGATAGCCTTCATCCCTATGAGCCTGCTGTCATAGGTGGTCCATGTGAGTGGACACACATAGCAACAGTGATTTGTTCAGCCGACCAGGTTCTGCTAGAGCAGGAGTCCCCAGTCTCAGGCCCTTAATGTCTCACCTGCCAAATAAACCCAGGAACCAAAGCAGTCCGACCCACCAGGGATGCTGTGGGGATGATAGCTTGAGGAACACCATTCTGAGCAGGCCAGTGGTGGGATCTAGAAGTTCCTGGTTCCTCAAAGACAATAAGTGGCTCCATCCAGAGTCATAGCAACAGGAATGAAGGCGAAACAGCAAATGAGGGAAAGGAACTCTCCAGCAGGAAGACGCAGCTCTCCCAGGCCACGGGCACCAATCTGACACAGAGGCCAGGGACAGCCTGGTACTGACTGTGCTGCCTGCAGCACTGAGTGATGGCTTTGCTTAAGTGGGCCTGAAAGCTGCAGCAGAACAAGCCCTGTGGGACTCAGGGAAGCCGGTTATACTTACTGAGAGCCTCCAGTATACTGAGCAAGAAGGTGGCTGGGTGGTGTTGTCCTTACTGGACCCATTACATATAAATAGCTCTTGATGCTGTTTCCTGCTCCCAGCTCCCCAACCCCCCAGTCCAGGCAGAGGTTCCTTTCTCTTTCATCAGGAACCATGCCCCCCCCCCCCACACACACACACTTCAAAGCCTAGGCTGACCTGGTCCAAATTCCTGCCTCTAACTCACTAACTTTCAGCAAGCAGCATGGCCTGTGCCAGGATCTGCAACTGACCCTTTGGAGGTGGCATTGTGGCCCAGCCTCCTTTGGCCAGAGGAAACACCTAGAGCCTCCTTCTACCCTCACAAGCCTCACACCTGCTCCTGAGCTCCAACTTACTTAGCAAACTGTCATGAACCTATGAGCTGCTGCAGGCCACAGCCACAAACCCATCCTCCTGCTTCCCCTCCCAGGGGGCTGGCCTACCCATTTCCTCTGCCCTTTTCAGCCCTTGGCGCCAGGGGCTGGCTATTCTGAGCCTTTGGCTCAGCGCCTTCCTCGGTCCAGCTGCTCCTTGTCCAGGGCTCCATTGAAGTTAACTGTTACCCAGGCCTGTCGCGCGCGCGCGAACACACACACACGCACACACACACACACACACACACACACACACACACACACACACACACACACACCGGCACACCCTGAGAGCGTGTGGCACTAATCTAAAAGAGCACCCAAGGCTGTGATTCAGCACAGATCCAATGCCAGAGTCACCTGCTTGAAAATACTACATAGGAGCCACTGACTAGCAGCTAGATTGAGCTGGAGGAAGGAAGGAGAGGGGAAGAGGAGGGGGTGATAGCAGTCTAGATCTGTGAGTCTAAGAAGCTTTTTGAAGCGGTCCTTCCCACCTTACCAGAAATAAGTAAGGAGGAGCCCCAAGAGGATGGAGAGTCCTTTTCTGGTCACCCACGCGTCTCTCATCCTTTGGAACACAGCAGTAGCTGGTGGTTCAAGGTTCCTTTGAGTAGATGTGAGGGCAATTACTGCAGAGCTCATAAAATCACACTGGATGGTATGTTTGAAAAGATAATTTTCTGTGTTCAGGTCGGAGTGGGGGAAGATTCTCATAGAAACAGTCACAGGCAGATGAAGGTGCCGCCCACATCATAGGGTTTCAAAAGGGAGGGGAAAAAAGGAGGACCACTCAAAAGAAAACCAGGTCTGCCTGTGATCTGGGCTTGGTGACTAGGAAAACATACCAGGAAACTGTCTTGGTCAGTATTCGCTTCACTGAGCATATCATTAAGGCCAGACCCTCGGGAAGCCAGGGCAGAGCCCAGCACAAAGCATGCACAGGGGTGAGGGTCTAGGGTGAGGGTCACTCTGATAAGATGTGTGGATAGCCAGTGTGAAGGCTGCTGCAGGACAGCTATGGGGAGGGGCGTGCTTGCTGCAGGACGGCCCTGGGGAGAGGTGTGCGAGGGGTGTGCTTGCTGCAGGACGGCCCTGGGGAGGGATGTGTAAGGGGTGTGCTTGCTGCAGGATGGCCCTGGGGAGGGGTGTGTAAGGGGTGTGCTTGCTGCAGGATGGTGCTGGGGAGGGATGTGCGAGGGGTGTGCTTGCTGCAGGACAGCCCTGGGGAGGGGTGTGTAAGGGGTGTGCTTGCTGCAGGATGGCCCTGGGGAGGGATGTGTAAGGGGTGTGCTTGCTGCAGGATGGCCCTGGGGAGGGGTGTGCGAAGGGTGTGCTTGCTGCAGGATGGCCCTGGGGAGGGGTGTATGAGGGGTGTGCTTGCTGCAGGACGGCCCCGGGGACAGGCATTCTTGCTGCAGGACAGCCCTGGGGAGGGGCATGCTTGCTGCAGGATGGTTCTGGGGAGGGGTGTGCTTGCTGCAGGACGGCCCTGGGGATAGGCATTCTTGCTGCAGGACAGCCCTGGGGAGGGGCATGCTTGCTGCAGGATGGTTCTGGGGAGGGGTGTGCTTGCTTCAGGACGGCCCTGGGGACAGGCATTCTTGCTGCAGGACAGTCCTGGGGAGGGGTGTGCTTGCTGCAGGATGGCCTTAGGGAGGGGTGTGCGAGGGGTGTGCTTGCTGCAAGACAAGCCTCCTGGTGCTTCTGTCCTGAAGTTTACAGATCTGCCATGGTAAATGTATAGCTCATAGGGAAAAACTATATCATGACAAATACAGCATACCCAGGCTCCAAACAATTAAACGTAACAGACACCAAATCAGCAACTCTTAGAAACCAAAGAGGAAACAAATACAAATGCCCACTGAGTCTTAAACCAGAAGCTGGGTGTGTAGCTCAGTGGGCGAGTGCTCATGGCATGTTTGAGGTTATGGGCTCCATCTGTAGCATTACAACTATTCAACTGCTTATTTTTAATATTTTCAAATATGAAAACAACTGTTGTTTATGAAAAAGGGGGGATGGGGACAGGTGACTGTTCTGGATCGAATCACCTGGCCTGTGAGACCTCAGGCAGATCATCTTCCCTGTGTGGAACAGCTTCCTCTTGTTGAGGAATGTTCATTTCCATTAATATTTGAATGGAAATCAAATCAAGAATGGTATGGGTCTTGTGACCTGCGCACCAAAAGTGAAAGTGGCTTCTGACCACCCCTTCCCATCACCCCCACAGGACTTAGTACACGCCCTCCTCCATCCTGGCCGACGCTGGGCATCTCCTCTGCTGTGGATCTGAGAGTCAGGAGGGAAAGGCAGGGTAGTCCCCGAGCAGCCATGGTGAGGGTTGCACTGGCCCAGGGTTCTGAACCTGCCGCTTCAGGATCTACCTGCACCCCAGGGTCTGCTGTCCAGGTGACTACCTGAGGACTGGGGAGCAGGCAAAGGGTATACGGGAGAGGACCTTCCTGGCAGGCAGCTTGGTTTCTATCTCTACTTTCCCAGCTTCTAGAAGCACACAGCTATGCCTGTCAGTCTCCTCTGCCATAAGATGGACTTATCCCGTGTACCTGGGAGAATATGTCCTGACCAAACCATTGGGCACATTTCAGACAGAGCCCTGCCCTGCTCTTACACAACTGCTTGCTTCTCCCTCCTACCCTCTCCCCTCCAAAAAAAAACAAACAACAACAACAAAAACCCTGCTACCTACATGAGTTGAGCTGGAGTGTCACTAAAGGGACGGGGACTCAGGCTGACAGTGCTGGACCAAGGTTATAGTATCATCTGTAGACTTGAAGCATTTGGTAAATTGTCTTACACTGGAACCACCAAACAGTATCAATACAGTGAATGGATGAGATGTAGGAATGAGGATGACAAGGGTCAGGGAGGTGAGGGACTGGGGCTCTAAGAGGACCCTAGTGATCCGGAGAGGTTGAGAAGCCAGTCTTTGCCATGTGTATAGTGCGAAGATAAGGTAGCCAAATATAATGGCTCACGGAGTCTCCAGGAGACCGCTCTGCATCTGCTCTTCCTTATAATGACACTTCTATTTTCCAAGTGTTCCTCTGGGGACAGCAAACTGTCTGTCGTCCCTGTTGTGAGGGGGAGTGGAGGAAGAGACTGTGTTTCCTGACTCCATCTCTTTTCTTACATGACACCTATGTTAACCTTTGCCAGAACACGACTAAGGGGTCATTTCATCACACAGTCATTAAAAGTCCCATGTGAGCATTGCTCACTCAGAGACCCCCCTGTCCCCAGCAAAACCGACAGAGATACAAGCCAGCCATCATGGGTGCCTGCATGAGGGAACGTTCGGGTGTTCTGCTGCTTCACTGAGCCTGTAGTCAGCAGACACGGGCTCTGCTGTGACATCCTTGATGAACTGGATTACTGCGAGTATCCTTTGCCAGGCCTGGCTCACACAGCGTCTAGCCTTTCAATCTGGGGGCTGTCTCGGTCCATCAGGGGTGAACAGGGACTTTTCATCACGGCTCCCAGGGTGTGGGAAGGCAACATTTCTAGAGTTTAGGCTTGCTGAGATGAAACCAGGTGAGGTGAGAGCAGGGGCTGCCGAGCCCCATCCTCACAGAGAAGGGTTGGGTCGAAAACACCAGAGAGACACAGGAACAAAGAGAGACATTCTACCTGGGGCGCGCGCCAAGTCAGGGCAGACACAGAGATGGCCATATTAAACCTGCTCTCTTGCATCTTAGCGGATGGGTTGGGAGGCCAGGTGTGTTCTCTTGCTTAGAGGGAGCCAGTTAACAACTTAGCATGGCACGCGGGCAGTCCCCATGTGTCCGCGCACAGCTCAAAGCCTCCACAGGCATCTTCCAGGGTTTTCTGCGCCAGTTCACCTCCTATCCCACCCCATGGTCGTTCTTGCTACTAACAGATGACTGAAGACACAAGATCTGGCGTGGCTCTGGGAGCTTCCTTTTGCTGCTTCCCAGGCACGCCGCAGGAGTGTGGTGCTTCCCTCGGCCTCACTACTGTACTCCGAGGGCTACCCGACTCAGCACAGCCTTCTCTCGACATTTAACCTGATGCCCAGCTGGGAATAAAGCATAAGAAGATGAGATGTGGGGGGGGAGGGGGAATTCCATTCTTTTAGGCCCAAATCCCCATGGCAACAGGTCTCCCTGGCACTTTCTCTGCCCCTGTCTGAGTCCATAGAGCTTCAGTGTCCAAAGCTCCCAGGCTTGGAAGCAAGTTAAACAAGGGAAGAGAGCTACCCTTGTGGCCTCTTTCTCATGTTGGATATACCCACTATGTGGAAGGAGGAACCAGGCCACTCTAGCATATCTTGATTTGCAGTGGAGATCTTGAGATCTTAAGAATATGGCAACAGGTCCCTCTAGATTCCCTCTCCCACAATGCCCCATGTCTCCTACTTAGAAGAGCCCTGCCTCTATGTGAACAATATCCCCAAAAATGTCCTTCAACAAGGTCTGGGTACCAATCCTAACTGTAAGGACCTGGACAAGCCACTCTCCTTGTGACAGGGGAGATTGTTAAGTGTGACGATGGAGACAATGTACTCGTTACTCTAGGCTGACTAGTCTGCAGTGGGGCTTTCCTAGCCAGCTGGATAGCTCTTACAGACACCTGAAAGTGGCCCTCGAGTGTCAGCTTGTCCCCCTGGCCTGCCCTAGAGCACAGGTGCACAGCCCGCCTCTGGGAGTGGATGAAGATGCTCTGTCTGAGCCAGCGGCAGCATGCTACTGCTCCGGCAAGCTTGCTGTTCTGTCTGGTGCAGCCTCCTCTCCCCACAAGGCAGATGCCAGTAGACCGCTGTAGTGAATGAGGAAACAGAGGCTCTGGCAGAACACAGGGCAAGAGCCAGGTCAGAGTTCAAGGTCATTCCTTCCTGTCCAGAGACTCTGTAATCTCTTCATCTGTGACTGGGGGTTCAAAGGTAAGAGTTGTCCTGCTTCACAGCTACCTTTGCCACAAAACGAGACAAGGCAAGGCGTGTTTCAAAAACTGGGACACAGACATGCAGGTGGCCTGCAGAGAGAGCTGGTCGGTCTCATCTGGGCCAGGTTGCAGAGCCATACCTAAGACAGGGTAAGGGTTGGGAAGCTGGCAAATGAGACTGAAGCGGCTCCCTAGTGAAGAGCCCCTGGAGGGATGAGCCTTCCCAGCACCCATGAATTACATCAACATAGCCAGTTCCCCAGCTTGTGGCTCGGCTGGCTGCAACATAGGATGGGGGGGGGGGGACTGGGGGGTGTGAGAAATCTGTCAGGATGCTTAATTCTCATCAGGAGCTGCAGAATTGAAGGGGCAGAGGGGTGAGAGTACAGTCCTCATCTGCCCTTCTCCCCCTCCACTAAGCTTCTGGAAGATTCTGCAACCTCTTGGCCTTCATCAGCAGGAGCGAGGGGAGCAGATAAGCGAGCTCGAAAGGACACAGTGGCCACATTGCTGGAGACTTATTATTTTTCTCACACACTTGATTGACATGACCCATGGGGTTACAGAGAAAGGCCTTCGTTGGGCTATTTGCGAGGTCCATCACTGGAGTTGGGGAGAGAAGCAATGAATCCCTGGGGTCTTGGGTAAACACCCCCCCCCCCCGAGTCAGCCTTGGGAACAGAAAGCACCAGAATCCACTGCCTCCCTGACTCCTCTGCCAGCTCCTAACTCTTCCCCTTGTTCTCCATTGTGGATGTGGGTCAGCCCTGTACAAGGAGGAGCTCCTGCACACAAGGCTGTGGAGCAAGGCCCCCAACAGAGACAGAGGATCCAGAGGCAGAGGAAAGAAGAGAGTGTGTGCACAAAGCCGAACCGACTGCAGGCCACTGACTTTCTCAGAGTCCCTATGTCTATCCCTAATTCCTGCTGCTGCAAAAGGTGTTTGAGACTCCTCCTTCTAACTCCGACTTTCTCTAGTCCTTGACCGAAGCCCCTTCTCCCAGGGTGTTTCTAGATCTGAGTGAGCTCTACCACTGGTCCCTCTGCCTTCACTGAGCCCGGCCTTAGTTTCCTTGTTCAGCTTTATGATTTGAATAGGTGAGTATCATGGGCACTGGACTTGAAATCAGATGAGGAAGATCAGTAGGTCCCTCAAAACACAAGGAATAATTGCTCTAAGCAGGTCTAATGGCAACTGAAATGGTTTCAATTATTGTTTAATTTTGACATCAGCTCTGGGAAGAGGCTCCTTTCATTCTCATCTCTCCCCACTGGGGCCTCATTTCTTCCATTTCTTCAGTGTGTGGTGATTTCTCACCACCTTTGGGATAAAGTCCAGGTACCTCCCATCCCTGTTCCAACACCACACTACTCCCTCACTCCTGACTTGGCCAATACCTGACATCCTGGCTGCTCACTCTGCAATCTCATTGGTGTCCCCACCACCCACGTGACTCCATGGCGAGTAGAAGACTTACCCTTACCCGCAGGTAGCTGCTCCACCCCTGCACCCGCAGGTAGCTGCCCCACCCCTGCATGGCCTTCAGAGAGAATACTTCCTTAAATATTGCCTTATCCTTATTCTTATGTTTCTCAGCAATCCAAAGGACACCTCCCTCCTCCAAATGCCTGCCACTGGATGGCAACAGGGGTTATGTTTACCCCAGGTAACTTGACTCCTTGTGTCAAGTATCCATGGCTGCAGGACAGGGACCACATTTTTTTTTGTCCTTTTCCTAAAACCAAAAATGTTTGGGCTTCAATGTCTCCCACACTGCATTTTCTTATTCTCTGCCCTTAACCCATCATCTTGAGAAAACAGATCCATCTTTTAGAATTAATCTTAAAATTACAGTTTATCATCTTTTCAGCAAAATATGTAACTGTTAACAACTGTGTTTGTACATAGATAAGTTCTTCTATGGCTTGGGTAGATGATGAGGTTTCCCTATTGTAACTACAAATACAGCAGTAAGACAAGCTTGAATAATTGTCTACACACACACACACACGCACGCACGCACGCACGCACACACACACACACACACACACACACACACACACACACGGGGACACGTGGGATGGCACATACATGCACACCAAGCCCCATGGAAAGTAAAACTAAAGGAAAATGATGAACCAAGAAAACCTTTGACACATCATAGCCAAAGGTTTAACACTTATATGTATAAAAGGTTTCTGAGCAGGTTGTATTTATATATTTAGGTTAAGTAGGGGTGTGTGTGGGGGGGGTGGAGACAGAGATAAACAAGAAAATGAGACAAATTATTTCAGGGGGTGGGTGCTACATGAGAGAGGTATGAGAAAGGAATGGGAAGGGGGAGAATAATATCAGTATATTTCAATTTTTAAAAAGTGAAGCATTTTAATTAGAAACCGGAGGAACAGAGAACTGAAAGCCCAGGAAAAAGCGGAAGCCGTCTTGGAGAGGCAAAGTGGCCTGCTTTTCCTTATGTTTACGTGACTGTAACTAAGGGTTTGTGACAGAGGGCACAGACTGCGAAACTAGACAGGGATGCTGAGAGGGGATCAGGAGGTGTTGAGAAAGGCTGGGGAGGGCCAAAGGTCACATGTCATGAAAATGGCTGGGAGGGGTACAAGAGGAGGGAGGGGAAAAGAAATGACAAAACCAGATTTTGTTTTAAAAAAATCTGTGATAATGAAGTCTAATTTATTGTAATCTAATAAAAAGTGACATTCGATATAGGCAAGCAAAGGAAAAGAAAATGGGCGGAAGATAGAAATAGAAAATTTACACAAAAAGATATTAAAGTTGTTCTTAAACATATGAAAATATGTTCAACTTCCATTCATACGAAAAATGAAAGTCAAAATTACATGAGTCCACGAGATTGGCCAAAGCTGCAGGAATGGGTGGCTCTTGTAGAGAAGCAGGTGGGGGAGGATGCAGGATGGCACCATCCTGGGGGGATCTGGTGGTACCCAGCAAAACCACAATCCAATTCCTAGAAGCAGACCCTGAAGGTGCATTCCAAGCAGAATAAGACCTAAAGCGGGTGAGGTGGGTTAGCGCATAAATGCATCGCATAAGACACTGCCTATGCTGTCGCACATAAGAACGCAGGGAGTGAGCCAGGGAGTCTACACAGTGGAGCATTTCACAGCGGTGAGACCATGAGGACCCCTCTATGAACTAGGACGCAGTGCGGTCCATGAGATACTCCTGGATGAATAAAAATAAAAAGGACATAAGATGTACTGCCTTATGTGTAAGAAAGGAGGAAAAACAGGAAGTAGAAATCCAAGGTAAGCGGGGTATGTGTGGGTGAGTGAACCATAGGAGGGAATGGTTTCCCATAGGTTGCTGCCTCAGTCTAACGGAACAGGAAACAGAGGAAGCCAGAGCTGTGAAATGGAGAACTGGATGATAGCTAGACTGGTTCAACATTGACCTTAGCGAGGAAGAAGGCTCCTGATTCTCCAAGAAGAGGGTCTGTGCTGGGAGGCAGAGGTAGGAGGATTGAGATCTCAAGGCCAGCCTGGGCTACATGGAAAAACATTGTCTCAAGCACACAGATAAAATCACCCCGAAAGTGGGGTCTGTACAGGATTCTGACCAAAAACACAACTATAAAGAAACCATAAAGAAACGTCAGATTAAATGGGGAATTTCATTTATCAAAAGTGAGGGCATTGTGGTCTTCAAAGATGTCAATGTCATGGAAAACAAAGGCTATAAAAAATGCGGCTGCTTGCAGGAGGCTAAGGAAGACAGAGTTACACCCAATCCTCAGAGAAATGCCGCCAAATGCCAAAGTCCTCCGACAATAGAGAAATAAGGGGCAGGTTAGGCTAGAGCGTACATTCACATTAAGTGTGGCTTCATCGGGAGAAGGGCCTTCCATCACAAACACATGCTGGATATGCTATGGATGTGAAGGGCCATGGGGTATCCACCCTATCCTCCTGTGGGCTAGAAACTCTGCATGCTTGTACAACCAAGTGTGTGTGTGGCCTACATAAATGCAAACACCATGTAGACAACACAGTAAATATCTGGGATATAAGGATACAAGGGAATTATTCTTAATTTTGCCCACTCTTCTGTAACTTGAAATGATTTCTAAGTTTAATATAAATGTGTCCCAACTTTAGTGAGGCACTCTTTCATCTAGGTGCAGACTATCCTCAGCTAGTCTGGTTGGACATGTGGCCTTGGAGGAATGGCCACTTTTGGGTCTCTGCCTCTTCTTCTGTGGGGTGATGTCCACTTACAGGCAGGCCAGAGGCAGGGTGGCTCCGCTGACCCATCTCACTGGCACCATTGCTTTTCTCCAGATGCATTCATCAGATGGCCATGGCTGAGAACTGCCTACCTTTCCCAGAAGCTCTCGGGATCCCAGAACAAGGACCTGTTCAGGGCTGGCCTTTGGCTGCCTTCCACTTGGCCAAGCTCCACTGTGGGGCTGTGGGCCTCTGCCAAGCCTTAGGAATGCAGGCCTTGCACTCTGGCCTTGGCCTGCACTGGCGCCTATTGGAAACATGCTTTTTTTTGAGGGGGAGGGCGTTGACTTGCTTCAGGGCTGCCCTGGACTCTATGGGCCTCTACTAGAGTATTCTAATCCTCACTGTGGGCTCCTTCATGAAGGATCCAATAAGACATTCCAACTTGGATTCATTCATATCCCACTGCCTCTCTCCCAAGAGAACCCTTTACACCACTGTCATTGCTCCCAAGTTCCTCCTAAAAAGAATTAAGGGGTACGATCTCCCCAAAATAGGCTCGCTTGCTCTCCTATCTCTCCCTATGCTCTCTCTCCCTACACCCTCTCTTTGGGAGCCTGGAATTCTCCTGGAGGCCTTTACATTGGTCCTCAGGTCAGGCTTACCCTGATAAGGCCTCTTGGAATAGTTTCATCCTGGCCCATAATTTAGGGGCAAGCATGCTGGGCTGTATTTTGTTTGTCCTTCCATCCTGCTTGTCACCCTCCTCCAGGAGATACTTTGTCCCAAAAGGCAGGCCACAACCAGGCTTCCTGTTGATTCAGCAATTAGGAAGGAAGGAGTGGAGATCAGAGGGAGAGTAGGATGTTTAATGCCTTGTCTCCCTTTCTTCAGACACCACAGTCCAGGAAAAGAGGCCCTCCCCATACCCTTTCTGACCCTCCTCTTCCATCCCAGGAAAGACCACACCCCATTTTAACAGTCCCAGTGGCTGCACTGGGACTCATGAATGCCTCCACATCTTTTTCTGGCCTCTCACTCCAACTCCCTTCCCAGGGTTCACTCTGAGCATGCCACTGGGTTCCTGATGCCCTGCACAGACAGACACCTGCGGATGTGCAGTCCCTCCCTGAGGAATGAGTGGGTATCTGTGCAGCAGCCTAGGTGAGGGGATCCACCCGGAAGACAGTGTGTGGTGTGCGCTACCCAGCCAAATGCCAGGGCTGCCAGTCCAGGCCTCCCTCTGAGGACTGCTGCGTTCCAACTTCAGTTCATCTTCTCACGGCTCACTGTTCACCAAGAAGCAATACGAGGAAGGAATTAAAAGAGAGCCAAGTTGCTAGAGGAATACCTCTCTTCTGGGCTAAACCCTTTGTTGGGAGTGCTTTAGGGGTCAGATTCAACAAGGAGGTGGGCAAGTGGCTGAGCGTGTTCTTCAAAATTGGTTCCGAGAGACACTTGGGGCTTCTTATTATTCATCTATTAAAATCAAGATATTAGCTAATGCCTGCCGTGTCCTCAGAGCAGGCCTGGCAACTCCTCTGATGCATTAGCTGTTTGAAAGTGGAGAAAGCCTTTGATGTGATGTCTGTGTCAAGTCCATTCTAACTCCAGCGCTGTGGCAGAGACGCTGTCAGCTCCAGGACAAAGCAGTGGAGCTAACACTATGCCCCACTGTGCCAGGACTCACAAGTGAGGTGGCCTCGAACTTGCTCTGCACCGGAGCCCCTTAAGGTAACAATGGAGCAGGCAGGATGGCCTTTCTGGTCCCAGGAGGGTGGACTCCTGTATCCAGGGCCAGCAGTTTTGTGGAAATATGTAGAGACCACAGACCTTGCTTATCAGAACTGCTGGGCAGTGTTCTGGCTGTCCTTTGTAGCTCTGTCTCTGGAAGGAACAGCATAATACAGATGGATTCCAGTCCAGTGCAAAGAATCAACTTTTGGTGTGCAGAGTCCAGGCCTCGCCAGGTCACAGGCTGATTGTGACCTTGGCCAGTGAAGCGCTTGGTTGGTCCTGTGGAGCTCAGGAGGGCTCCCCAAGGGAAGATGGCTGAGCGGGACTTGTCCCAGGTGGCCTGGGTCACAGACTAGATACATGCACATCAGGGGATTTTTCAGTGAAATGAGGAGCAAGAGTTCGCACGGGGCTGCAGGAAGCTGGTAGAGGCAGATTCCCAGGATCAGGCTGGCGGGCCCAGGACTGCTTCTCAGGGGAGGTGGGATACACCAGTGGCCAAGTACAGTGAGGACAGCAAAGACAGAAAAGCTCCAAGAAGAACGGAAAGGCTCAGAGATCAGGGTTCTAGGAACAGAGTGAGGGTCAGGGGAAGGTCAGAGGTCAGGCTGGAAGGATAGTGACTACAAGCCGCATGTCTGTCTCTCTTCCCTTTGCTTCCCGGAGCAACCCTAAGTTCGCTATTAATCTCCCTAGACTGGTCTTGTTGATCCGTGTTGATTTCCCCCGCACACCTGTTCCTGTTTCAGATGAAAATGTATTATGAAATCATTCCATCCTGCCGGTGATTACCATGGCAATCAGGCATGCTCGCTGACAGGCCAGCACTCCTCTAGAAGACAAGATTCTGCTGATAGGCCTTTCAAGTCACTTACACCTGGCTGGGGAGCGCGGGGCACAAGGGGACATGGGGTGAGGCTGCAGGATGGTGTCCCTTCCCAGGAGGCCCAGGCAGCTAGGTAGCACAGCCCCAAAGGCTTTGGGGGGTGTCCTCTGCGGGAAGGTGTGGGTTGGGTCAGAGGATGGGCAGGCCAGGGGCTGGTAAACCACATGATGCACAGCTGAGAATAGCCTCGGAAGGCACAATCCGAAGGCTATATCTCAGCCACCCGCACCCATGGGTATCGACTATCATTCAATCTCCTACTGGGGACAGAATCTACCTATATGGCCCTCCTGGAACATCACAAACACATGACTGTAAATATTGCTCTTCTCAGCGATAGGATTCGGGCATAGGGTCTGAGGAGATCCCAGGTGGTTTCAAATTTTTAGCCCTCATAGATTAAGTTTGAAAAGGCTTCAGGCAGAGCACTGGGCTTCATTCATATTCTAGTTCTACCACTTAGTGACTCCTGGGAAAAGTGACTTAGCCTTTCTGTGCCTCCACCATTAAAGGCAGATACTAAACCCTTCTAAAGCACACAGTTGCATGGGTCAAGTATGAAAACCCATTAGAACAGCACTGGCACATAAAAAGCCCTCCAGTCAGATACTGGTGTCTTTTAGTCACTTCTATTTTGTCATAGGAAGGGCAGTGAGGCCAGGCCACGGGGCCAACTGGACTAGAATGTCTGGCCCTATTCACTGATGCTAGGGAAACTTTTCTTCCCCCTTTTTCTTTCTTTCTTTCTTTCTTTCTTTCTTCCTTCCTTCCTTCCTTCCTTCCTTTCTTTCTTTCTTCCTTCCTTCTTTCCTTCCTTTTGTTTTGTTTTTGTTTTTCAAGACAGGGTTTCTCTAAGTAACCCTGGCTATCCTGGAACTTGCTTTGTAGACCAGGCTGGTCTCGAACTCACAGAGATCCTCCTGCCTCTGCCTCCTGAATGCTGGGATTAAAGGTGTGCACCACCACTGCCCAGCTGGAAACTTTCCTTTTGATGCAAGAGTGCATGGTGCCGAGCAGCGTGAGAAAAGCATCCTTGCTGGCATCCACATTTTGACATCTGCAGGACTAGCCCTGGAATTGGCAGAGTCACTTCAGCTAGAGGAGCAGGAAGGGCAGAGGGGACCAGCCAGGAGCATGGACTAAACATAAACATGACCTTGCCTCTTTCTCCTGATGCCCTTCTTGGTGCCACCCTCTTCTGGACCAAGAGAAGCCTGAAGCCCAAGAGACCAGAGCTGACCTGTAACAACGGTGGTTGCGACACCAGCCTATCTTTCGGCTCTCTCCCCAGGATGTCTGTCAGTCCTGTCTACAGCCAATTCATTTTCCAGCCTAAGCAAGATTTAGTCCACTTTCTCCAGCTGTCACCCTTTACTCCTAACTGCAGCTCTCGAAGCTTAGCCTAGGACTTTGGCACACTCAAGCTCTGGAAGAATAGGAATGTCTGCCTTATTTGCTGGCTCCCCCAGTTGCCCATACACGAGTGCTGTCTGAGCGGAACCTGCTGTTGCTCATGCTGTTCTGGGCCCCACACTACTTCTCTTTCTCATGCAATGACACTTGTCATTAACGGCATTGTCTTACATCTCCACGGATACCGAGCCATGCAGAGTAGGTCAGGAGCCACCATGGGCTCTGTGTTACAGAATCCACCAGCCAGAGGCAGTGACAGGCCATTATTCCGTGTCCTGCAAACTGCAGTGATAAGGAAACTCCACCAATTTGATCCTTTATCTTGTTGCAGGTTGAGGAAAGATATTATTTCAATCTAGATAATGATTCAATTTCTTGGACGAAAATGAGATTTTTTTTCAGGTCTTCAAGGGGGTGCCACCAAAATCCCTCTTGGGACTAGGACAGGCCATGCTCAAGTTAGAGGATTTCTTGTAATTTAGAGACTGTACTGGGGGTGGAGGAGTGAACTGAGAGCAGGGAGTTTGACTGCAAGGGAGAAACATACAGGCTGGGTTAATAAGAATACAAAGTAACTGCTGTTTGGATATTCATAAGCATTAGCCCAAAGCCATAAGACCTAATGCAGAAGACAGACATGCAGTGTGAGCAAGGCCTGGGACCCGGTGATGTGCAGAATAAGGATACAGAAACTAGCCCAGCGGTGACAGGGCTGTACAGGTCTTCCATATCGGCCTGTCGCACAAGGAAGGTCTGGGCCACTTTGCCGACAGATGGCTTCAGAGCTAGAGCTCTCTACCACAGGGAAGTAAAGAAGCCTACTCTATCTCTGACCAACTGTGCCTCCAAACTAAACTCAAATCACCGCATCCAAGGAAGTCACAAGGTGCTGACAATGCAGTTCATCTCTGTGCACTCTGGGAACACCGGGAAGTCATTAAACAAGATGCAAATGACATCAGATAACACGTGCAGCGATACCTCAGTTATTTGCACTAAATAATGAGTTTGGAGAAATAATACATTGCTTTAAAGGCTTGGGAATTCCAAGAGCTTTAGCGCAGAGTTCTCAAACTGTGTGATTTGCTTTAAACCATCATTGCAATTAGAGAGTGACTGTCATATCACATGTCACTTGTCATATCACACATCCCAGAAGAAATTCTAGGGGGGGTGTAAAGCACATATGCATTTGAGCCATCCCCCAGAGAGCAGTTTGACCTCCAAAGAAAAGGCTCGGTTCTCTTCAGCCCCCTTTGAATAGCTCCAGCTGCAAAGCCCAAGTCACAGGAAGGTGGTATCTCTCAGTATGGCACTATAGTAACCAGACCTGAGCACCTGAATCATGCTGTTGTCAATGTGAAAAGCAACACACAACCGGAGTAACACTGGGGGTCTCTAGGAGAATAGAAACTTGGGGTTGGGGACTGGGAAGGGATGTTTACTGGGGACCTTCTGCTTAAGAATCACAAGACTATCACCAATCCAGAATTAGACTTCAGTTAATAAAAGTGCACATTTACAGTACAGATAGACATCACTATTAGAGACCTTCTGTATCACTATTTGACTCTCATACTATACCCAGCTTATGATTCTAGAACATAAAGGTAGTTGCAGTCAAGGTAACTGCCAGGTCACGTGACTGTGATACATGGCTGTCTTTACAACAGAGAAGCTAATTAGGCATAGGAATAAATGCCATGGGTGCCAGGCCCGGGTCCTCTTCACCTACCAGCACATTCCTATCTAGCTACTGAGTGTACGGCATGTGCCTTTTGCCTGGGACAGTCTCCGGACTCCTGGCTCTTTACTCAGGTGATGCCACGGAAGTGGTAACACTCTGTGAATGGCTGAGGAGTAACGGAGCATCCTTGTCTCTGATCCATGCATCACCACAGTGCTGTATGGAGCTGAGAAGACCCGCCCTAGCGCATATCCTTGCTAGGAGCCTGGCCCCCACACTTGCTGCCTGTCTCCCCCACAAGTGCTCTCTATGGACATGTCACTCGCACCTTGAACCATCTCAGACTCTACTCCCAAGAGACGCCAACGGATTGTTCGCTGATAGTTGCATACGGAGCTCTCATGTTGATGGAATAGCCCCTACTGTTATAAGTGCACATGGCCTTCTGCTTTGGGGACAGCAGAATAGCCATTGTCCTTCCTGTTAGAGACCACTGGGCTGATGTATTGCCCATGAAAGCCAGACACACAATACACTGGCTTTAGAATGAAGAGAATCCAGACACTAGGACTGGGGGACCATGTAACCATCATTACTTTGCTTCTCCAATGGGGGTGTGGGCAGTCCTAGCAGGACCTGCTTCTTAATGAGAGCGACCCAGTGTCCTGAAGCAGAGTGTTCGAGTGAACGTTTTCCAAGCTCCACATAACAGTTCAGTGAACCTGAGCAAGTATTTAGCCAGTCTTAGCCTCCGTTTCTCTAGTTTGGATACCTGGATCCTCTGTGAAGCTCTCAAGAGGTGAGACTGCCAAATGTGTATACACAGCTAACGCTATGGAAATACTACTCTTACTGGTATTTCAAAATAGCCAGCCCTTCCTGCTACCTTGCATTTGTTAAATACATATATTTCAGTCTCAGCCTGGGCACCAGTGGCTGTCCAGGAGAGCAAGCACGATCTTGGTGACAGTGTGTCCCCAGTGCTGGTACCTTCATGGGTGAGAGTGGCCCTTAGTGGCTGCTGTCTACAGAAGGCTCTGTGTTTGTTTGAGGGACAGGTTCTGAGGCCTAGGGAAGATCTCAAACATGGGTTTCCTGTATTTACCCAGTGTGAATATGTGCCCATCTCAAGGTCAGCCTCAAGTTTGTTGGGAAAAACAATCCACACAGTCGTCTGCACGTGAGGAACAGCAGACAAACTGGGTGACATTTACTTTTATTTACACAGATGAGGAATACGTCACTGTGTGCTGGTTCTTCGCATCTAGACCCTCCATGGAGCCGTTATGGGCCCACAGCAACCTCTCCTCCGCCCATCAGACCCATGCCTGTGCCGCCCTTCACAAAGACCTCAGTGTCTTCCCCAGCGAGGCCTCTGCTCTGCTCTCCATCCCTGCCCTGTGGCCCAGATCAACCCTGTCCTTCCCTGAATGTTCTCCCTGCCCATCATTGGTACCTCTTTCTGGTTCATGTGCCCTTCTAGAAGGTTCTTTGTCCCATGCACCTCTTCCACACCGATGACAGGATTAGGTTGACTCATGGCTCTGGGTTGAGCACACTGTTCTGTGGTGTGTGAGAGAATTGTTCTGACAGGGACAACCCAAGAATACACTTCGAACAGGGCAGACACAAGACTCTTGGGATGGCAGGGCAGTCTCGCACTGCCCACTCACAGATCAACAGACAAGGAGTTCTGTCTGTGACACCCCAGGGGTGTTCTCTACTTATAGGTCAGGGCATCCTCCTTCAACTTGATGCCTTATGTGCTTGGGACCTTCCAGAAGAATCCAAAGCCAATTCCACCCAGGTCACACAGTTCCTGCCCTTAGCAGGGAAACTGCCCAGTTCCAAGAAACATTGCTATAACCACAGAACTCAACAAGCAAAATTCATACTCACAAGCACCGACTCCTTAGGCTTCAATTTCAGGCCACCAGTTTTTCTGCAAACCTGCTCATTTCCTGCAAAGAGAGGGACAGGCAGGGAGAAGCGCATTAGCATCTGCTCTGGGTATCCTTCAAGCTTTTCTGGCTGGCCTCAGGCTCCACACCTTCTCTACACGCACGTTCCTTTCTGCAGCACTCCCCTCCCCTCCCCTCCCTAGGAACACCATGTTCTGTTGGGTGGGCGCCCCCACCCCTGCAGGCCTGTAGGCTCTGCCCACGCCGCCGCCGCCTCCTCCCGCTCCCGGCGCCCTGCCAGTCTCCGATTGACCACTGCCTCCAATTCCCTGAAGGCACTGGGCTTCTTCCCACTCCGGAGCCAGCGAGGCCTCCACTTCTGTAGCATGGGGTTGCCTAGCAACGGTGCGCACGGGCTCAGAAGGCCCTCCTAAATTGGACCTCACAGCACAGGGCATCTCCTTGTACAGCTGCCTGCATCTTAACAATCTGCCTCTGAATAATAACACAATGGTAATTGCATTCATGGACCCCAAACTACATTTAAATAATGTTCAAGAGCTGACACAAACCAACAAAGGCCAGAAAATGCATAGGGGAGGTTGACTGCGAGGCCACACAGGGACGCTCCGCTGTGGGAGGGAGTTGACACCGAAGACTTGAGTTAATGACAACGTGAACCTGAACTGTGAATTCTCCTGTCTTCTGCCTGCGCGTGTCACTGCTGTAATGCCTGGTAATGTAAGTTTGGGCAATTAATGCGAGGAGGTAGGGATGCTTCAAGACAGGGTGCCCTCTGGTTCCACTGACTTGTTCTTCAGTTTTGGGGGGAACAGGGAAGGAAAGACTTCAGAGGGAAAAGAAGCTGGAAAGTGAATTTTCCTAGATCTTGCAAACATGGCTAAATACCTTCTCTCACTCCTCCTCCTCCTCCTCCTCCTCCTCCTCCTCCTCCTCCTCCTCCTCCTCCTCCTCCTCCTCCTCGAGTCTCACTCTGAAGCCCTGGTTAGCCTGGAACTCGCCGTGCGGATCAGGCTAGCCTCAGATTCATGGGTGCACCTCCAGTCCCTGCCTCTGAGGTGCTGAGACTATATACCATGTCATGTGGAAATACATTTTAGAAAGTAAAGGAAGGACTTGGGAAAGGAGAGGAGACAAATGCCACACAACAGAGAAATTTCAGGATGAGAACCAAAGGCCCTTGGGAGTCATGGCAGCAGCTCGGGCTGACCCCCAAATGCCTGGAATGACAAGCCCTCATATTTGTGCAGCCGTGTTCACGAGAGACTCATTCCCCATAGCCAAAGACAGAGGCAACCCAAGTCTCTAACACAGTCACCGAGGGAAGAATGAAGTATGGCAGGTACAGTCCCCTGAGTGAGGATCACTCGCCCCACAGAGAGAAAGAAATCCTGATACACCCATGCTGTGGAAGAACCTCAAGGCCAGTCACAGGAAGGCAATCTACACAATTCCCTTTGCTCGACAGGTCCAGAGTAGGTAAATTTCCAGAGACAGAAAGTATGGGGAGGCTGGCAGAGTGGTCAAGCAGGGTAGGGGGCATCTTATGAGCACAGAGTTCCAGGTGGGGAAGGTAATGTCATTAACTGCACACCAAAAAGTAGCAAAAATAGTAATTATATATATATATATATATATATATATATATATATATATATATATATATATTTTCTGTTTTAATTTTGAAAAATTCATTTGTAATATTGGTGCAAGACTCATGAGATTCCTCAAGGCTTGAGTCGATCTTCATCTTGGAGGTCAGAGTAGCCCTTGTTACTCTCAAGTTTGAACAGGGTAGTTGTCACCAGGATTAACAGCTATACTGCTCAGGGCATCTGACTAGCATGGGCCTATGCCCTGAGGCTGCACACAGGGCCCACATGCTGAGAGGCAGGGTTCTTTACTTCTGCAAACAGCATCTGCTGGCCTCTGGGGCAGTGGTTCTCAACCTGTCGGTCGTGACCCTTTGGGAGTCTACCGACTCTTTCAATAGGGTCACCTAAGACCATTGGAAAACACAGATGTTTACATTATGATTTATAGCAGTAGCAAAATTACAGTTATGAAGTAGTAACGAAAATAATTTTGTGGTTGGGGGGGGGTCACCACAGCATGAGAAACTGTATTGAAGGGTTGCAGCACCAGGAAGGTTGAGGACCACTGCACCTGCTCCTCCAGTCACATGACTCCAGTGCATCTACTCATGCTCTGTGCCTCAGCCCACTCTTCTGGGCTCTGATCAAATCCCACATCCCTCAGGAGTCTTCCAGATTCCAGACCCCTCCAGTGTTCGCAAACGAACGCTGTAGCCTGCACTGACGGATTCCTCTTGCTTTGCATTCTAGTCTGAGTGGTGCCCCTCCCAGTGAAGCCCTGGACAAAGGACACGGGCCTGTGCCTGCCTCAGGACCACACAGCACATTCCAAGAGCTAATGGGCTCCTTCTCTGCCTCCTTCTCAGGGAATGTCGGGCATGAAACAGGTCTGCAGACTGTGCTGCGGAGCCCTGGAACTCAGGACTTCAGGTAGAACTCACTGGTAACTACCGTCAGCTTCTGGGAGGTGCCTCTCCACGGGCAGCCCGCAGTTGAGTATTTACAGGTCTGATTAATTTGGAAGGGTCATTACAGCTAATGGCTTCTTGGAGCCAGAATGAATAAACAGCATAGGTAATTTTTTTCCCAGTGTCCTAGATTTTTTTTCTTGGAATGTGCTTTAAGTGTTAAAACAGAGTGTTACAAGAAAAAGGAAGAAGGGATAAGAAGAAGGAGAAGATTCCAAGGACAGATGGGAGGAGCCCAACCACTGCTCTGAACAAGCTTCCTCTGTCTCCCTGCTGATACGTGGGGCAAGATCTGGAAGGTACTTCCAACTCAAACAGATAATAAAATTATGGCTGGAGATGAGAAGGAGGAAGGCGTCTAATAACCTTCCAAGGTAACACACTCCACCCCACCATTACCCTAGTGCTAGACACCACTCTCTAGGGACAAAGTGCCAGCCATGTTCCCCTTTGGCCAAGACAAGGTTTGCAGTAATTTCACTGTCTTCCCAGACATTGACCCTGTTGCTTTCAAACTTACAACCTAGCTTTTCCTGGCTCTCATTTGATCATTAAAGTCCTCCAGACTAATGACTTGTTTTCCTGAATCTCCAGGAATGGCTGGAAACAGGCCAGAGGGCATCGTCTAGGCTCCGTCTCTCCAGCCCTTGGCTCTGTGACCAGCGGCCCTGTCTGTCAAGCTGGCTACCGCAGGACTGACGCTCCGTGCTCTCCCAGATGGGCCAGATTAAACGGAAGTGCTCTTCACAGAACAGAGAGCTCTGGCTCCAGCCTGACATCCCGGGAGAGACAGATGGGGCCGATGACTGTGGCTTTCTCTCCTGACTCTGTTTCCTGGTCATTGTATTGCTTCCCTCTGTCTTGGCGAGGAACAGACAAGGGAAGGCGGGAAGCCTGTGTCTGTGACAAACACACGGGTTCCTACTTCTGGAACGCTCGTGGCTTTCGGTGGCAGTGAGAGGAATTGTACATTAAAACTAGATGAATAGTGGAGTTAACACTGTTGTAACAATTTCCCTTAGCTAACATTTGGACGACGCTTTGTTGGTTTAGTCTGGTCTGGTTTAGTCTGGTCCTGTGCACCTGCCAGGCAGGTGGAATAGCTTCAGCCTGTCCACTGAGTGCAAGGTCTGCTTCCTGCCAAGGATGCAGCCATAAGAAGGCAGGTTCTAGCCACACTCCTCTCAGGAGGCTTCCAGACAGAGAGGGAGCTGAGTTTGAAGCCTTGCTCAAGATCTTCCAGATAATTAGGGCTGGCACAGCCTTGTGCCTCATCTTCTGCCTCATTGGCCCCTTCCAAAGGAAACAAGATGTGCCCTCCAGGGCTGGGCATGGTGCAGAGCCCCCTGCAGTCACAGCCTGAGTCCCCACACTTTAGCTTGTCCTGAAGTCCCCTGTCCTGGGAAGACTGTGTGGAAGCTGGGGCGGGGGGAAGGGGGCAGGAGGAAGGAAGGAGGAGGAGAATAAACCAATGCAAATTTGACATCTGTGTCCTTAAGGAAATCTCAGAACATGAACAATCAGCATGAGACTCAAAACTGGTATTGTTTTTGGAGCTGCTGTTGGATGTTTTTTTAAGAGGTGAGAAATCCGTGCTCAGAGGGAAGGGGCCTGCGAGTCCTCCACTCGGCTCTTGAAAGGCCCTCGGCACAGAGATGACAAATCTCCAGGCTACACTGAAGACCAGACCAGGGCTCTATTCACAAGCTCACAGCCATAGACTTGGGTGCTGAGTTCAAATTCAAGCCATGTTCTGCTGATTTTCCCCTCCTGTGATGAGCATTAACTGTCGGACAGCAGGGATAAGCATGCCTTGATGTTGGAGGGTGCATAACACAGGCACATAATGTTTGGAAACAAGTGTGCAGTGGTAGAGGCTGTTTCAGTGGCAGGTTCTGCAGCTCCAGAAGCTGTGAAGTTTTGTGGTTTAGAATGGACAGCTACTACTGGCTACTGTGTGATCTTGGGTAAGTAACCTCTCTGTGCCTTAGACTTTCATTAGCCACGCCCCCTAGTTCCTGCAAAGGTGAGAGCAGCAGTCACATTCTCAGGTGCCCACCACATGAGCTGGAAGTGTGTGCCCTGCATGAAGACCTGCTTGCTTACCCTGAAGATGCCAGCACCATCCTTCAGTAAGCGGATGGACAGACGTGCAGAAAGCAGACTCTCATTTGCTGATGAGTAGAGGAGGCAGCTGAGATGCATATAGGAGCTAACCTAACAAGAAGGCTTTCTGCGCTGCAGTCTGAGAAAGGTCCATGGTTGCTAGGGACTGGGTGAGGGAGGAACACACGGGGTGCAGAGAGTTTCAGGGACAGGAAGACCGTTTCTGTATGCTCACATTTGTCAAAACCCATGGGACATAACGCACCAAGAGGGACTCTCCTAGGAGCTCGTGAGCCCAGAGGATGGCGGATTGAAAGCATTGGCGTCTGTTCAGCCATCTTAACAGATCAGTATAAGGTGTTGATACTCTGGGAAGTTGGGGGAGAACTGAGGAGAAAGAGGCCCATAGGTATCATCTGGGTTTCACCTCAATTTTTCTGAAAATGGTGGCTTGGAGAAGCCCAGTAAGTGGCTGGGGCCTAAACCATCCCTCAGAGTTCATCTGCATGAGGCTAGTTAGGCTCCTTCTGTATCAATGAGGGAGGTGTGTGGTGGGGAGGGGCGAGCATGGCCCTTTCAGGAACAGAATCCTCCTGTCCTTGCTTAGGGTGGTGGTGGCTCCTTAGAAGTCTGAGTCTCAATGACCTTGGCCGAGAATTTTAAAATGGCCTGAGAAAGGGACAGCTAAGCCCAGAGCTAGATCAACACTGGAGCTTGGGTATGGGAGTGGAGGCAAGGGGTGGACAGCCTGTCTGAGGACAATGATGCAGTCTACAATCCCTGGTCAGGGTGCCCCACCCTGCCTTTTGCTCAGTTGCACACGCACATAGCATTTTTTTCTGGCCTCAGAGAGGTGTGTTCCTGGACGGGGTAAATCTAAGTCCCACCAGATATGATCTGGGGATGCGGAGAGAAGGGGAAAGGCCACTTAGACCCTCCTGTACTCCATAATGTCCCCTCCAGCAAGCAAGGGAGATTCGGTGTTATCACACTAAACGGCAGTTTACGTCTGGAAAAGGAAAAGTACTTTTCTTTGGATACAAAGAAGCCAAGTACAGCAACTTCTTATGTCTCCCCGGCCAGCGCATCTCTGCATCTCCCCTGTGGGCTGAGGTGCAGGGAGCATTGATGACTCAAGCAGCCCAGCAGGCTCTCTGTTTATGACCATGACTGTGGGGTCCCCTGGTGGTGGTTCTGTGGCCTGTGGGACTCCTGAGGCAGGTGTCAGGCTGGGGTGGGGGCTGCTCTGAGCTCAGACAGAACAAGATGTAGGTCCAACACTTCTCTGGCTTTAGTGAGCTCTCTGCCTTTTTTGTCTTTGTCTTATTTCCCAGGGTCTGAGTCCTGTTACCCATTCCTCCATATTAACCTACTTTCCAGAAAGTTCTATCTCCACTTGTCCAGTGTGAGAGTCAATTGTTCTTTTTCTCAGAGCAAAAGCATCCTTTCAGGTGGAAGGGAAGTCGTGTTTCCTGAACCCTGCCCGTTAGGATCCATCATAGTGAAGACTCGCCTAGGGCACCAGCAGGTGTAGAGAGTGCGGGGCTCCTCCCGCTGAGGTGCTGAAGTGTTGCTGGGAGATTGTTGCTTTGAAGTGCCCACCTCACCTGTCTCTTAGAACTGGATCCTACCCAACATGCAACAGTTGGGATCGCCTGTGTACACAGCAGGTCACTTCTCAAGAGTGCAAGGGGACATTGTTTGAAGGTCACATAGGGCAGCGGGTAAAAGGTGACTTAGCTATGCCAAATGTGCACGTAGCTCCCCTCCAGTACCACCCATTTCTGGGGGTTAGGAAAGCTCTCAGGACTCTTCCTGGATCAGGCATTCTGTCCCCCACATAGGAGACGATGAGTCAGTGGAAACTATCTTGAGGAGGTCACCAATGCTGTCACAGGCCCAGAAGAAACATTGCCTGCGGCGGCACACCCCAAAGGTTCTCCCTAATGCTACCCGCTGCAGGATAGCATTTCTAGAATATTCCATGAGCACTCTCTGTCTTGTGAGCATGGGTTTCTGCACGTGTGTGGCCATCTCTACTGCAGACCTAGAGGAAAGGGACTGCCATTTGTCACTGGCCTCCAGAATGCTTCCTGACCCCGAGTTCCTGAGGCAGCAGACAGACAGCAGAGTGTGGGAGGATGGGGAGACCCAAAGTGTGAGCGCAAGGAGAGATGCTGAGTAGAGCCGCAGAGGTCACAGAGGTCACGGGTCACCAGGTCCCAGAGGAGCAGAGGGTACAAACGTGCAGCAGACACACGGGCTGTAAAAGGATGCTGTGGGGCTGGCCTCTGGACCCAAAGAAACCTCTAGGAGAGGAGAGGAGCTGGGCCGGGCTGAAGCCATCTTCTGCTTCCTGCTTCCTAGTGTCTACTTCCAGTTCAGCCAGGACTAAGGAACCCAGTCAGCTCAGCACACATGGCCCAGAGGAGGTTTATTCATCCCACGTTGACCCAATGGGTAAAAGATGACTTCCCGGAGCCAAAGCCAATGGCTGACTGGTACAGCTGGCCAGTCACCTGACGCCTCTTAACATCTAGCCCAACGAGGACACTACATAGCCAGTATCAGAGCTCTCCAGGTTGATGAAGCCTCTTATTAACTCTGTGCCTCCCAGATCACTTCATAACTGTCATATTTTTTGTATGTAAGTGACACACAAATGATATTGCCTACAGTTTCTGATCTCAGTCTTCTGTTTCCTAGTGGAATGAATGATTAGGTATTCTTACAAGGTAATTCTGAGAGTATGCGGGAGTGAAGCTCATTTGGTAGAGTACTTGCCTAGCATTATACAAGGGCTGGGGCTCAAGCCTCAGCATTTGGTAAATTAGCATGGTAGCTCATATCTGTAATCCCAGCACTCAGGAGACACAGTGAAGATCAGAAGTTCAAAGCCACCCTCAGTTACATAAAAAGTTTGGGGTCAGCCTAGGCTACATGAAAACCAGTCACATGAAAACCAGAAACTGAACCAAAACATGTGAGTGTAAAGTCTCCTGGGATTGCTTTTTAACGTTTCCCCAAGCTTTCATTATTTTACCTCTGTCTAACTCAACAATAAATAAATATAAATATATATGTATATTTTAAATTACCAGTTTTTTTCATTCTCTTCAAGGTTCAATTCAGTTTTCACAGAAGCAACTTTTCTTTTGCAGCAGTATTTAAGTGATTTGTATACTATTTAATTAAATTGCATAATTACAATAGCAAGTTTCACTGGCATAAACAGGTTTGGGCGCAAAGCCAGCTGTTGCAGGGAGGCACTGGGCTCAGCTGCTGGGAGCAGACGTGGGGAAGTTTTTGGATTGCTGCCTGCCTGATCCGAACGCTTCTCCAGCTGGAGGTATCAGTCACGGGGAGTGGGGGATGTTGGTAGATCTGGCAAGGTGGTCATTGCAGCCATGATGAAGGTTAATTCTCCAGGGCCTCCTTGTACCTAGGGAGTCCTCCTCCCAGTTCCTCCTTTGCTTGCTGAGACAACGCCCGCTCCATGTGCCCTCTGCCCAGCCCTGCCTGCTACACTGACGACCGCTCCCAGGAAGCGGTCTGCCAGGGTTTTTCCATTGAGCTCTACAGCCTCAGTGACAAATGACAGCTCAATGTAGCTGTCTCTCAAACCAGTGGGTATCTCTTCCCGAGGACCCCCACTCATAACATTCCAAGTATATTCAGTAAGGAGTTGAGGCATGGGGTCAGTGAGCCATCTACAAGCCTGTCAGTTTTACCATCTAGATGTCCAGGTAATGCCCAGCAACACACTTCCCCTAAAACGCTGCTGTGGGCTTACCTGGGTTCTTAATCCCTCAAATTCCTAAATCCCTTTTACTGTGGGATACCATGCCTCCTCGCCCCCTAGCAGAGCCATTTTCTTCATGTGAGTAGCCTTCCTTACTCATGGTCACACAGCTAGCCCAACTGCCATCTAGCTAGCCAACCAACCGGCCAGTGTCGTCAGGTGCTCGTAGCTCTCAGGAGAGGAAATGCTTGCCAGGAGAGGCCCACAATAGACGTGCTATTTTGGGGTGCCTACTATTCCCCCTCCTTTCCTCTCGGTAAGATAATCGAAATTTCCTTTTTGGTGACTTTGCTACATGCCCTTAAAGCCAGTGTGCTTCAGGGGTAGGCCGTGGTTAAATTAAACCAATCAGTTCATCTCAATTTTATCATGAGATTCAAAGACATATTTTCTGGGGGCTTCTGGAGAAGAAGCCATCACTAATAATGCGGAAGGGGCCTGCATGGCCTGGAGCTGTGACAGCCTTTTTGTTATCGGAAGGAGCCCAGAGGACAGCACTGGAAAGGTCACAGAAGAAAGGAATTGAAGACTTCATTACTCTGTCTTTGCATTTCTCACCGGAGTCAATGAAATGCCTTCCCCACCCCCTGTTTTTAAGAACTTTAGAATGTTCTGAAAAATAAAAAAGCAGTAAAAGCTTGAGAAAATATGTAGCCTTATTCTAGTTCTCCCCACCCTGAACCCCGGTTCCTGGAGGTGACCTCTCTCAACTGTTTTAGCTAATTCTTGTGCTCTTGGCTGGAGGATTTCCACAGAACACAGTAGACTAGTCAGTTAGGGGTGCTGTAACAGAACACCACAGACCATAGCTTGGACAACAAAAATTAGCCATTGCAGGGGTGTAAACCACAGTGGGGACATGGTGCAGGTCACGACATGGTAGGGTCCATTTCCAGGATGTCTCCTCTTAGACATTACCCTCAGTGTCCCACAGTGGAAGAGTGCCTTCTCTCCATTTCACTCCTATCCTTCCTCCTTTACATAGTCCCGGCCTCTGTATTGTCCCTGTTTGTCATGAAATCAGTCACCAATGTTCACAGCAGGGCATGCATGCAGGTACTTCTGGTGAGGGAGCCACATAAAAGTGTCTCCTTCCTGTGAACCTTTTTCATTTTCTCTACAATTAGAAATGGTTCCATAAACACCCATGTCGACAAACCTAACCAACACTGGCCCATGTGCCTCCCCAAGGGACATAGATGGGACATTTGACCCCATACACCTGAGTGTGCCATCTCGTCCGCAAGGCTGGCTGATCCCTGGCCTGCTACTACCATTTCTTCATGTGAAAATGAGACCTCATCTAGCCACGATGTGATAGCATCTTCCTGGTCACAGTAGCATAGTATGCTACGTTTGGTTGGGAGGCCTGCTCTTTTCTTAGGGGAGACAGAGGGAGGAAGGATCTGGAGGAGAGAGGATGTGGGGGAAGACTGGGGGAAAGGGAAGGGAGGGAAACTGCAGTCTGGATGTAATATATGAGAGCAAAAGAAAGAAAGAAAGAAAGAAAGAAAGAAAGAAAGAAAGAAAGAAAGAAAGAAAGAAAGAAAGAAAGAGAGAGAGACCTGAGGAATCCTCCAGCAGAAGGGTGTCCTTTAGCAGGAAATGAATTATTGTATGAAAAACCACCTCAGATAAGCATTAAACATGCCATGCCCCTGCAGAGGCATGATCCAAAGTCACCGGTTATCTAGTTTCAGCCGGGCTCACATTCTATACAGGAACATGAAAGTGGGGACATAAGTCAGGTTCAGTGATATGTGCCCATGGTTATAGTTACTTGGCAGGTGGTGGGGTGCAGCAGGTGGATTTAGAGCACCCTGGAGAAAAGTACAAGACTCTTTCATAAACACTGGGTGGGCCTCGATGGGAAAGTCCCCTCCCATTGCCTGAAAAGGCAGCAGATACGGTGCCAGATGCTGGAGAGAAGTATCAGTGTGTGGCGCTACAGAGGTAACAGGCAGAGCACAGCAGGACATACCAGGGCGCACCTCCACAAGCCCAGAGAAGATCAGGGCACAGCAATGCAGGGTTTTGCACTGGGGTAGGTGCAGGCTCCTGCCCATGCCAGGTTGGAGACAAGCATCCAAACGCCCCAAGTCTCACTTGAGTCAAGGAAAGCCTTGCTATTCTAGTAGGTCAATTCAAGTGAACACTTCCGCCATAAGTATCCTCTGTTCCCAGTGGCACAGACAAGGCACCCCTCCTCCAGAAGCCAGACTCTGAGCCCTTTAGGGTCTTCTATGTCTGAATTAGCCTTTAAATGTAAGAACAACAATTCTCACAAAGTGAATTCCCACCTTCCCCTGAAAAAAATCTTGAAGTGCTGAGAAACAAAGCCTTAATTGGGGATTGAAATTATGGGACCTGCCAAGTCACAAAAGAGGGGATTCTCTAGCAGCCTTGTAAAGCAAATAACAGTTTTTCTGTTGCCCATGCTATGATGGTACCCTGGCTCTGGCCTGCCCTGACCGTGCTCCAGCAAGTCCCTGGCGACCCAGGGACTCAGGATTCAGATGTGCACATATCCTTCCATCTCTTTGCTAGAATCCTGTCCTCCTTGTACATACCCTTCAGGTGATCTGCCTTTTCTCAGGCTTCTTCCACTCCCCATCATAGGCGGCCCTAAGCACCTCTTCCTTAAAAAAAAAGTTGTTATGAAATATTCTAGACACATGAAAAGGCAACTAATGTGATATGACACCCGCAGGCACACCACCACAACATAAATGAGAAGCGGTTCTCAATGCCAGGCCCCGCCCCTTCAGTAATCGCACTTTAGCGCCCTCTCCCATTCTTCCCCAAAGACCTTCACAGAGGAGTGCACACAGCAGGTCAGAGGAGAGCTGAGAGCTGAACTAGGCACTTCCCTACCTCAGCAGGGCACTGGAGACCCCTGTAAGTGCCAGGAATGGGGGGGGGGGACACTTTGCTCTCCGCTTAGGCAAGTAGGCAGCACTGGAGTCTAGGGGATCCACCTGTGCAGTGGTGTGGACTACTGAGACCCAGAAGGCTGAGCAGTGTTTACAGAGGCAGAGAGACCAGCCAAGACATTCCAAGTGAGAGAGGTAAAACAGGAGACAGACTCTCCATCAGACCCTCAGCAGTGAAGGGTGTGTCCCTTCAGGAGCCCTTGATGACTGGCTGCTTATGTCCCTCCCTATTCCTGGAAGTGGACAGAAGGGCAGGGTTGTTGACAATGGCAGTGCCTGGGCAGTGTGGAAAATGGCTTTCTGGATACCCTCTGGTGGCAGCAGAATAGAGGCTGAATCACCAAGATGAACAGGCGGCAGAAGCCAGCTGGCAGAGAAGGGCTGGAGCGTCTCCTCACCTGGGCTGTGTGTAATGAACGGAGCAGGCACCAGGGAAGTCTAGGCTGCTCAAACTTGAGAGGGGCCTTTGGAGTTGTAAATGGCCTCTACAACTAAGAAATCGTGTTCTTCCTGTCACGGGGTTTTCCTCTCGTCTCAGTAGCCCATTTTCCCCTTGGGAGTGCCTCACCTTGCATTTCTTAATAAGCTACTTCTTTTTCTATTCCTAAGTGTGTGTTTCTGTTTTGGATATGGACCAAACAACTAACCAGGCTTTCTCTGAGACTCTGGGCTTTCTCTGTTTTTCTGACTTCCAGTTCTTCTTCTGACCCATTCCAGCTGCCATGCCTTCCTCACTATCATGGGCTATAATGCCACAGTATCCTCTTCCTGGAGGATTCTGAAACTTACAGCCTACCCGCCCTGTTGCTTTTCTCACAAACTCTAACTGTTCTCAAGCTTCCTTTGGTGCCTGTTTCTAAATTCTTCTATCAACAAGACTAAGAACCCAAAACAGAACCTGGGTCCTCTGGTAGTGCTCTCACATGACTGCAGCTGCTGCCCCACAAGGTCAAGGGTATTAAACGAGCTGGAGTTCCGTGGGTCTGGCACCTACATCTCAAGACAGAGGAGGAAGTTCAAGGATAGGATAACCTCTGCCTTACATCCAAAGGGGTCTACAGACTGTTCCTAAGCCTGCCGAAGTCTATGCCCACTTGATCTTTTACGTTGTCAGGCCCCACCCTTATGCCTGTCTATGATCCTTCATCAGACCATGGGGTACTGTCAAGACCTCTGAGAGCAAGATTTAAAAAGGTCAGACACATGGCTGGCATCTTTGATTATACCCAGGACACCTTTACCCCATTCCTGCCCGCATCCCCCAGGCTCATGAGTTTGAACATTTGGTCCTCCGTTGATACACTCTTTGGGAAGCTTGTGAGTGGGAACTTTGGAATATGGAAGGATAGCTCACCTCTGATTTCAGACAAGCTCTCTGCTTCTTGACTGGTGTCACATGACAAGCTGCCGCTATAAGTTCTGATCACCACGTGCTGACCCATTCCAGCTGCCATGCTTTCCCCCCTATGACGGGCTGTGATGCCATGGCATTCAAATAAAGTAAATTTCTCCTTCCTTACATTGCTTTGGTCAAGGTTTTCAGGGCAACCAGAACAATAACTAATACAAGTAGTGACAAACATGTGGAGGATAAAACTGAAAAAAAAATGTTACTTTTTATCACATTCCCTTAGTAAACACCCAAGGAGTAAATCCAATGAAATATTGGCACACCTTCCACTGAGAAACACAAAACAACACTGTGGTAAATCAAAGACTTAAATAAATAACAGGATTATGATTCCACAGACCGAAAGCAGTGATAATATGTCTGTTTCCTCCAGTTTGATCTGTAGATTCAGTACAATGCTTACCGGAATCCCAGATTTACACCCCGGTGCATGTGCACGTGTGTGTCACGTGTGTGCGTAAGTGTGGAGAGTCTGACAAGTGATTCTAAAATGACGTGAAAGTTGGAAGGACATAGGCTACCTAAGGCGGTGACAAAGAACAAAGCCGACATAACCAGGTGACAATACTTCTGCCATAAAGCTACAGGACGGACAGAGTGATGTGGGTTCAGGGATAGACAAGGGGTCTATGGAAGAGGACACAGAAATAGACAATTTCTTACGGTGACTTAGAGTGAAGGGTCTACTCCACTCCAGTGGTAAAGGATGTATTTGCAGTGACAGTGCTGAGCCAGTGGGATAGCTACATTAAAAATAAACATCGAGCTCTACTTTATGTTAAAGAAAAATTAATTTGAGAGGGAATGTAAGCCTAAACAAGATAATAACGCTGTAAGAGAAACCTTGGAGAATACATCCAAGACCTTGAATGGGAGAAAAAGTCCCTTAACAGCACAGAAAAAGCATTAGCGATCAGTGAAAAGACAGACAAATTGGACTTCATTTAAATTAAGAATGTCTGTTCATTAAAAGGCAGCATTAAAAAAAAATAAAAGAAGGCCACGCAGTGAGAAAAAGTTGACAGCGAAGAACTCATCCATGTATACCAAGAAAGACGACAAAGTCGTTGATTTTTAAAACCGGGAACGTTTGAATAGGCTTCCCACAAAAGAGGATAGCAGAGTGTCCCATAAACACACAACTGTGTGGATGAAAAGCATCAGGGCCACAGTGACATGTCACACTCTGGCCAGAAAAGCAAAGTATCAAGGCTGTTGAGGATGGCCCGCACCTGGGACTCTCCAAACCCTGGGAAGAGTATCAATCAACACAGATTATTTGGCATCACTTATAGAAGATATAGAGACTTGTACCACATACAATCCAGCAAATCCATACTGAAGTATGAAGCAACTGGAAAGACATCTATGTACACACACAAGAAAACCATCAGTAAATGTCATCACGAAATCTTTTAGCAAAATGCCCTCAAATGAGATGTGATCCAAATGTCCATCAATAATGGAACTGGCCACACACCTTTGGATACTATGGTTATGAGAGTGAGTCCTGGCATTGTCTACAGTGTGGCTAGGTCGCAGGGGTGTGTTGTCAGGGAAAAACAAAACAGACGGATATGACAGGACTCCTCTTAGGCCGCATTCAAAACAGCAGCCGTTGTCATGTAATCGAGTCAGGATAGCCACTGTGGAGAGGGGACTGACTTGTAAGAGGCAAGAGGGAGCTGTCTGGAATGGCAAGGCCAATTTAAAACATGGTTATGGTTTGATTCTGAGAATGTTTTTATGTGCAAATTCAGCATGCTAAACATGTAAGATTTGGACACTTTTATCGAAAAGGTGCATTTGTTGGAGGGTATCATGAGGAGAGACAGGGTCACCATTAGGGGCAGGATGGACAAAGACCATACAGGACAGCTGGCCTCCATGGCCTGCCTTGTGTTCAGAAGTCTCGGGGGAACAGAGCAGAATTCTAACCATAAGGCTAATGCCCAGGGTGCAGCTCCCCAAATACTATGGCAACCTCACCAGTATCTACTCCACTTTGAAGAGACAAAGAAGTGGGAGTGGCTCCCTTGGGCCACGATGCTAAGCTGCCTCCACAGGGACCTGACCACAGACAGACACTGGGGATTCCAGTGGTCGGTCCCTGCTTTGCATCAAATTTGGACCACTGTAGAAGAAACCAGTGAAGTGAATTTTCTTTTCTTCCTTTTAAAAAACTGAGATGTACAAACTCAGTTACCTCAGCTTTTTATTCCCTGAGAGATAGGGGCAGAGAAACATCTCTGCTGACCCCTGGCCTGGGTGGGGACTTCCTGAATAAGAGAGTTGTGGCTTTATAGTCCATTTAACTTGCAAGTTCCTCAACACCTCTGCACGACGCAGGTGGAACATGTCAGTTGTCCCAGCAGGGCTTGGCCAGGGCTTCTCACAGGCCACATCCTGGCTCCTTGGCCTGCTCTGGAAACCCTGTCAACCTTAGCTCACCCTCCTCATTTTAAGACTTGAAGTCACAAAAGGATCACTTCCTGTGCCACTTCCTTGTTTTTCCTTCCCCCAGTTAATTTGTGATTTGCTGGTATTTATTTGTTTGCCGTTAGCAGTCTGGCGGCCTGGCTCTCCTCCCCCACCCGTGTCTTCCGTGTGCCTCTATCGTCTGTTTGGCTCTGTTTTCCATCTGTCCTGCGAGC
This sequence comes from Microtus pennsylvanicus, assembly GCF_037038515.1. Classification (NCBI taxonomy): domain Eukaryota; kingdom Metazoa; phylum Chordata; class Mammalia; order Rodentia; family Cricetidae; genus Microtus; species Microtus pennsylvanicus. Next base: position 11,285,079 of record NC_134582.1, read on the forward strand.
AGTGTGGCGGTGCTCCACACTTTATGGTTTAAAAATAAAGTTGGAAAAGTAACAATCAAATAGACGACAGCCTGCAAAAACAGCAGCTGTCGCCCCTAAGGGGAACTTAAAGCATCCCCTGGACGCATTTCTAAGAAGACAGATATTATGGAGTGAGAAGGAAGAGGCCCAGCCAATGGGAATCATTCAGGGCTCTCTGCTGGAGAGGTGGTAGTGGATGCTCCACTCCAGGCACCTGTTGCTCAGCCCTCTGACTGGAAACGAGAGTGAGCAAGTGAAAAGGGGCCTCCGAGGCATCCAGTCTCTGGAGTCTCTGAGTTTTACAACTTGACCAGAGAGCAAGTCATCTGCAAATCAAGCCACCAGGTCAATGTCAGAAAGGACAGAAGTTGCATGTGGATTCTGCCAGTTGACTAGCTAAAAGTAGAACTAACAAAACATAACATCAGAGAGCTTGCCGTAGCATTTATTTTAAATACCAAAGTCATGTGTCACCAGGAGCATAGTGAACCTCCTCAAACTTTTAAAGTATTTGTTTCAGTGGGTACCATCAAGGTGGAAGGCAGTCAGCCTGGCAGCTTCTACTGATAAGCCTTAAACTTGGGAGGCAGAGGTAGGGGTTTAGGCCGGTCTGAACTACATAAGAAAGAAAGGAAGATGCCTGGAGAGATGGCCCAGTGTGGAGAGCGCTTGCTCTGTAGCATGAGGACCTGTGCTTGGAAGCCTACTACCTGTGTAAAAAGCCAGGTACAGGCGTGTAAGTACTTAGAACCCTGGCACAGTGGGGAAGGCAAAGGCAGGGGAATTGCAAGGGCTTGCTGGCTACCAGTATTGCCAAAAGTCCAAATGACAAGTTTCGAGTTCACTAAAAGATCCTATCTCCGGGGAATTAAGTATGAAAGACACTATGTTCTCCTCTGGCTTCCACATCCCGCATATATAATACATGCAAGCACACATACACAGGTACACTGAAGAAATAGTTTTTCTTTTTTTTTTGGAAAGAAAGGAGGCAGGGAAGGAAAGAGCCTACAAAATAAATGATCATAAAAACAATCAAACTTTTCAACGTGGTAAAGAATTGGAATAGACATCTCTTTTTAAAGAAAAAAAAAGCCAGTAAATACATGTGAAATGCTTAGCATCATTAGGCACCAAGAAAATGGAAAAAAGCCACAGTGAGCTTCCCCATGCACCCAGTAAGATATCTACAATCTACAAGCCAGTGAAGAGCAAAGATACAAAGTAGAGAAATTGGAGCCCTTATACACTGCTGGTGGGACTGTAAAACGGTGTGGTCACTGTCAAAGATAGTCTGATGGTTACCCAGTGTTACCGTGCTACACCTAGCATGCATGAAGCCCTGGGTTAAATACATTTAAACTGGTAGATACTTATAGCAACAATACTAAAAATAGCCAAAAGTGATAAATAAAATTTAAAAATATTCATACAATGAAAACTGAGGATGGTCGAGATGGAGGAAGGGCAGAGAAGGAGATCAAGGAAAGAGATATCTTGACCGAGGGAGCTATTATGGGGCTAGCAAGAGAACTGTCACTAGAGAAATTCCCAAGAATCTACAAGGATGACCCCAGCGAAGACCCTAAGCAATTGTGGAGAGGGTACCTGAACTGGCCTTGCTCTGTAGTCAGTTTGATGACTCTCTTAAATGTCATCATAGAATCCAGCAACTGATAGAAGCAGATACAGAGATCCACAGAAAAACATTGGGCTGAGTTTCCAAAGTCCAGTCGAAGAGTGGGAGGAGCAAGAATATGAGCAAAGGGGTCAAGACCGTGATGGGAATATCCATTGAAACAGCTTACCTGAGCTAATGTGAGTTCACTGATTCTGGCCTGACGGTGGGGGAACCAGCATAGGACCAAACTAGGCCCCCTGAATGTGGATGACAGATGTATGGCTGGGGCAGACTGTGGGGCCATTGGCAGTGACACCAGGATTTATTTCTACTGCTTGTACTGGCTTTTTGGAACCCATTCTCTTTGGAGGAATACCTTGCTCAGTCTAGATATAGTAGGGAGGGCCTTGGTCCTGCCTGAAAGCAATGCACTAGACTTTGTTGACTTCCCATGGAAAACTTTACCCTCCCCAAGGAGTGGGTGGGGGTGGGGGAGGAAGGTGGAAGGAATGGGAGGAGTGGAGTGAGTGGAAACTGAAATTGGCATGTAAAATGAGAAAAAGATAGCTTTTTAAATTAATTAATTAATTAATTAAAAAAGAAAGTTGTTATTTGTCATGGTCAGGGAAGAAACTAAGTAAAGGAAGTTATATTACGGGATCTCTTTCTAAAAGGGGGGAATTTAAGAATGATAAGACTAAAGGGTAGATTACTAAATCTTTTAAACTAAAAAAGCAACTACTAGTCTTAAATATTTTACATAGGTATAACTTTTTGTAT